>NC_085874.1:50101102-50191102 GCF_034702125.1 Engraulis encrasicolus | reverse complement strand
GACTGTAACCAATACCCTGTACCAAGGCACCTAACCCCACAATGCTCCAGGGACTGTAACCAATACCCTGTAAAAATAACTGTACTGTAAGTTGCTCTGGGTAAAAGCATCAGCTAAGCGTAATGTACGTGATGTCATGTACAGCACCTGTTGCGGTAACACACTCAGTGGGAAGGGCAGTCATGGGTAAGCGGTTAGGGCGTCAGACTTGTACCCCAAAGGTTGCCGGTTCAACTCCCGACCCGCCAGGTTGGTGGGGGCAGTGATTAACCAGTGCTCTCCCCCATCCTCCTCCATGACTGAGGTACCCTGAGCATGGTACCATCGCGCCGCACTGCTCCCTTGGGGCGCCATTGGGGGCTGACCCCTTGCACGGGTGACGCATAAATGCAATTTCGTTGTGTGCAGTGTGCAGTGAACACTTGTGTGCTGTGAAGTGCTGTCACAATGACAATGGGAGTCAGAGTTTACCACGTGGGTTTTCACTTTTTCCAGACCCTGTCTACATGTACATATGTATATGGATATGTTTCCATTTTTATTTTTATTTAATGCGATGCTGCCTCATGAATGGCATTACAATATGGAGGATTGAGGTGTGGCTTAGTGAGGGGTTTATCAAAATCACTTTAGCCTCTTTAGTGAATTAGCAAACATGCAAAAGAAACATATTTAGTCCTTTATGTTTTACACTTTATTAATAGGGCTGGTCTGATATGGCGTGGCTAGTCAGCTACCTTAGCCTCTGTGGTGAGTTACGGTGATGTTACGTATTGTTAATGTAGGCTCAGCTGACAGTGTCATTATGGCTAACGTCACAATCTTTAAACGTTTTCATGGACCCCCTGGCAATGTGCCGTGGACCCCCAGATGTCCACGGAGCCCACTATTGCCTCTTTTCCACTGCTGGTTTTCTGGTAGGCCTATAGCTAAGCGCGACTCGGCCACCACTTTTTGCTTTTCGAATAGGCACGACGCAGCTCAATCATAAAGCAAAAAGTGGCGGCCGAGTCACGCTGTGTTGAGGTGTAGTGGAAAAGAGTCCACTTCCAATCCAATCCCTCTCCTCTTTGTCAGGTATGATGAGGTGCTGCATCAATGTGACCAGGAACTACAGCCGCGCTACCTCCTCAACTTCCTCATGACCCTGTGGTAAGAACCTGGATTACTATCTAACATTATCAAAGGTGTCTGATTCTGGCCCAGGTAATTTGCCGCTCCTTCCCCGTCTCTCACTCCTTCCTGTCTGTCCTCCACTGTCCCCTTGATCTACAGTTACTGTAGACTACAGTTACCCGTCTTGCCATCACCTGAGCGGAATGGATCAAATTTGTAGCCATTTTTTATTATTTTTTTTATTTTTTTTTCAGTAACAACAAAGTCAATGTACCTCAGAGGGTATAGTGGAATAGGTGCTGTAACTACCAACTATGTAATGTACTTAAATGTAATGTATGTAATGTACTCTACTGTACTTAAACCATGCCGTTACTTCTAATGTTATTTTTGACACCTCTGAAGTGTATTGTACCTTACAGTTTGGTATGCACATTCCATAAGTAGTACAGTATTGCATGTTAATGAATGTAGTTCCACTGAAAAAAGACACAGTAAAAACATTATTACCGATTACACAGAAGGTTTCGAAAATTAAAGAGGATAATTGATGTTGTGCCCACATGTGAGTTGTCCTTTCAGATTTTTTTGTTGTGCTGTGTAAGCGTTCATAACGTATCATAATAATCATAAGATGCCAACTTCCTGTTCCCCGAACACCATGTGCTTTCCCATCAGCCACCTGGTCGCGTCGGCACACAAGGAGTTACCTGTGAAGGGCAGCCCACCTGCTGTGGCCCAGGTAAGAGGCACACCTGATGCTGCATCAAAACTATACACTGCGTCCCCATAAAATGTGAACACACTTTTAGTCATTATTAGGTATGTAAAAAGGTAGAGGGCTGGAGGGCTGCGGCGTTCAAGTGGTAAAACTGGTGGTGGTTTGAAGGTGCTCTTTGGCCAAACGTAAAATATCAAAAAAGGCAGGAAGCCAAGGCACTCTTCTTAGATAAAACCGCTTTATTATAAAGGCTAATTCATGTTAGAATTTAAATAATTAAAAATACTGCCACTGCCAACATGTTTTGGTCGCTACAGGGCCTTCATCAGGGCACAAGGTAGGTATGTGTTGTTTGTTGTTTTAACATGTCATGGTTTCAGAGGGGCTTTTCCCTGTAAAAATCATAGCCGTGTCAGATGACATGATGCACTGCAATTGCTTTGTTTAGACACACGAGAATAAAGTCAAACATCACTTGTAAACATAAGCAGTCAGTCATGGGTAAGCGGTTAGGGTGTCAGACTTGTAGCCCAAAGGTTACCAGTTCGACTCCCGACCCGCCAGGTTGGTGGGGGGAGTAATTAACCAGTGCTCTCCCCCATCCTCCTCCATGACTGAGGTACCCTGAGCGTGGTACCGTACCGCCGCACTGCTCCCTTGGGGCGCCATTGGGGGCTGCCCCCTTGCACGGGTGAGGCATAAATGCAATTTCGTTGTGTGCAGTGTGCAGTGTTCACTTGTGTGCTGTGGAGTGCTGTGTCACAATGACAATGGGAGTTTGGCGTTTCCCAATCGGGCTTTCACTTTCACTAAGCCCTGTCTCCTTCTCTCCAACAGGCCCGACTGCATTTGTTTGCTGGCGCACGCACCGTCCTCTCCAACGGCATGGGTCTTCTAGGCATCACGCCTGTCAACAAGATGTGACTGAAGACACAAAATAAAATAAAAGAAATATTTCAAAACGCTGCTCTGGTCATTCATGTACAGTAAAGCGTATTAAACTCCACTAAGGAGGTGGTGTGTGTGTGTGTGTGTGTGTGTGTGTGTGTGTGTGTGTGTGTGTGTGTGTGTGTGTGTGTGTGTGTGTGTGTGTGTGTGTGTGTGTGTGTGTGTGTGTGTTTTTAGTTGGTTGCCCGGTGCCCTACAGTACCTAAGTCTTAAAGGCTTAATGTCTGTGTACAAATGAATTTTTGAAATGTTTGCCACGAGACTTGCTGATCAGCCGCTCCATGCAGAGTAATCAGTCGGAGCTGAATAAACGTGTTGTTTCCTTTATTCTTCACAAAAGACGCTTTGCAAGAAAAGGCTTTTACAAACACTCCGCAAGGCCATGTGTTACATTTTTCTATTGAAGGCATTTCAGAGAAATTGTGCCTCTTCACAAACTTGTACGACGTCATTCATATTTTCTACCAGCATCAATTTAATGCTTTCCTCTTGACCATGAATGTTACATTTGTGACTTGTTCCAACCTCCATGTATGTATTTTCATGCACGTCTGCGCAATCAGGGGCACATGCGGAATTCAAAATATATATATATTTTTTTTCATTTGCCATGACGTAATAAACCCGCAACAGCTGTGGGTGTAGAGTGTTGTCACTTCTCAGCTCTTGCAGGTTGGTTGGCTGGAGCAGTGTTTCTCAACCTTTTTTTAGGCGAGGCACCCTTTCAATTCATGAAAAATTTCAAGGCACCCCAAACCAACAAGCCGTAACATGGCATCGCATCCGATACCACAAAATCTTAGAAACACATTTGGAGACGTTCAAAGTTGCAGCTGACTGGGGCAACCTATATTTACTTCATTGTGCGTAAATGGCAGATGAAAGATTCCACTGACTAACATTAACTTATCAATTTAGACAAATATGTATTATATTACATAATTTATTTATCAGCCACGTGTCCCCAGGCACCCCCTGTTGAGAAACACAGGGCTGGAGGAAAGAGAGATTTTATGCACTGGGCCTTTAAGTCTTGCACAAGGGGTTCAGCACAAGGTTGCACTGAGTGACCTCTGCATGAGTCAGCTACTGTACCTCTCTGGGCCAAACAGCTTTTTGTGTGTAAAAGGGAAGTCACTTGCGCTCTAACCTTCTTGGTGTGTCCAGTCCAAGACAGTATACAATGTATTGTAGAGTAAACTGGTCCACTTCGGAAAGACTAGGCCAGGGATGACTGGAGCACTCAGATACTTTTTAGTATTTTATTGTGGTGCAAACATAATGACTGACGTTTCGACGCCGTGTGCGTCTTCTTCAGAGTCAAAAGTGGAGCAGTTTACTCTACATTATGTTTGTGTGTGTGTGTGTCTTTTTCTAAGTTCTCCTCAAGACAAGCCCTGAAAGATGCACGTCAGTCACTTAGTAGTAGTGTCAACAACCCTTTGCAAATTACTTCTCAGCTATAAGAGGACGTGCTGAAGGGTGTTTTGTTTTTCTATTCTCGTCAAAAACGTGCCGTCACACGTCAGTCACACTTTTTAGTTTCAAAACATCCTGCACCAATCACTCAGCCACTAGAGAACACATTGCATTTTAACACATGCATATCTGTCCATGTTGTTAATTATTCTGTCAATATACCATTTCATTCAAATAAAGAGAGCTTTTTATATATGTAGAAAGTGGGATATTTTCAAATTTTCAGTTTAAAGAGAAGATTTCTAAAACTCGGTTTCCGGGTAAACAAAACAAAAATATCCATATACTGTCAGTCAGGGTCTTAGAAAAGGGTGTCCCATGGTTGTGAACATGCTCAGATCAGCTTAATGTTGACATAGTGGTGGTGAACATTCCAATATTGATACTGTGTGTGTGTGTGTGGCTTTAAAATGGGTGCGGGGAACCTATGATTCAAGGGCCGTTTACAGCCCTTGAGGCCGTGTTACCCGGCCCCCAATTTAATTTTAATGTTATGCAGTTTCACATGAAGTATGACATCTTAGAAATGACATGTGTAACTTAAGTCATATTTGCAGGGGACCTTGTGAAGGTGTGGTCTGTTGTAAAGTGGCCACCTTCCATACAGGCCTGAAGTGCAGGGGGAAATCCTGGATTGTGTTCATAGTACAGCCTTTGGAGGACTTAATAACATTTGAGGTGGCCCTAAAATGAAAACAGTTCCCAACCCCTGCTTTAAAAGATTGCTGCTGTATGTCTGCTCCTGAGTGTATGCTAAGGTATGCTTGCTGCCGCATACTGCAGCAGTGGGACTTTTAGGTCTTCACTTTATTGCAGTGTTTCTCAAACTTTTTCAGACCGAGGACCACTTTGTCCCCCCAAAAATGATCAGGGACCACCTGTAAACTGAATTGGCAGTTGATGGGTGCTAATTTGACACTGCTAATTTTGATGCAGATCACTTACTTTTTATTCACATTATAAGCCTGTCTTATTGAGTTGAAAACATGAAAATGTTACAAATGTAGCCTACTGCTAGCTTATCTTGGAAAAGTAGAAATCCCCTCACGGACCACCCGAGCTCTATCGCGGACCACTAGTGGTCCCTGGACCACACTTTGAGAATCACTGCTTTATTGGCTACTTATGTGGTAAACTAATAGCGGTCATGAGCACTGATTGCCCAGCATCACAAGACACCACATCAGCCAGACCAGAGCAGTGTGTGTGCACTTTACAGTCTAAAGCAGGGAGCGTGTGTGTGTGTGTGTGTGTGCGTGTGTGTGTGTGTGTGTGTGTGTGTGTGTGTGTGTGTGTGTGTGTGTGTGTGTGTGTGTGTGTGTGTGTGTGTGCGCGCATTGGGCTTGATGTTTTTAGAAGCACAGCCTTTTTCTGTTACTTAAAAGCATTTTGACAACTCACAACAGATCATTTTTAAACGGGCTATATAAAAAAAGACTCAGACTTGTGCAAACATCTGAAATGTCTATTTTACATAAACAATAAGAGGCTCATTTTCATCAGGCAAACATATTCAACAAGTCATAGGAAACCCACAATGAAATCCAACACAAGAAAGGCACTGACCTCTAAGTTATAATCCTATTTGCCAGCATTTATCTGACAAGTGTTGTTTATATATGAAGTTTTGTTGCAAATTGGTGTATCCAAATTTTGCAAGGCAATGCCTAATACAAAAAATGTCAATTTCCTTAACTGTTCCAAAATGGATATAGAGTGGCGTGCGTATGTTTTTTTTTCCCCCTTACTGATTGTTTACTTTTTTGCACATTTGGCACACTTAAGATTTTCAGATCACCAAACAAATGTAAACATCAAACCCGGATGACCCAAGCAAACATAAAATACAGTTTCTCAGTGATCATTTTTTGAGAGAATAATGCCACAAAACCTGCATGAGCGTGTGTGAAAAAGTAATTGCCCCCCCGAACCTTATAATTTCTACTTGTACCACCCCCAGCAGCAACAATTTTAGTCAAGTGTTTATAAGAACTGATGAGCAGTCTTGCACAACGCTGTGTATGATTTTTTTTGTCATCCTTTCTTGCATAATTGTTTTAAAATCAGCTACAGTGGATGGATCCCATGCATGAACACAAATGAATGGTTACAAATAGATGGCTGGACATTATCCTTGAGGATTTGTTTGTAAAAACTACAATTCATGCTTTCTTCAATCATAGCTGGTCATCCATGTCCCAAGGCAGCAAAATGGCTCCAAAGCATGAAACTCTCACCACTAACTGTTAACATGGCTATCTTTTTAACAAATACAGTGTTCATTTCACACCAGATGTTACAGGAGGTTCTCCTTTCAAAAAGTTCAACTCTTGTTACATCTGTCCTAGCTTTGTATGCACAGCAGATTTGAGACAAGCCTTGATACTTTCCTTGTCAGAGGTGGCGTTGGCCTTGGAACTCTAACATGCATGCAATGTTTTCCTAAGTCTCTTTCTTACGGTTGAGTCATGAACACTTCCATTGTATGCGGTAATTAACATCTCTAGTTGATAAGATGTTGTTCTGTGTTCCTTTCTGAACTCTTGGATCCACCCTCACTGTCTTCTTGGGGTAATGCATGACAGCCACTCTTAGAAATGTGCACAATGTACATCTCGTTCGGTTTGCAGACGCCCCAATGACTCTGTAACCTTTTACAGTCTGAGGCATGTCAATTATTTTTTATTATAGCCTGCTCCTGAATGTTGATGGATTGCAGTGTGATGTCATGGGTTCAATATGACCAACCACACCTTGTCAAACAGGTTCTATTCATATCATCTCTCGATTTGAAAGTACTGATAGCAGCCAGACTTGGGCAACTGTGAAATATAACTCAGTTGTCCAAAATAATATGATATCACAGATACCTCTTCATTTAACAAGGGGGACAATTACTCTTTCACACAGGCTCATGCAGGTTTCATGGCATTATTCTCTGAACAAATGAAATAATCACTGAAACACTGCATTTTATGTTTGCTTGGGTCATCCTTGGTTAATATTTACATTTGTTTGGTGATCTCAAATTGTTAAGTGTGCCAAATGTGCAAAAAAAAAGTTAAAAATCAGAACGGGGGCAAAAACATACGCACGGCACTGTACACAATTTTGCAGCAAAACTCTTCATATGTACGTATTAATGGCATGTTTTGGATTTGGATGAAGCAGTGCAATCTCCCAGGCCAAGTCATTATGGGATGTGGCATTTCCATGGTTACATAAAAAAACAACAGCATCATCACGCTCCCCCTCCCTCACCCCCTTCCCCTCCCCAACCTGTCTCAAGTTCACATACATTCCATTCAAAATCGCTCACATACGACAACAGTGTTCCTCGTAGATATACACATTAAATATGGCTGCGCTTTATGTACAGGTGATGTTAGTATTTCACAGACATTCCAATAAAACAGTAAAAAAACGACAACATAAAATAAAATAGCATTACCCAAAAATGGACATCTACATGTAGCTGCAGATGTTGTTGTATTGCATTTTGATCTGATCGTACTGTAATTGAGTCCTCATGAACACAAAGACAAGAGCTGGATCATGGCTGACGTGATGCGACGCGATTATGTCCTTTTTAGGGACAACTATACTAAACTGTCAGACTGATTCAAAATAGAAAGAAAGGAAAAGAAAAAACAAGACCAGCTAGTGTAAAATATGCAGGGTTCCCACTGGAGCTTGAATTCCTTGAAAATGCTTGAATTTCAATTAAGTGTTTTCAAGGTTGTGAAAATGCTTGAATTTTTGGTGAAGTGCTTGAAAATGCTTGAAATTTGTGTCAAGTCAAACTCAGTAAGCCAAATAATAGAAATAAATTGTTCAGGTACATAAAAAATCTGAGGGAGTGAGATGTCAGATGGGATTTGCCATTCGACACCCTAAAATTGATTAGAATGCAGGAAATTGCATCTTAAAAACACAATTTTCTACGGGAGGATCCCCACACCCCCTTCCCACGACCTATTAAAGGTGCTGGAAAACTGAAAATTTGTGCTTGAAAAGTGCTTGAGTTTGTTCATGAAAAATGTGTGGGAACCCTGAATATGTAGGATGGCCACGTGGTGAACCCCAGGGACTTCCCCAAAGTTCTCATGTCGCTTCTCCAATTCACACTGAGATGATACGCGTCTACTAGCTCCTCCAACCAGCTCCAGTAATGGCAGCCAGTGGGGGAGTCACCATGGGTGCATCCCAATATGTGACCTTGCCTCCTCCACTTGTGCTTGTCTCCTCGTCCCGCCTCCTGGCCCTTCCTCCGTGGAGAAAACGATAAAGTTTCCCAGCTGTTAGCCTCGCCACAACAACTTTTGAGGGACTGTTTTTCATTCACCATCCCAATTTCAAATGAGAAAAGGACTTTACAATTGAGCTTTTGCAAGATATTGAAATATAATGCTGTTGTCAGTGATGTCATCATGACGAGAAGCAAGTGGAGGAGGCAAGTGGAGGAGGCAAGGTCACATATTGGGATGCACCCCATGTCTCCTCTCCCGTCCTGTCCTCTCCTCTCCTCTCCCGTCCGTTGTCCACGTGAAGTCACAGGTGCAGAAGGGGGTGGGGGTGGGTGCCATACTATAAAGTGTCCTCCCGACACGCTCTCGTAGGATTCCTCAACCCCCGCCCCCCAAACCCCCCCACTTCCAGAGTCCCATGCAGCAGTAGGATGTCAAACGTGATCGTGATCCCGAGCCCCTCCTCCCCTGCCCTCCCTCCGACCCGCCACCACCTAAAAAAAGAAAAAACCCGGATCGGTAATCCGTCAGCTCAGACCGTTATTAGCTTCTGTTTGGACTCACTGTTTTTAGAGTCCAGCTTGGTCACCTTGCTGGTGTCCTGTTTAGGCAGCCCGTACAGGTATATGGACACGCACACCAGCATGGTCCCCGACGCAAAGGTGGCGGCTGGAGAGGAGAGAGAGAGAGAGAGAGAGAGAGAGAGAGAGAGAGAGAGAGAGAGAGAGAGAGAGAGAGAGAAAAGAGAGAGAGAGAGAGAGAATATAAGTGACACCGGACAGCCATTGTACATTTAAAGGGACACTGTGCAGGAAATTGACAAAAAAGGTACTGCAACTATGCTGCTCATTGAAACTGGGTTGGCTATCGCCAAATTTGATATTTACATGAAAATTTACTGAGTAATAAGCAAATATTTTCTAGTATGGTCCAAGTAGAGTCATTTTTGCAGCTAAAAATGGCTATTTTTGGAAATTCAAAATGGCGGACCATGGAGAAGATCCCCCTTTTCATGTATGATGAAAAGTTTTTCTAGTCAAAATTAATACTTAGAATTTGATGGTGGTGGTAAGTATTCATGAAAAAGGTAACATTAGTGAATGGGCAGCATGAATTTTGGAAATAAACAACTAAAAATCTCACACAGTGCCCCTTTAAGGCAGCGCTCAGAGGGTGCCGTTCACAGAAGTTCATAGCCGTTTGAAGCCATTTTGCAAACATGATTTTTAAAAGGTTGTCAAAAAAGAAAAACCCTAGTTTGTTTGGTTTCAATATACTATATTTCATTCATAACCATTATAATACAGCATTTTATAACTTCAACAATAGTTCTCAGCATTAAGGGCCAAAGTGCACAACTTGTTTGTATTGAAGGCACCAGTCCAAAAGGCGCGATACCTCCACGGGAGAGATCACTTACTACTAGTACTTCTATGACAAATGGATCACCCTTCAATGTAAAAACATCAAAATAGCATTTAAGTACACCACCTTTTTCATTATTTAACCAGAATTATTTCTTCACATTTAAGTATATGGGTATTTTTTAGGAACCAGGCGAATGGTCACTTCCCCATATAACTAACTGTCTGCGAACTAAATGTCCAAAATAGCTCTGAAGTAGCTCTGCAACAGTCAGCCGTACTTAGGAACTTAAAGTCTCAGGGTGTTGTTAGTATCGACATGCTAGACCAGTGGTTCTCAACCTTCTTTGAACAAATGCCCTCTTGGCCTTATCACAAGCCTTCCAACACCCCCTTGACATCATCAGAAGCCTAATATGATACATATTTGTCTAAATTGATAAGTTAAGGCTAGTCAGTGGAATCTTTCATCTGCCATTTACGCACAATAAAGTAGCCTAAATATAGGTCGCCCCAGTCAGCTGCAACTTTGAACGTAGGTCGTGTGACGTCTCCAAATGTGTTACTTTTCTAAGCTTTTGTGGTATCGGATGCGATGCCATGTTACGGCTTGTTGGTCTGGGGTGCCTTGAAATTTTTCATGAATTGAAAGGGTGCCTCGCCTAAAAACAGGTTGAGAAACACTGCATTAGAGAGTGTAAAGAGGAACTAAGGGTGCTGTTAGGGTGAAAGTAAGAGTCTCGCTCATACGACATGAGGTCTGCAATCATCAGAGAGGGCAAATGTAGCTAACCATTTAGCATTGCCCAATATTGTCCATCATGCCCCTTCATCTTCAATGTGTACATGAACCCAAACACACTGCCTTGTGCTGCCTTGTGCAGTGCTTGGGTTCATTTACAAATCGCTCACAGGCTTTGCAGGTCGGTTTTTTGCCAGGCAGGCAGGCAGGTCAGGGCTTAAAGGGGTATGCCACTACTTTGGGGCTTAATACAGTTAAAATTGTTGGCCAGGGTTTATTAAGGTGGTAAAGTGTCATATTTTTCATCTAAGCCATTGTCTTGTTGAGAAGTTAAATGAGGGAGCATGTCGCTAAGCTAGTGAAAATCAATGGATCCGTGTAGCAGGTCTTTTTTTTGCCAGGCAGGCAGGCAGGTCAGGGCTTAATGGGTTAATGAGTGACTCACTGATGCGCAGGCCAAAGAGGGTGACTGAGGCCACTGTAGAGAGCACGATGGCGGCCGCCGCAGAGAAACCCTTCATGATGTTGTCCGTGTACTTCACCACGATGGAGGTGTACAGGCCACCCACGCTGGACAGGACTGCCGAGAGATAGAACACACAGAGTCGGTTTTAGAGTCAATTTCTTTACATTGCAATGGTCACACAAAGAATTGAAATTACGTTTCTTATTTTCCCATGCAGACATAGACATAGACTTTAGGTGTGGACATAGACAATTAGACATAGACGGTACACATACATTACACCTAGAGTACCTATACAATACCCTTACAGACAAATAAAGTGAAAGACTGGGCAACAGTAGACATACATAGCACATGTATTAAGAAGAGGTATTAGTCAGTACATTACACTTAGCTGATGCTTTTATCCAAAGGGACTTAAATATTTACAGGGCGTTTTTTAGAGTCTCTGGAGCAATGTGGTGTGAAGTGCCTTGCCAAGGTGTTAGGCCATGGCTGCCCACGCATTGCATTACACTACAATACATTACATTCATTTCACAATTGTTTTTATCAACACCATTACCATTTTAGTCCTAATTGTGGTAGGACAGTGGAAGCGTGCACACTAGGGCTGTAACGATATTGGATCGAACCGAGAAATC
Source organism: Engraulis encrasicolus (assembly GCF_034702125.1). Classification (NCBI taxonomy): domain Eukaryota; kingdom Metazoa; phylum Chordata; class Actinopteri; order Clupeiformes; family Engraulidae; genus Engraulis; species Engraulis encrasicolus. The sequence continues at coordinate 50,179,375 of NC_085874.1, read as the reverse complement.
GTAATACTCAGTCACAATACTGTATCGTGATGTAAGGAGGCAGTACCGTGATACTCCCTTTCAAACTTCTGTTATTCTTCAGCCCAGAAAACAACCATATGGTTCAATGTGATAATGCTTCCAAGATGCAAATGACGTACATTTCAGAAATTGTGGGGTGTATCGAACCGTAGATAAAAAAAATTGTGATATGAACCGAATCGAGAGGTGAGTGTATCGTTACAGTCCTAGTGCACACAGAAAGTCAGTGGGACAGAGGGAGACTGGGCAGGACAAGGAAACGACCCCCGCCAGTTTCGAACCCGAGTGCCCACCCATGGCAAGAGCATCTCCAACTCCAATGGCCATACTCACAGACTACGAAGACCACCCAGGGCGTGTAGCCAAAGAAGAATCCTTTCTCCATGACCTCGGCTCCGTCTGTCAGGTAGACGCCGGCCAGGGTGATGGCGATCCCCGACAGGTACATCTGCATGTTCCTCACCCACAGAGACGTGTCCGAACTCTTCAGCACCTTCTCAAAGTACACACCTGTCCACACACACACACACACGCACGCAAGGACACACACACACACACACACACACACACACACACACACACACACACACACACACACACACACACACACACACACACACACACACCCTCAGCTTACAGGGAACTTAAAGAAGAAGAACTGCCAAATTCAACATGCGGTTTGATTGCTTCGTCACAGTGTGTGTGTGTGTGTGTGTGTGTGTGTTGGGGAGGGGGTTAACAGTATCACAACACAAGATGTTTCTCTTTTCAGGGGACCTAGTTAAGGTGATAGGTGTTTGTTGTCAAGGTGAGCGTCTTAACAGTGCTGGGGGAAACCCTGCAATTGTGTCCCCGATTTCAGTCCGCATCTGAAGTCGGTTAATACTGGAGCTTGGCCAGACTAAGCCCTTAAGAAGTTTGTTGTCGCAATAGCCAGGCAACTAGGCCATGATTTCTATAACCGTTTGAAGAGCTGCATCTTGCATGACTTGCTGATACAAATACATAGCAGCAGCAGCAGCAGCAGCAGCAATGGCTACCAGCCAAACAGACACATGGGTCAAAGTGGCTCGTAAGTTGGTCTTTTCTCCCGTCCAAACTCAAACTCAAACCAGCATTTGGCCGGTTAGTGGGTGTTAATTTAAAGCCCATACTGCATAGCAGTATTATGATATTACAGTAAGCGTATGAATAGGCTTAAGATGGTTCACAGTGCAGCATACTGTACCTGCAAAGCCAGAGCACAGGACGGCTATAGCGATCGCCACAAACCCTAAAAATGGGTTTTGCTCCACCTGAAAACACAGAGAGAGCACAGTTACAGAGCGTAAAATAGGGTTAGGGTTAGGAATCGTTTTGGTTTGGGCATAGTTTTAATTTGTGTGGCCGGACTAATGGGTTGTCTGGCTAATGGGCAGTCGGACCAATAGGATGTAAGTTGTAAGTAACTTGACTAAGTAACCACACACCCCTGAACTTTAAATCTTCAAAGTTCAAACTAGCCTACTGTGCATCAAGGGTGGCAATATCACACCGTTGAGATATCCCCCGGCTCCTAGGCCTAATCTCCTGCGAGGCTTTTAGAACTGAAAGTGGCATTCCACACTTTCTAGAACTTAAAGTGGCATTCCACTCTTTCTAGAACTTAAAGTGGCATTCCACCCTTTCTAGAACTTAAAGTGGCATTCCACCCTTTCTAGAACTTCAAGTGGCATTCCACCCTTTCTAGAACTGAAAGTGGCATTCCACACTTTCTAGAACTTAAAGTGGCATTCCACCCTTTCTAGAAATAAGCACATATTACACCTTCCCTTCAGTGAAATCATTGAGATTTACTTCTCTCCTGCACTTCAACTCCATTTGTCCTCTGAGTCTGGCATCAAAAAGTCTACCTCTAATCTAGCGTATGTAGCTAGCTAGCTGTTCCCATAGGCATCAATGATAATTACTAGCTTGAAAATAGAAATAATACCTTTAGACTAAGAGAATGGTTGGAGAACAGGAGAAATGTAAAACTCGATGATTTAACTTAGAGAGACGTGTAAAATGATCTTATTGCCATAAATGATGGAATGTCACTTCAAGGAGCTGGCAGAAAAAGCTATAGGCCCCGCAACAGTAGCCTCGCGAGCCATCCTACGTACTTCCGCCAAAGGATTGGCTCCACTACTGTAGTCTGGCCGTGCTTCTCTGTGGAGTGCCTGGAGCAGTAGAATTTTGATCGCAACGCCCCCCCAGAAAACAGCCAATAATCGAATATGCCCCCCACGTGGGGGCGAAAGGGGGAGGACGCTCGTGACAATGACGTACACATCTGCGCCAGAGCCATTGGTCTGCGCTATGTTGTTGTTGAGTAACTGCCAGCGATTGGGTGAGAGGTGTCCAATAATTTCAAACCATAACTGAATGCAAACTTCCTGCTTCCTACAATCGCTTCAGAGCAAACAAATGCCAGACCATAAATACGAAATGAAATGGTAGTATTATGGGATGGTCAGGACCAGGCTACCGCAACAGGGAAATGCCTTGTAAATGCCTAACGTGACCTCAGAAGGAGTCATGGGGTTTAAAAGGTCCCCAGCCATGTCCTAATAGTTAGGAGGAGCTGGTATGGGATCAAAAGGTCATAGGTTTGAGTCCTTTAAGAGTTAGAAGAATAAGTCAACAATCCTCACTTTGCAAAATCTATGTTAAAGGGTAGCACAAAAGGCATGGAATATTCAGTTACAGTACATTATGTCTAGGGAAAGTAGCATTTTTCTAAATGATCAAAACCCGTTCCACCGATTTTCAGTGTACTGTAATTGGTTATCAAGTCTATTGTGCCAAATGTGGGAACAAGCAGTCAGTCCCACAAAAGCCAAACACAACATGAAGACAGAGGGACCCAGAGAGATAAAGGGTGCGGCAGACAAAGAGAATTTATAGCATAACGGGGTGTGTGTGTGTGTGTCTGTGTGTGTGTGTGTGTGTGTGTATATTGTCAATGTCTTATTATATCTGCACATTGGAAACTGGTCAAACGCAATTTCAAACTTCTGTACTAACCCTGTTACACAGATTTTTAAATTATCAATAAAGTACACTTGACTTGCTCTGGCTGTTAGAAATCTGGTGATAAGACAGCCAGCCACCCACCACCCTCCAGGCCTGTACAGGGACTAGGGATGCAAATTATCGATTAATTCATTAATCATTAGTTGATAGCCTTATTGATCGACTTCCGATTAATTGATTTCCCCCTGAAATCTCAATGTTTCTCGAAAAAAAAACTAAATCTAAAAAATTTAATAAAAAATTGAGATAAAATACCACATTTAAATTAATTCCATTTAAATTCTTTAATCCAAGGTTGAGTTAAATATTCCCACTATTCACACCCCTCTTCACGCACACTCTTCTCATACCCATTTCACCTGGGTCTCTTGTCAGTTGAATTGTCGATTAATTGCGATTAATGTTTTTTAATCGATTAATGCATTGATCGATTAAAGTCGATTAATCGATTAATCGTTTGCATCCCTAACAGGGACCCATCACCCCCCTGGCTTGCTGCACGGCCACTATGGGTCAATGCCACCAGTAGCAAACAATGACTATTCAGATTGCTAAACAAAGGAAGTCTAACCTGTAACTACTGGTTAACCACAGGAAAGCTTACCTGTAACCACCAGATTAAATTGGCAAAAAGTGTACCCGTGACAGTGCCATAATTTTTGGCTCTAGCGCCCCTATCCCCTGTTTAAAGTCCACCCCTGCAGGCAATCGACCCAGGTTCGATTCCCTGTCTCTCTCTCCCAATGCGCTTCCTGTCACCATCTACACTGTTCTATCATGAATTAAGTCAAAAAGAGCAAAAAAACCTTTTTTTGGTAACACTTTATTTTAGGGATACATCTATTAGCACTAATACATACAATGTTAATGCCTGCATAAGTAACTTGTAAGGCATGTACTAAGCAAATGCTGAGGCCTACTAGGTCCTTACTAAGGTTAAGTTGGTAATAAATCCCTTTTTGTGCATGAACAAGACATTTGCGAATACATGCCTAACAAATGTTTGATTTTGCTTTGTACATGCCTTACACGTTACTTATACAGGAACATTGTATGTATAAGTGCTAATAGATGTATCCCTAAAATAAAGTGTTACCCAAAAAAAAGAGTGTACCTGTACTTTGGTGGCCTGGGCGGGCGTCCACTGCACCAGGATGACTCCCACACACAGCATGAAGACGGAGAACCACTGCAGCCGGCTCAGGGTTCGATTCAGCATCAGCACCGTGCACAGTGCCGTGCAGGGGATCTTCAACTGGTACGTCACCTGAGGATCACGGCCACATTTAAACACATTTCATTTTCATTTTATTTTTTATTGTCAACGCTTAAAAGGTACACTGTGCAGGAAATGGTCAAAAAAGGTACTGCAACTATGCTGCTCCTTGAAACTGTGTCGCCGATTGCCAAATTTGACCTTTTCATGAAAGTTCACTGGGTAATAAACTAAATTTCATTTTTGCAGCTAAAAATGGCTATTTCTGGAAATTCAAAATGGCAGACCATGGAGAAGATCCCTCTTTTCATGTATGAAAAGTGAAATTTATCCAGTCATAATGAATACTTAGAATTTGATGGTGGTGGTAAATATTAATGAAAAAGGTAACATTAGTGAATGGGTAGCATGAATTCTGGAAATGAACAACTAAAAATCTCACACAGTGCCCCCCTAACACACACACACACACACAAATTAATACTAACAATTATAAGAGGGATAAAAAATAAAAGCCATGAACAAAAGAAGTGCCTCAACACTGGTGAAGTTATTCACACATGACATCTCCAGACGTTATCCTTATGCATCGCCAGTAGGCCTATCCATTCAACATTTAGACACGGACCGGTAGAGTACAGACCGTCACAGAGTCTCTAGGATAAACACACAAAGTGGCGGTGAAGACTTACTGTACAACTCACTGTACAGGGATAACGAATTGCAAGGCACATCATATTCTCATACAGAGCTGGGTATCGATTCAAATTTCAAGAATCTATTCAATTCCGATTTTCAAGTTTCAGAATGTTTTTTTTTCTCTCGATTCGCTCCAATTCAGTCCGAATAAATCTGATTTTCGATCCAATTTTTGATTCGATCCGATTACGGGGGGTGGGGGCGGGGGGTCACTTGTCCCGGGCCCAGGGAGAGAGGGGGCCCCAGAATTGGAGCCTCATTACATTGTATTGACTGGGTTTGGGGCCCTTTCAGATGTCTTTGTCCCAGACCCTGCCAAAGCTGTCAGCGGCCCTGACTGTCAGTAATACTGAATGAGAGAAGCCAATGACATCAAGTTTTGGCAAAGGACGCGCTCAACTTCTTGGAAAAAACGAAAGTCTTTGGGTGCGCGATAAAATGTATCAACTTAAGGAAGAAAAATCCGCACTCAAACTGATGAAGGCTTGATAGCCGAAACGTGTTTGCTTTTTGGATATGGTGGTAATATAAATAAAAAATGAGACACCGTTTGTGAGTGCAGACTTTTCTTCCTTAAGAAGCCAATGACATGGCACAACAACCACAACATAATGAGGCGCAGCACAGCACACGTGTCCAAACCGGATGTGTAGAGTAGACGCACTACAGCCATGCCAACAAATGGCCTAGTACCGGCAGCTACATTAATGATTAACCTCAGAACATTTACTGTAACAATATTATTGACTGGCTGGCTGACTAAAGATTTTTTTTTGCCCCAAATCAAAATGCTTGAAACTTGACAATATGCGTTATAGGAAACAACACAATGCAAATGACTGAGCATGGCCTCTGGCTTTAGAGAGCCATTAGGTGTCAAACGTCTGAACCATGTCATGTAGAAGAAAGAAAAGACCACCTGGGAAACTGATACAGCACACAAGTGCACACAGCACATAATGAAACTGCATGTATGCTAGTAGTAGTAGTACTAGTAGTTGAGAGTAGTAGAGACTGTGGAGAAGAGGGCTTTGGTTGGTAGTACTGATAGTGAGCGCACTGCATGCTGTGCAGGTGCACCTGGGGACGGTAGTTGTAGTGGAGGTGCTGAAGAAGAGATCTAGAGTAGCAGGCAGGCGTGGCATAGTGGTTATGGGGGTGGACTTAAGTTCAGAGGGTTGCAGGTTCGAATCCCACCCTTACCTCTCCCCTACACCTCCATCCATGGCTGAAGTGCCCTTGAGCAAGGCACCTAACCCCACATTGCTCCAGGGACGGTAAGCAATACCCTGTGTCTACTCTACATACATAACAGTAAGTCACTTGGGATAAAAAGCGCCAGCTAAGTGTAATGTAATGTAATAGTAGAGTACTAGGTAGTACTAACTGTAAGTCCAAGTAATAGTAGAGTAGTGGAAATGGTGTAGAGAGAGTGAGCCAACTGCTGCATGTGTGGGTGTACCTGGTGGTGGTGGTGGTGGAACATAGTGCTAGAGGAGAGTAGAGTAGCAGAAATTGAACTTACTGCATGTTGTGTGGGTGTACCTGGTAGTAGGAATACTAGTACTAGTTTGTAGAGTAGAGGTGATGGAGCATGATGCTAGAGTGGAGCACCAGACATACTGTAGAGAGCCACCTGCAGGTTGGGAGCAGGCAAGAGAAGCGAGGGGTACCTAGAAGACGGCTGCGTCCAGGTTGCGAGTTAGCCTGGTCCAGACCATCCCATAATACTACCATCTCCATTTCGTATTCATGGTCTGGACTTTGTTTGATTTGACGCGATTGCAGGAAGCAGGAAGAACATTTTCGGAAAAATCAGGATTTAACTTATAAGTTGTTGAACAAACATGTCTGACGTCTATCTATAGCAATGTAGGGCCGTTTAACAGACATGTCTGACAGAACATCCTACCGTAGGATAAAATTACAATGTAGGACCGTTTGTCAGAACACCGGCGAAAATCCTACCGGTCAAAATCGCTCCACAGAGGACAGGTACCAGATGCAGTGCGGAGCCAAGTGTCTTGGCGTAAGTACGTAGGATGGCGCGCGAGGCTAGTTGGGAGTATGCAAGAGAAGCGAGGGCGGGGTACCTGATAGACAGCTGCGTCCAGGTTGCTGAGGCCGATGAAGGCCATGTTGTTCTGGATGGCGTACACCACCGAGGGCACGCTCAGCTTCAGCAGCTCCTTGGGACTGCGGAACACCTGCTCCATTATCGTGTTGTGCAGACGATGCAAGTTCCCCGTTTCTCTGGGTGGATTAGAACAAATGCACAGTGATTGGAGGCAAAGCGGTCAATGCAACAAATAACTCCAGGCTTAGACTTTTTCTTTGGTATTTATTTATGCACTACTAGGAGGATCTGGGGTAGCAAATCCATACTGTACAACTGTGAATCATATTCATGAGCACTAAGACTGAAAGATAAGCCACACAGTGAAACTTGTGTTAAAGGGAGAACATGATTGGGGGTTTTACTCTTGCAACCCATGTCTGACACCCCCTGAAGCAGAGGTGTCTAAAGCAAAAGTAAATGTGAATTAAATGTGTAAGTAAGACACTTGTCCATGCTATTACATAGTCTTTACACCATTTATTCCATTGTACCTAATGAAGTAGATAGACTGTGATGTTACTGAAAAACACTATGTATTTAACAAGAACTCGCCACAAACTGACCATAACTTGGTCAATTTTTTTAACTTTCAGTTTTGACACCTCTGACTACCCTGAGGTATTCTTAGGTGGTTCAAGGGGATGCACGTTTCTACATTGAACTGAGTACCGGTATGTAAAATGTCTTGGCAGCAGGGCGTTAAAAAAGCCAGCAGTGCGTACGAATGGCATGATGTGCCATGCATACCTGGCGAGCATGCCTATACTGAGGAAGAGTTTGATGACTTCTGTCAGGCACACGGCTGTGGTGGAGAAGTAGAGGTCTGAGGAGACGGTCCTGGTGTATCGCAGCGCCACGGTGTAGGCAGCCGCCACCAGGGTCATCACCGTCAGGCAGTACAACTTGAAGAACACGCTCACGGGCTCTAAGAAGGGAGGCAGGCAGGGAGGCAGGCAGGCACATGACAACGATGTTAATTGACTGTTGCTTAGACCACGTTCACAAAGTCTATGGCGGCCTCACGAGTAAGTTAATTATCATGAACGAGACACTGTTTAAGGCTAGCGAACCTCTCACCACCAGACATTCGCTCTCCTTTCCTACTTTTCTGATAGCTAATAATAAGTACTCTCTGTATACACACATTTGCTAACATGAGATGGCAGCATGGCCAACGCCGTTACATTATGTACTTTTGTCAATCCTCTTTGTCATATCTGATTTGAACAAGCAGTCATTTACACAGCATAGTTCTGCATGACATCTGTCACGTATGTCAAAAGCTGGACTACATATTAGCATGCCTTCACAGCTAAAAGGGGGAGGCAGGACACCATTGCCATTAATTTCTACCAAGAATGTACAGACGTGGGAAAGGTGGACTTACCGTTAACCATGGCTAAATGCTGTCTTTAACCGCGATGAAGAAGAAAACTATAACCACACAACAATACTGACTGCCAGCATATCTAGAAAAAATGCTGCCGTTACAAATTGTTAATGAGAAGGACGATGGCCCATTCCGCTGAAAGGGTTATTTGATTCTGTGGGCAGGAACACAGCTGTAAACACGCAGAGGTTCATACTTCCGGCTTCCAAATGTCGCAGTAAAAGTCATATTCCCTGCATTATGCAAAGTGAGCTTTGTGTAGCGATTATTTTTGAAGGAGCTTAAACCACGATACGGGAGCATTATTAATTGTTCACAGTCATGCAGTTTAGATTGTATATGAAAGCAGGAAAGGGGTCTTTGCTTGCTTATTCATTCATTCACTCATTCATTCATTTTTTTTAAAAAGTGTATTTATTAATTCATTCATGCAGGTGCATTGTGTATATTGCCCAACACTGTGGCATTCCAATGTTTTTTTTGTAGGCCCCATGATAATAAACACTGAATTCCTCTTTAATCATTGAAAGGGGAATTCTGCATACATGTGTTTCTGTTTGAGTGCAACCTAAAAGCAGGTATGCCTATTGCCTACCTATCTTATGGGTATGTTTGTAGCCTGATTATCATCCACTTCCAAATCTCTGTTTGAGACGACGGTGTTGTGTCACAAGGAGGGCGTAGCCTGTACTCACTGTACTAGCCTACTCTGTAAGGCACTGCTGCAATGAGTAAGACTGAAATGAGTGCTCTTGTTTCTTTGCCAGTACAAAGCAGTTCGTTGTGGGAAACTGTCTCTTGTCTCTCACAGCAGACCATGCTTGGGATTGCAACACTCTACACTCTGCATAGAGTCTAGGCCAGGGGTTCCCTAACTCTACCATGAACCCAGGGGTCCCCGGCCCCCACTTTGAAAAAACACTGGTATACAGTCATAGGCAAGTCGAACACAATGAAGAAACACTATCGTAGTAATAATAATAACAAAGCCAATTGGAGCCAATTTTGGTCCCCTAGGGCAGTGTTTCCCAACCTTTTTTGTTTCATGTACCCCCTAAGCCTTTTCGTTGTGCCACATGAGTACCCCCCTAACTCGTGTTTTACATCACTTTTTCTATTCAAGTGAGACTAGCTCCATGCACTTTTTTTAAATTACATTTTTCCAAGTACCCCCTGCAGTGTACCCCTAGTGGTACACGTACCCCTGGTTGGGAAACACTGCCCTAGGGGAAATTCTTTCTCTGCACTTTATCCCATTTGGACTAGTGAATCACATTGAAGTACACACACTAGTCCGTAGCAGTGGGCTGCCTGCTGAGCGGCGCCCGGGGAGCAGTGTGGGGGTTAGGTGGCTTGCTCAAGGGCACTTCAGCCATGGTCCGGTCGGGCATACCGGTAGTATGAATGAATGACAATTGACTGTAGTGGAAAGTGCGCACATCCAGCAAAAAAGCATCAGCAGGTGCCAGATCAAAAAACTGTCACATGTAGGAGCGGGAAAGGATCTGCACACTGCTTGCAAAAGACTTAATTTATTGGGAGCAACGTTTCGATCATAGATCTTCTTCAGGCATCTGAAGAAGATCTATGATCGAAACGTTGCTCCCAATAAATTAAGTCTTTTGCAAGCAGTGTGCAGATCCTTTCCCGCTCCTGAATGACAATTGACACCATGAATAAATAGTCCACCACCCATAGCCTATAGATGGTGAAGCCTATTTTTTCACCTTGTGGCCACTTTGTGCAATTTGGTCTTTACAATTTTATCAAAGATTATCAAATTCCTCTCATCAAAAAGGCCGAACGTAATGTTATATACAGATAGCGCGCCTATGTTTTCATTTTGTTCAGACCTCATGGAGGGCCAGAGTCATGCCATGTAAGGGCCGGATTTGGACCTGGGGCCTCCAATTGAATAGCCCTGCAGTATAGGCTCTGTGCAAAGGGGTTAAGACTGGGGCTTGAATGGCCACTGAATGTGGAATGAGGAGAAATCCGCACTCACGAGCTAAAGTCTCATTATTTATGAATTACCACTATGTCCACAAGCAGAGGCGTTTCGGGCTTACGCCATCAAACACCCGTCCCAAAGTTATTTGTTTTACTCCAGAAGTTGAGCACGCCCTCTGATACACTGGAAAACCTCTCGCTTGCCACGTGAGAGGCGGGCAGGCCGCTGGTACACTGGAAAACCTCTCGCTTGCCACGTGAGAGGCGGGCAGGCCGCTGGTACTTGTTTGCAGCAGGCAGGCACACGCTGAAGGTTGACGCGTGAACACTTGCAGTACTTACTTGGACTTAGTAGGCCTTTACACTCCTCCAGTAGTTCTTGGGTCTCCCTCTGCTTCTCTTGTTTTGTGAGTTCCATGTTCACGCCTGTTTAGTTTTAATAATAGCTGTGTTGTTTTCTCCTCAAGGTATGTCCAGTCCAGCTCCACTTCCTCCTCATGAACTGTGTCTCTCTCTATGTCTCTTGTTTCCTGCTCGGTGCGTTCCCACAGGCTGGTGTTGCTGATGTGAACACTAGCAGTGTGATGAAAGGCCAACAGAGGGATCGGGGTGGAGTACTGGCATTGTGACAGGTGGGGCGGGAGATGTGTCAGAGGCCCCCCTCTGACACAAGTCATGCAAGAGTCTGCCATCGTAATAAGGTCTGGGCATTAAATATAATAGTTGATAAATACTGAGTTTGCTGTGGGATGTTTGGCAATCCAAAGCCATTGGCAACCCCTACTGTATGTCCCCTAGCCCCAACTGCTCCACCACTGAGAAGGATACCAGGAAAAGCTACAAAGAGAGGGAATGTGACCTAACCGGATTCTTTAGTGTAGTCTTTAGTGTAGAGGCGGTTTAAATGCCAAATTTAAATTAGAATAGAGAATCTTTGGTGTAGTGTAGTGTATTGTGACAAATTCAGTTGGCATTAGGGCACAACAAAACACAAAGGCACTGAGAGAGATGAGATTAAATAATTCACATAGACAGATGTAACTTCTTTGACCCTTTTTAGCCTAAGGCACCTGCAGAAAAAAACCCTGTTGAATGCCTACGCCTTTTTGGGTGGAAAGGTGCCCTCAGTCTATAAAAACCTAAATATCTCAGCCTCTGAAGCACGAGGTCATTGTAGCATAAGGCAGTCAAACATAGCCCTTGAAGTTGCACGAACTCAGTGTTGAATGATTCATAGTGTCCCAATCACTCTTTATTTTTGTGTATATATACACAAATGTAAAAGTCTACATGAACAAAAATACAACGTCAGCCCCCCTCCTTGATTTTATCTACTCATAAACTGACGGGGTCAGATTTAAAGTCTTGGGTCCTCCTGGCTTTTGCCCACGTAGTCCTGCTAGGAAGACGGCGGGCTTGGGGACGTTGGACTTGGCGTCTCGCTTGGCCTGGCAGCCCGCGTCTCTGGGCGGGTACGTCTGAGTGACGTTGCTGCGCCTCATGTGGCTCAGGTCCGTCTGCATGGAGTGGGTCACCGTTCTGCGGATGTTAGCCTGCAACAGTGAGACAAGCACAAAATAATTATAATTAGTATTACATTATTAAATCGCAACTCGTAAAAGGGAAGTCACTTGCACTCTAACCTTGGGTTTGACTCTGAAGAAGACGCACACAGCGTCGAAACGTCAGTCATTATGTTTGCACCACAATAAAATACTACAAAGTCTCTGATGCTCCAGTCATCCCTGGCCTAGGCTTTCCGAAGTGGATCAGTTTACTCTACATTATTAAATTGCACTTAGCAGATGCTTTTTAAAAAAATACCCAAAACGACTTACAGATATTACATGGTATTGGTTAAAGTCCTTGGAGCAAGTTGGGGTTAGGAAAACTACAACATGAGAGGAGACAGAATGAAAAGGTCATAAACACGCACACTGGATACTGTTCTTTTTTTCTCTTTATTTTTTTGTAGCGAACAACGCGTTTCGCGTTTCGCGTTTCGCCTAGTGCGTCTTCAGGTTTGAACCTGAGGACGCACTAGGGGAAACGTGTTGTTCGCTATGCCTATAGCATTATTTTGTTTAGGATTAGCATTTGGTATGTATTTTCTAATGATAGAGTTAACACACTGCTGTGGGAATATAGAAAGCACTTCCGTGTGCCCATCACGGAAAAAAATTCTGTGTCCAGGAGCACGGAATTTTGGCAAAATCCGTGCTCTTGGACATGGATTTCGTGTCCTTGATGTCCGCGTCCAGGAGCACGGAATTTTTGAAGATCAGGCTGCAACACACACACACAAATGCATATACACACCTGTAGTGTGTGAGCAGCACAGCACTCTGCTAGCGTGGACTGACCAGCTGTATGGCTTTCCTGCGCAGCTCCCACTCGTTCCACTCGTAGCTCTTGACGATGTTGCTCTCCAGCAGGTGTGTGTCTGTCTGCGTGCTGCTGTCGCACTTGGAGATGGGCTTCACCAGGAGCCGCTCGCCTGACTGCATCTATATAACATGTATAACATACACGTACACGAGACATGTTTTCAAAAAATATGAAACACCACATACAATCTTGGAGATGGGCTTCACCAGGAGCCTCTCGCCTGACTGCATCTGCCGTAAAACATACATGACGTGGCGCAAACCATCACAACCAACACGACGTTTTCAATGATACCACGCCACATACAGTCTTGGAGATGGCCGATGGGCTTGACCAGTAGCCTTTCACCTGACTGCACCTCCTGGACACAGTCACATGGGGAAAGTTCGGTAACACTTTATTTTAGGGATACATCTATTAGCACTAATACATACAATTTGCCTGTATAAGTAACTTGTAAGGCATGTACAAAGCAAAATCAAACATGTGTTAGGCATGTATTCGCAAATGTCTTGTTCATGCACAATAAGGGATTCATTACCAATTTAACCTTAGTAAGTACCTAGTAGGCCTTAGTGCTTGCTTAGTACATGCCTTACAGGCTACTTATGCAGGCATTAACATTGTATGTATTAGTGCTTATAGATGTATCCCTAAAATAAAGTGTTACCGAAAGTTCCCATGTAGTATGAGAGAGTGGTCTACTACACACTGGGTAAAACGAGCCTTGCGCACCATCCTACGTACTTCCGCCAAAAGACTTGACTCCGAGCATAGTCTGGTTATAGTTTTCTGTGGAGCGTTGTTGGCCGGCAGGATCTTGCCGGCCAACCCTCCCCAGAAAACAGACAATAAGCGAAGAGTGTTGTTGAGTAACTGTCTGCGATTGGGTGAGAGCTGTCCAATCATTTCAAACCAGAACTGAGTGCAAACTTCCCACTTCCTGCAACCACGTCAGATCAAACAACCTCCAGACCATGAATAAGAAATTAAATTGTAGTATTATGGGATGGTCAAGACCAGGCTAGGGTAAAACCTCCATGGTGAGGAGACCGGCACGGGGGGGGGGAAGCATTGCAAAATGACCCAGACCGGGATTCGAACCTGGGTCCCCATGGGCAATTTAGCCCATGTATGGTATGGTACAGTACACCTCAGCAATCCCATAATTGTTTTTTTTTCCTTATCATTGTGTGTTAAGTTTTTGTGTATCTGTCTCTTTTTTTGCCCATCAATCAGGATACCTGAAGCAGACTGGGTGTGAGTGGTCAGGTGCCTACCTGTAAGTAGGGCTGCGCAATTCATCGAAAATAATCGAAAATCGTGATCAAATTGTGAAATCGAAGTCGTGATTTCAATCGTGATTTAATCGTGGCAATAGTGACCTACCTTTGAGAGCGTCCTTGAAGCCAGAACATACTGACAGGCTGGTGTTTCTGGCCAGAAATCTGTCCACCTAAGTTTCATGCTATTGCCTTAACATAATTATTACTAATTATTTATTCATTTTATTTTGCTCATCCCGTATATAATTCATTCTTGGTTATATTTCATCATGTTATAATTTTCAAAAAAATCTGCAAAAAATCAATAATCGTGATTAATAATCGTGATTACGATTTTGACCAAAATAATCGTGATTATGATTTGTTTTCCATAATCGTGCAGCCCTACCTGTGAGTAGGGCGTGATGCATGCAAACTGCTGATGAAGCTCCAGCAGCTGGATGAGCTCTGGGCACCTCTTGGCCTTCTCCATCACGGCCTCCACGAACCGCTCGGGCTCGTTGGCAAAGCCGCACGCCGCCTCCTTGGAGGAGAAGGAGTAGTATTTGTCCTTGTGTTTCAGAAGCCCCACCTGCGGGTTCCCTGACAATGGAGGAGAACAGATTCTAGAACGCTGGCATGGAATTTGGAATCATAGTATATAGAACACAGAGAGTAACCAGGAAGACCACATAACAGTAAGTTTACCATTTTTGATGTGTTTCAAAATATGTTGTTGGAAGTGAGAGTGTGTGTGTGATAGTACTACTACAAAACAATTACTCATACTGGGACAAATAAAAGCTACTACGGTTCTACTACTACTACTACTACTACTACTTTACTGTACCTGGTAACAGTAGTCCATCTTTTTCAATTAACGTGTAGCCACAGACCCCCTTGTACTGTATGGGCAGTTGGTCAAAGTTGGCTGTGGTCTCGGGCAGGAACCACTCCTGGTTTTTGTACTCTGTTGGTTTTATCTTGTTTTCTGGAAGGAGAAGAAATGCGCACAGATAGCATACATACGTACGTACACAATAAGCACAAAAAAAGTGAAAGGTAAAATGGTCGCTCCTCAGGTGGCAATGACGGTAAATTCAATTTTCTTTTTCGTTTTCCGGGAATTACTCTTTCGTTAAAGATGATACCCTGAATTATTGAGCCAATTCGTCCACCTTTCTGTCCCTGTGTTGCGGTCTGCTGTCCTGGGGTGGATTTCTCGAAACCAAAGTTGCTTACTACATTAGCTGCTTTGTTGTTTTCAATGCATTTTCCCATTGGCAACTACAGACGTTGCTAACAGGCTATCAACTTCTCTTTTGAGAAATGCACCCCTGTGTTGTGTCTGACCTGAGCTCTCCTTCAGCCGCTCCTCGTCGCTCTTGACGGGCGTGCCCTCCAGCAGTGTATCCAGCTGCTCTGGGGAGAGCAGGTGCTCCTGGGCGGACAGGAACGGACGCAGGCTCAGCATGGTCATGTTCAGGACGTTCAGCAGCACCATCTCGTCCTGGAAGCCCACCCACAGCTTGGCCAGCGCCGTGAACAGGGGCTGGTGGGGAGGAGAGTGGAGGGGAGGGGAGGGGAGGAGAGACAGAGAGGAGAGGAGAGGAGAGGAGAGACAGAGAGGAGGGGAGAGGAGAGGAGAGAAGAGGAGAGGGGAGGAGAGAAGAGGGGAGAGAGAGAGGAGAGACAGAGAGGAGAGACAGAGAGGAGAGACAGAGAGGAGAGGAGAGGAGAGGAGAGGAGAGGAGAGGAGAGACAGAGAGGAGAGGAGAGGAGAGGAGAGGAGAGGAGAGGAGAGGAGAGACAGAGAGGACAGGTGAGCTACCTGATGATCAGAACGAGTAGAGCACAGGTGAGTTACCTGCGCATCAGAACGAGTATTGCATTACATTACATTACATTACATTGCACTTGCATCGGGACTGGTGGAAGTGGGAGGGGAGAGAGAGGACAGGTGAGTTACCTAATCAGGACTGGTGGGAGTGGAGAGAGAGGACAGGTGAGTTACCTGATCAGGACTGGTGAGAGGGGAGTGAGAGGCGGTGATGGGCAACCTGGATTCATTAGTTACAAGCAATCCAGTGCCACATCACCTGGTTGAATTGGACAGGTAAAAACCTGTTGGTTAGACTGACCCTTCATGGGCAGGTAAAGGTAACATTTAAAGCAGTGCTGTGACTCTGGGGGCTGTCGGCCCACCAGAAATATGCCCCTCATGCCCATTGACAGTAAATAGAATGGACGCCAAATCAACGCTATTTGCCATTCAACGCTTTGAAGCCAGATTTGGGAACATTCCAACTTACATTCCACCTTAGCAACGCCAAACGCAGGTGCTGATTGGACAACAACAAGACTTCTAACGGTCAATCAAACCATGTTCTGATGCTCATTGGTCAATTTAACTTTTAATATCTCTCTAAAACAAAACATCACCACAAAAAATCACCACCCTGGTAAGTTGGAGAGCAAGGGGACCTACTAGTTGAGCGAAAAATTATCCCCCTGGAGTGGCATTTAAGGGAGATACAGGGTTTTATGTCTCTCATAGGAATGAATGGGATTTGGCCATTTTTTGGTCTTTTTGGGTCCAACCTTGGCTCCAACTTGGCTTCAACAATGAAATAGAATTTTGGCCTCCATTCTATTTACTCTCAATGCTCATGCCAGATGACCAGTCCAGCCCTGACTGTTGCTGTTGAAGTGGGTTGGGCACATCAAACAGTCCGGTACCATGATCGCCACAGCAATGTTAATCCCTAATCCTGTTCTTGGAAACACTCACAAAAACCTGCAGGGTGGGGACGGCCGTCTTGGCGTGCACCGTGGTCTTCAGGAGGCCGAGGCGGTTGGTGAAGTCCGTCTGCAGCGTCTCAACTTGCTTGGCGCACAGGAGGGCATCCGCCTGGTGCACAGCACACACATTTAATAAACACAAACATGTAATACCACAGGAAGGCATCCGCCTGATGCACAGCACATACATTTAAAGGGACACTGTGTGAGATTGTTAGTTGTTTATTTCCAGAATGCATGCTGCCCATTCACTAGTGTTACCTTCTTCGTGAATACTTACCACCAGCATCAAATTCTAAGTATTCATTATGACTTGCACTTTTGCAAAATTGCACTTTTCATACATGAAAAGGGGGATATTCTCCATGGTCCGCCATTTTTCATTTCCAAAAATAGCAATTTTTAGCTGCAAAGATGACTGTACAGTACTTGGACCATACTAGAAAATATTTGTTTATTATTTAGTAAACTTTCATGTAAAGATCAAATTTGGCAATAGGCAGCCCAGTTTCAATGAGCAGCATGGTTGCAGTACCTTTTTTGACCATTTCCTGCACAGTGTCCCTTTAAACACAAACATGTAATACTACAGGAGGACATCCGCCTGGTGTACAGCACACACATTTAAACACAAACATGTATGGTAATACTAAGAACATCGCATGAAGAGTGGAAAATAAAGAATCACGCTAAGGCCTGTTGCCTGTTGCTTGGTCTTCAAAGTTTTTTTAAAAAAGTTCTCACATTAATTGAAGAAGTAGAGTATCATGTATTGATCCCGAGGGAAATTAAGGTGTGAAGTAGCATACGTAAAAGACAGCACTTCTCAGCACACACACACACACACACACACACACACACACACACACACACACACACACACACACACACACACACACACACACACACACCAGCCTCATACACATGCAAAACATAGACATACACACACTAACTTTGCCCACACACAACATGAAGTTGATAGTACAGTACAGCAATGCTAGAGCTTGCCACGCCCCCTAGGGGCCAGAATTAAACCTTCACTCTGTGTAGTACAATAACGTTTTGGCCTGTGTGGCACGCAAGCATACGTCATAACAACGATAATGATAATAAACCTTGCATCAGAAAAGAGTGTCCATGATTAAAGGTTTCATTCATTCATTCATTCATTTGTTCATTCGATAGTTCATTTGAAGAGCTCTTTTCCAAAATGAGACATATCCATTTTGTAGAATGTTGGGAAATTGACATTATTGTATTGGGCATTCCATTGAATTGAATTGAATTGCAAAACGCATTTTTTTTATAGAGGTTTTAAAGTATGTTCTCAAAACATTTGAATGGCAAGAAGTCACACATAGATGATTTGACTTCTTAACAGTCAATTCCAATATTAAAATTCAAAAAGTCAAAAATGGTGGATATAGCGTTTTGGTAAAGGAGCTCCTCATTTGTTTTCCGGTGACCTCTCCTCACCAGGATGATTCTGAGCAGGGCCTCGTGCTGCCTGAGGTTGTATAGTGCCTGCTTCATCAGCGCGGCCACGTCCATACCCAGCGTGGCGCCGAACTTGCTGTCCGCAGCCTTCTCCAGCACGCTGGTGTACTTCCAGGCCGAGCGGAGCGTCTGCTGAAGCTCCTTCTCCATGTCTCCCACCATGGCAGGTATGGCCTCGTTTAGGATCCCTGGCACTGCAGTTACACACAACAACAACAACAACATGGCAGGTATGGCCTTGTTTAAGATCCCTGGCACTAGAGTTACACACAACAACAACAACAACAACAACAACAACAACAACAACAACAACAACATGGCAGGTATGGCCTCGTTTAGGATCCCTGGCACTGCAGTTACACACAACAACAACAATAATAACAACAACAACAACATGGCAGGTATGGCCTCGTTTAGGATCCCTGGCACTGCAGTCGCAGACAACAACAACAACAACAACAACATGGCAGGTATGGCCTCGTTTAGGATCCCTGACACTGCACTTACACACAACAACAACAATAACATGACAGGTATAGCCTCGTTTAAGATCCCTGGCACTGCAGTGTCACACAACAACAACAACAACATGGCAGGTATGGCCTCGTTTAAGATCCCTGGCACTGCAGTGTCACACAACAACAACAACAACAACAACAAACGGAATAGGATGAGTATACATGGGTTTGACATTTGTAAACACCCCCTTCAGCGTCTGCTGAAGCTCCTTCTCCATGTCGACCACAATGGCACGTATGGCCTCGTTTAGGATCCCTGGCACTAGAGTTACACACAACAACAACAACAACAAAACAGGGGTGTGTTTCTTGACAACATTGTTGGTAACTAAGTTAGCAACTTACTTGGTTACTTGGTTGGAAGAAGAGTAAGTGTAACTCAATGGGACTTCCTGGTTAAATAAAGGATACATAAATAGAAATAAATTTCCCATTGTAAATCTAGTAAGTTGCTAACTGATTAGCATATGATGCTTTCGAGAAACGGGGTCCAGAACAGGCTATAGGGATATATACAGTATAGTGTGATATGAATTGTCTGAATAACAGCTTCCGTAGGATTTTTGTTCTAAAATGGAATTTTTTGCATAATTTGCTTTGTTTGGGGTCCTACTACTGAAAAATGATGGGTGTCGAATTTTCTGACCCCGTTATACCCCTCCTCTAGGGGGCGCTTTCTCGCCCTAGCCAGTATAGCTACCGAACCCATATCTCTACTAATAATGATAACATTTTCACAATCTTGGTGTTTATTTCAGGGTTATTGATGATGCTGAGTCCATTTATGACAGTTTCATTTTGATTAGACGTTGCTATTAGACATATTTTTGAGATTTAAAGGCTATTTTGTCCACCTACAAGCCTGCTGTGGGAGATATGACTATGATGGCATCTGTCTCATTGGATCTATGCACATCATATACATAATAAAGATTTACATTTTATTAGGGTCAGTACTGTGAGAAAATTATGGGTTTCAAATGTATTACCCCTCCAGGGGGCGCCTTTTCACCTTGGCCAGGATACGTATTGCAACCATAAATGCAGCAATAAAGATCCTATTTTCACAAACATGGTGTCAATTTAGGGGTTATTGAGGATCATGAGTCCATTTATGGCAGTTCTAGTGTGATCAGAAGTTGTCATGACTCATTTTTAGGTAGTGGCAAAGAGTTGTCAAACTTGCCAATAACACGATTGAAAATGAATATACCAGGATCTTCTTCAAATAAAGACTAAATATTAACCAACCAGAGGGCGTTGTGTGCACTCAGGAAGATGATGCTGACCAGCTATGTAATTTGTGTGTGTAACTGTGTTTCATATAGTGACTTTTTGGGTTGGAGTTAAAGGGACACTGTGCAGGAAATGGTCAAAAAAGGTACTGCAACTATGCTGCTCATTGAAACTGGGCTGCCTATTGCCAAATTTGATCTTTACATGAAAGTTTACTAAGCAATAAACAAATATTTTCTAGTATGGTCCAAGTACAGTTATTTTTGCAGCTAAAAATGGCTGGTTTTGGAAATTCAAAATGGCGGATCATGGAGAAGATCCCCCTTTTCATGTATGAAAAGTGCAATTTTTCCAGTCATAATGAATACTTAGAATTTGATGCTGGTGGTAAGTATTCATGAAAAAGGTAACATTAGTGAATGGGCAGCATGAATTCTGAGTCCATTTATGGCAGTTCTAGTGTGATCAGAAGTTGCTATTACACATATTTTTGACATTTAAAGGCTATTTTGTCCACCTACAGGTCTGTTGTGGGAGTTCTGACTACTATGGCATAAAATAGATGTTCAATGAAACTGAGCAGCTCAGTTTCTAATACACTTTGTATAAGGCTTGGCCGATTAGCAATATCAGGAGAAAGAAATCGTGATAGAAAAACAAAACTGTTTAACAGAAGATAAGAATTGTCTACTTGTGTGTGTAGATCAAAGGTTTCCAACGCTACCAGAGCAACTAAAGTAATTATTTCTCTATGGAGGGTCGGAGAATAAAGTAACCAAAGTGAGTAATTTGTATTGGCAGTGACTACCAAAGAATAATTGGACTCGAAAAACAAATAGGACAAGGTGTTCTGAAATGCATGAACAAGTCGGGTGGGTTTTGTTTACCTGATTCTGTTTAAAGTAAATGTAGAGTAAATGTTTGGTTTGCCATTTACTGTACAATTTTATTTTTGGAGCAGGCGTCACTCTTAATTATTTGAACCTCTGAGGGTTTTATTTGAAGAAGATCCTGGTATATTCATTTTCAATCGTGTTATTGGCAAGTTTGACAACTCTTTGCCATTACCTAAAAATGAGTCATGACAACTTCTGATCACACTAGAACTGCCATAAATGGACTCAGGATCCTCAATAACCCCTAAATTGACACCATGTTTCTGAAAATAGGATCTTTATTGCTGCATTTATGGTTGCAATACGTATCCTGGCCGAGGTGAAAAGGCACCCCCTGGAGGCGTAATCAATTTGAAACCCATCATTTTCTCACAGTACTGACCCTAATAAAATGTAAATCTTTATTATGTATATGATGTGCACAGATCCAATGAGACAGATGCCATCATAGTCATATCTCCCACAGCAGGCTTGTAGGTGGACAAAATAGCCTTTAAATCTACAAAATATGTCTAATGGCAACTTCTGATCATAATGAAACTGTCATAAATGGACTCAGCATCATCAATAACCCTGAAATTGACACCAAGATTGTGAAAATGTGATCATTATTAGCAGAGATATGGGTTCGGTAGCTATACTGGCTAGGGCGAGAAAGCGCCCCCTAGAGGAGGGGTATAACGGGGTCAGAAAATTCGACACCCATCATTTTTCAGTAGTAGGACCCCAAACAAAGCAAATCATGCAAAAAAAATCAATTTTAGCACAAAAATCCTACGGAATGACACTTCATACCACACTAGTAGGGAGAAACAGAATAGGGAGTGTACATAGATTTGACATTTGTAAACACCCCCGGCTGTGTACCACTGGCTGTGCACTCTTTAACCTCTGATTGTTGGAAACTGCTGTCACTCAAAAACTGAGCTCACGTGGTTGGATGCCTAACATCTTGCCCCTCCTCTCAACACGAATGTTTGTAAACGTGAAACCTATGTATGGTAAAAACCAAACATTGTTCATATACATGGGCTCTCAAATTTTGTTTCCCCCTGGCTGCGTGACCTTGGCTGCGCACAACTCAACCTCTGATTGTTGGAAACCGCTGTCGGTCAAAAATGTAGCTCATATGGTTGGATGCCAGTGTCTTGCCCCTCCCCTTTGTTTGTAAACAAAAAAAAAACATGTATAGTAGACCAAGGTAAGTCGTAGCACGCGTCAACAATGCAACAAAATGGGACCAACTTCAACTACAATCATTCTCCTAGTCTCCAGTTCTTACGGTCGTCGATTTCTTCTCCTCCCTTGCGGCAGTCCTTGTTGAAGAGGCGTATGCCGGTGACGATCATGGTGAGCTCGCTGAGGTGCTGCTCCTTGTCTGCTTTACTCAGCGTCATGAAGGTGGCCAGCTCCGACTGCGGGAAGATGCTCTGCAGTGCAGCTGCACATGATGACAACAAGTTCAAGATTTATTTTTTTATTTCTTAAAGGGACACTGTCCCATTTTTGAAAATAAGCTTATTTTACACCTTCCCTTGAGTTAAATAATAGGGTTTTACCGTTCTCCTGTACTTTCAACCGTTTTCTAGTTATGCCAGTGCAAATTTTACCTCCAAGCTAACAGTTAACATTGAGTCCTATGAGACCAGTTAGCCGCGAGCTGGTCTCATAGGACTCAATGTTAAAGGTGCCCTATTATGCTATTTAGAATAACTTTCATTGTTAATATTTTGCTTTACTGTGGTTAGTGGAGTTAATTTTGAATGATCACTTGTTTTCATGTCCATTATTTTTTATCATTGTGTACATGCACCCTACGCCGCCTGTTTGAAACGCGTGGAAGTGCAGAATGTTAGACCCTTCAACATTCTGAAATCTCGACGCAGCATGGAGCGTTTCATCAAGCATTCTATTACTAATATTACGTCAGCAGCACAGCTGTTTTTGACCTGGAATCCAACCCTGTAGCCTATGTCTAAAGTTGACAGCCAAATAGTTCACCCAATGTCCACAATCAATCTGAAAAGGACGCATCATAAGTCCCACGTTGTTATTTGTGTTATTCTGTGTCATTTGCTGAAACCCAGTCCCTATCCAATGCGAGTCTTCCGTGCATGGGCTTCAGTTTGATTTCAAAATCGCTTGGGACAATTAGGCTGCCATTAATCTGAGAAAGGGTTGAAAGTGCTGGGTACAGGCTATTGCTTCCGATTTGAGGTTTCATGAAATAATACGCATATTGCATATGATGCGTAATAACGCGATTGTGACCATTTAAAAAAAAAAAAAAAAGACTAATAGCCATCTGCGCTGTCTTGTTTATTTCTGATATCCTGCGCTGAAGAATCTTTATCTCAAACATTATTAACGCAACAGTAGGGGCCTGATTGGTTAACCCGCTGTCTAGCCTTGCATACTGTAGCCCTAAAGTTGAAGTTATCAGCCAAGTTTACTGCTCGCAAACAGACAAGTGTCGCGCTGGTCTAGGTGGGAGAAGTCTAGATCTGCTGTTGACAGGTGAACATTTGAAGACACAAAGAATGTTCTGGGATTGAAATCAGATCACATTCCCTTGTTAATGACAAGTTAACCTTCACAAAATAGGCTTTCCAATAAGCTAATCATCTGCAATTGCTGTACACAGTTCAAAGGATAGGCCTATTTATTCAGCGTTGTGGACATTTTCTTCGCTCCCGCGGCAGCCCCCATCTGGCTGTCAAAGACGCAGTCCGAAATTGAAAGAGTGCGCCCAGTAAGATAATGGCACGACTTGTCGGACTCAAACCTATCAATTCAACGTCTGTCAGTGATATCGTGACACCCTATTTGTGATATGAACTCCGTGTTCAAATTCGTCCTGTGGTCTATTTGCAAGACAGCCTGAATAGGCTACTGAGCGCACGCGTTGTTGGCTTTTAAAAATGAGTTCCTGTTTGCTCGTTGGCTGTAGGCCTAATGCACAATGGTGATAGGCTATGCTTCATAAAAATACATTTCAATGTATTTTCAGGTGCATGGTTTCATTTTAGTAACTGCATTTCTATTTAGTCCCCGGCAGAAATGATGCGCCCACTGGATTGGAAGCGCAATGGGCGGTCCTCGATGGATTGGTTTCATACTGGGTCTTATAATAACGCCTAGGCCTAGTTTCGGTTTCGTGGTTTTTTTGTTCGCATTTATCGACAGGACAGGATTTTTTTTATATAACAATAGGCCCTATCCGTTTCAGTTTCATTATTTTTGACATGCCGCCCGACGACTTGACCAGTTTTAAACGACGTCAAGCCAATATCCACGTTGCTCTTGCAGATA
The DNA here is from genome assembly GCF_034702125.1 of Engraulis encrasicolus. NCBI lineage: Eukaryota > Metazoa > Chordata > Actinopteri > Clupeiformes > Engraulidae > Engraulis > Engraulis encrasicolus. The sequence goes on along the minus strand of NC_085874.1, from coordinate 50,155,009 downwards.
TGATGAGCAAAACTGCGTTGCATTTTAATTACTGAATTGTAGCCTACGCATAGCCTATACTAACTGGCTAATCCTTGCCAACATTGCTGATGCAAACGGCTGCTGGTCATGTCGTGATACCTATTTGGATAACATCAGCGCACGTCTTCTAATTAATGTTATGCTTCAAGCGGCAATACAAGTGTAGGGTTTTCACATCTTACCAAACAAAAGTTAGTCTTGCCAACAGCATATGCAAAACGGCCCTGAAGCGAAGAGAGAGAAAGGAGAGATTCGAGTCTTTCACCCACTTGGAAGTGTTTTGGATTCTCAGTGCGCAACTGCGTTAACGCGCTCTGCCTGTTTTCGACCTTCCTCATTCAACTGTTTCTGACCCGTTAGCCATATGCCTACCAACCGGTATTTTATCAATGTAAAATGCAGCTTTAATATCACAATGAAACAAAAATATATAACTTGGGCCACAGGTGAGTGTTGTAGCCTATTGACGGAGCCGATTTATGAATTGAAAAAAAAAAAACGTGCGTAATGGAATAAACTTGTGGATGGCGAAATCCTATCCTTGTAGGCTACACTATTCTTGTACACTATTTTGTACACTCAGTGGTGTATTCACAAATAGGATACATCTCATCACAATACTGTCAAATTCAGATAGGCCTAGGCTATGTGGCTGCGATGAACAAATGCGCATTAGGTCTACTGTCTCTGCAATTAATAAATGGTCTGTGACATCGTCAACACTCCATCCCATAAGCAGCAATGTTAGGTACAGCATGACGTAGACCCGTACCGGAAACAAAAGCTATAGAATGTTGAAAACCCAACCACGCGTTCTCTGACAGTTGAGAAATAGCGTTCCTGCGGCAGAGAAATTCTCCCCCAAGAGGCCAATTTGTGAAATGCAGCTTTCACCAAGCTTTTACATACAACAGATGCTGTGTAACCCAATAAATGGGTAGTGGACATGAAAAAGCATAATAGGACCCCTTTAACTGCTAGCATGGAGGTAAAATTTGCACTGCCATACCCCGAGAAGTATTTTTTCAGAACCTAGTGTGCACAGTTCTAAGTGTATCCGCCTAATTAGTCACGCCCAGTGATTGGATACTTTTTGGTGAACTCTATGGAGTATCCAATCACTGGGTGTGACTAATAAAGAGCATGCAATCACTGGGCGTGACTAATTAGGCTGAATACACTTGGAAGTGTGCACACTAGGTTTTGAGAAATGCCCATTGTGTTTCATGAGACAGGACAGTGAAGAACAGACAGGAAGCGAGTTGGAAGAGAGAGACGGGGAAGGGCCGGCAAAGGACTCGGACCGGGAGTCGAACCCCTTACCCGGGTCGGCCGCATGGCAGACGAGTAGTGCCCTACCGTTAGGCCACGGCAGGGCCCAAGCTTTATTACTATTAATATAATACCCATATCAACAGCATAAACATGCAATATGAAAAGTGGATATAGGTTATACAGTTGGCTACTGTACTGTAAATATATTTCAGTGCAATTTTAAAGTTATGCTAGCCTACATCCTCGTGTGCTATTGACAGTCAAGTTGCCTGTGAGGTATGGCCCTTCCGACCAATATTTCTAAAGTTTCTAGACCCAATGTGACCCTTGGGCCAAAATATTATTGCCCAACCTTGGTGTGTGCACATCATCCTCACTCACCTGTGGCCTCTCTCACAGTGTTGATGTTGGTGTAATGTAATGTGTAATGTAATGTAATGTAATGTAATGTAATGTAATGTAATGTGTGGTATTGATGTTGGTGTAATGTAATATGTAAGTGTAGTGAAATGTAATGTGTAAGTGTAATAAGTGTAATGTAATGTAATGTAATGTAGTGTAATGTAATGTGTAGTGTAGTGTTTATGTAATGTAATGTATTATGTAAGTGTAATGTAATGTAATGTGTGCACATCATCTTCGGTCACCTGTGACCTCTCTGACGGTGTTGATGTTGGTGTAGTGTAATATGTAAGTGTAATGTAATGTGTAAGTGTAGTGTAATGTAATGTAATGTCACCTGTGACCTCTCTGACGGTGTTGATGTTGGTGGCGGAGCCCAGTCCGGAGCGCAGCAGCACGTAGGTGACGATGCGGCGGTACAGCGCCTCCAGGTCGTCCCGGGTCCTCAGGCGGCTGTCGGTGATCTCGCGACTCAGGGAGGCCAGGCGAGACAGCAGCACTCGGTGATGTTCCTCCAGATACTCGCCTGGTGTGTGTGTGTATGTGTGTGTGTGTGTGTGTGTGTGTGTGTGTGTGTGTGTGTGAGAGAGAGAGAGAGAGAGAGAGAGAGAGAGAGAGAGAGAGAGAGAGAGAGAGAGAGAGAGAGAGAAAGAGAGAGAAAGAAAGAGAGAGAGATTATTGTCAATATTTTTAGTTAAAGTGCACATTGGAGACGCAATTTCAAACTTCTGTGCTAACCCTGTTACATAGATTTTTGACAACAAAAGTACACTTGACTTGGTGTCAGTGAGGCAACACGTCATGGCATGAGCATGTGCAGCGTGACTCATCTTCTGAGGTTATATGTACAACATCATGATAAAAAAAACAAAAAAAACAAATTCGTGGCTAGTAGAATAGCTGGATGGCTATTGACTCTGGAAAACCACTAGCCACAGTGGCCGGCATGCGAAAAAGTTGATGTCAAGCCCTGGCTATAATACATGTGTAGTATACTGTATGCGTTGCAAAGTGGTGCACACCCCATTTTAGACTTTTGCATTTTATTATTGGAAATGGCTGTTCAGAAGTTCTGTCATATATGTGTGAATTCTTGCCATTCAAATATTTTGAAAACATATTTTGAAACCTTTATAAAATGCATTTCGCAATGCAATGCAATGGGATGCCCGATACATAAATGTCGATTTCCCAAAATGTTCCAAACATAAACCCTTCTGCAGAACTGCTAATCATGGGATGTACAGTATGGACTGTGTGCAGGGATGTCATACAGGGGGGTAAAGTGTTACTGAGTTATCAGGGCCCCATGTGTCGGGGGCCCACACAGTGTCTTGTACATTGTGCATTGGGCTGATTGTACATAGGGCCCAGAATGTGTTGCTATGCCCCTGGCTGTGTGTGGAGGACACTATGAACTGTGACAGTCAGAAGAACATGCACTGTGTGTTGGGCAATACATACTGTGTGTGTTCATATGCATACTTACGGCGAGATGTATAATTCATGTCAAAGAAGACTTGCATTTTGATTGTGTCGAGAGCAGGACTTCCCTGCTCCATGAGTTTGTCCACGCAAACCTAGATAAGACATCATTATATTAGTGGTAGCAGGAGTAGGTCTACTTTTTATTAGTGAAAATCTGAGGTTCATCCACCTTACCCTCATAAGTTCTTGCACATCTTGTTTGGTAAGGGTGCGATCAACATTAAAATGATTTCGTGGATCTAAAACTGTGGCCTTCACCTACAGGAAAGCGAGAGATCACGCCTGAATTATGTCACTAGTATATGCATTGTAGTGCCAGTTTCGTTAGGGGGAATAATGGTATTGATATCACTCACCATAAAAGCTACTAGGGTTTCAGACACCGTCTCTCCTTTCCCTGCACATTCCTGCGCAATTTCTCGAATAATACGTCTTATAACACTTTCTGCTTGAGCACGAGCCATGATGTGCTACCCTCGGGCCCGTGAGCTGCGGAGTATTTCAATTAGAAAAGCGCAGGTATCAGACATGTGCCCATTTTCGACGTGCTGCTCCGCATATTTACAAACTGTACTGGGTTACCATAGCAACTTCAAACATAGACCAGCTGACATAACTATTCATCTCCAAGAGGGGGTGCTAGAGCACCATCTGATGCCATGCAAGCTTGCTGTGAGGCACCACCTCCTGTATGCCATGGAATGATATGGGAACAAGATAGTCATTAATACATACCGGTATATACACTACAAAGTTAGCTGCAGGTTTAGACAAGTTAATCTAGGACTTCCTATTGTGCACCAGGGAAGATAATTATTTATTGTCTTTTATTAAAATCTGCTTAAATGTAGTCTGCTTAGATGTCTGCTTAAGATGTAGATAGTTTTAAAATATATATAGCTATTGGCAGTTATTGTCCGTTTTGGTTGGGCCCTGGGACAAGTCCAAATGCCCTCCAACCGAATGCACAGCCAGCCTACTATGTAGTGACCCTATTTGATGACCCAATTCTGGGGTCCCTCCCTCCCTGGATCCAGGACAGATGACCCACTTGTCTCCCCCTGTCGGTTGCTCTGAGACTGGGCCCAATGATATAGCACAATTAAATAAGGCACGACAAAAGTATAAACTGCATTTATTCACAACTAGTGCAGAACCTGTAGTGCCTATTTGCTCGTGTTGTTTTGTACTGTATATAACTATAATATTGTTAGCCTAACATAGGCTACCTTATCTTATCATAGTAGGCTGATGGTAACATGTAAGGAGATGAGAACTCGAGTGGAAGCTTATGGCAAGACTGTTGTTTAAGTGGGTAAAATCAGGTGAAAGATATAGGAGATAAAGATCAAATAATCTTATGAATTTTATTGGTGGCCCAGCCGTGGCATAGTCGGCTGGGCACTGGACTGCTAGGTGGGCTACCTGGGCGTGAAACTTTGCATTGTACGCCGTCGTGGAAATTCACTCTACAAATGGGAGATCATTCGGTGCAGTGCAGTGGTGCGAGAGTTGTGTGAGACACAGACAGACAAACAAACAGGCTACAGGAGGAGACACAGACAGACGTTTCTTGTATTATTAAAAAATATAGACATGTGTTTACAATCTGAACACCTGAACTGTGGATTTGAGGTAGAGTGAGTAATCACGTCACCATCCCCTCACAAAAGAGAAAAAAAAGAATACAAGAGATGCAGGCATAGCTCTCCACACATTATTCAAAACAGTAGTGTTTCAGACAGATCCACATAGTAGGCTATAGGCACCACAGGTGGAATATGATGCTGCTTGTTTGTCTCAAATTACATTTAGGAGCTGTTTCCACGTAGCAGGATATTTTTTTTTCTCCTGTTTAGGTGGAAATGCAACATATGGATAAAAATAAATACTCCAAATACTCCCAAATATTCACAAATGCCTTTTACCCCCCTAATTAGGATATTTTTAAAGCCTGCTTTTTTATATCTGGATTTTAAAAATCTGTTACGTGGAAACGGAAGGCCAAAACCAAGGAGAAACTGTAACCAGGAGAAAAAATATCCACATATAATAATATCCTGCTACGTGGAAACAGCACCTTAGTGACACAGCAACTTCATCAGGAGACGGAATCTTCATATATTGTGGAGCACAGGATTCCTTCAGCATCAGCACTTCATATATTAGAGATTACTCTGTTGGCACAGACGTCTTTCTCAGTTGTCAGTAAAAAAAAAAAAAGAAACAGACACTAAAACGACAGATGAAAATCAAGTGCATTTGTTAGTAATTGTTCATCTATTTTCGTCATATTGATGTGATAATAGTCCATTTGTGATTGCTCACAGGAGTGCATTTCTATCATTCATATCATACACTGTATATGTGGCAGGTTTACTATAGCATATTGTTAGTAATTGCTTACATAAGTGCTTGCTTGTACACAGTATTACTAAATAGAGTACACCATAACATAAAATAACAAGCTGCTGTTATTACATTTCATTTAATAATTGCCACAGTATTGGTCTGAGTTGGTGACAACTCCTGTATTCATCTCTACAGCTTCAGCCCCAGTCAGGTCCTTCATCACCCAGAGAGGCAGCTAACACAGACAAAGAGATGGATCTTCAAGTGAGGACAATCAATGTTAACTTCCGGGAAGCATTTTCTCCCGGACAAAATGGTGCCTGGAGTGACAGCTGCTCGAAATACATAGAGAATGTATTGTGAGATATATTTCAGAAGCAAGGGGAATCTCTTCATTTACTTTGGTTTACTGTATACCAAATCATGCATTTTTCTGTAGTGAAGTTGGCTGAAAAAAGTTAAGTTAATTTTAAGAGTGGGAGTGAATGACGACGGGAAACGGAGTGAATGACTTCCCAAAAAACGCCCTGTTGTCCGCTCTTGTTGTAGATCCATCTCTTTGACACAGATCAGATGGTAGACGAGCTAAGAAAGCACATGTCTGTAGAAAACTAGATGTAGCATCTTGGCATGCCAAGCTATTGGGCAGGGTTGCCAGATGAGGCTGATGATTTCCAGCCCACAAATGCTGAAAACCCGCCAAGAAGCACAAAATCCCGCCCAATTCTATTGACGTCTATGGCAAAAAGTGGGTGGGTTTTTCTGCTAAATGTCATTTTTACCCGCACACGGCCATCCTAAGCAGCCCAATTGGGCGGGAAACAAAATCTGGCAACACTGGCTTTGGGCACTGCCTCCTCTTGAAACTCAGACTGTTAGCAAAGGTGTTTTACCGCCATCTACAGGATAAAATGTGCACATTACCTTGTCACCAATTGATGTTCATTCAAAAAGCGTGGTTACCACCACAGATCATAGTACGTACAGTAGATGGGGCAGGGATAAAATTGAACCATTTGTACCAATAAAGGTAACAGGGGTAGTCAAGGCCACATCTAGAGTTCTATATCTATGGCTCATCTCTACAGCGTGGTGTCTCCGATGGTGCCATGCTAAGAGAGCTCATACGCAGTTAGTTCAGGTCTATGGTACTACAGGGTCCATTTCAGTAGCTTCAGCCTCAGACAGGCCGGCATACCAGCCACGACAGCTCAGGATAGTTCCAAAGGAGCAAAAAGGAAAGGACTATAGATTGACTACACTCGCCTCCAAAAGAGTTGTCGCCTATCCATCTGTTTGGAATAACAGCTAATAACCTGACTTTCAATTAATCACTTGGCTTCAGACGTCACTCATATGAAAGCTACAACCCTCCCGAATGAAAATGTATGTACAAAAATAAATTTCATGCACCAAAGACAGATTGACCCTTTATTGAACACAGACAGGGCAGATTTTCACAAGACAAAAGTTTTGTCGCCTATGGAACATAATGTGAAAATGAGCAGATAAGTCACTTCAAAACACTTCAAATACGCAGATTGGGTGTCATACTTAATCACTGAATCACTCTCACCTCTCCAGAAAATCGACTTTGGCCTTAGGTGTATGTTTAGGGTCATTGTAATCATGGAAAGCAACACAATGCAAATCAATGGAGTTCAATGAGAGATGGTGACATATTCACTATTCGTAGAGCAATACATGTTTAACTTCATGATTTAATCAATGACAAAAGCCCTCAAACACCTGCGGCATGCATGCAGCTCCTCATAAGAGCTGTATCTGTACCATGTTTCACTTTATGCACCATTTCTCTTTTTTCATATTCTTCATCTCCAACACCATATAGTTCTGATGCTATCAGTTCTAAAATGGTTGATCTTGGGATCTTGATTTCAGAGTATGAGTCCCATTAGCCTTCATTTTTGTCAGAATTAGGCCTGACATACTCTTGGCTGGCTTTTTTGAGACAGGACAGTGGGAGAGACTTCTTTGGTGTTAAAGGTGAAGAATTTGGAAAAAATACATGGTGCCTAAAGTCAAACATGGGAGGGATACAGCTCTTATGTGGAGCTGCATGCATGCTGCTGGTGTGTGAGGGCTTTTATCATTGATTACATCATGAAGTAAAAAATGTATTGCTCTACGAATAGCAAATATGTCACCATCTCTCATTGAACTCCATTGATTTTCATTGTGTTGCTTTCCATGATCACAATGACCCTAAACATACACCTAAGGCCAAAGTTGATTTTCTGGAGAGGTGTGAGTGAACCAGTGATTAAGTATGACACCCGATCTGCGTATTTGAAGTGTTTTGAAGTGACTTATCTGCTCATTTTCACATTATGCTCGATAGGCGACAAAACTTTTGTCTTGTCAAAATCTGCCCTGTCTGTGTTCATTAAAGGGTCAATCTTTCTTTGGTGCATGAAATTTATTTTTGTACATACATTTTCATTCGAGAGGGTTGTAGCTTTCATATGAGTGACTTCTGAAGCCAAGTGATTAATTGAAAGTCAGGTTATTAGCTGTTATTCCAAACAGATGGGTAGGTGACAACTCTTTTGGAGGCGAGTGTATAGTAGGTTCCAGTGGAAAAAACCACAAATACCACCAAAAACTGGATGAGTTATTAGAAGAGAGTGTTATCCCTAAAAAGCCGAACAACTTCATGGGCCTTTTTTCACATGACATCAGACACCATCGATTCAATGCAATCGAAGCAGGTGGAAGTAGCAACGAACGTAGCATCCTGTGGCATAGACATACAGCAACTTCCTGTGGGTGCATGCCAATGTTTTCTATGCTAGTCGTTTATACTTGCGCAACTTCAAAACAGAACTTGTTCGACGTCATTGCGAAATCCTTATCAAAGCATACACATAGGCTACAGTACTTGTTCCTTTTTTCCCTCTGCTCAGGCCTATTATTGTGTGAGTAAGTGCTTATGTTGGCTGTGTGTAGTGTGTAGTGTTGGAGCGTGCATGTATGAGTGGATGTGTGGGTATGTTGAGAATAGACCCATGTGTTTATGACAGTATTTGTGTATGAATGTACATTGTACTTGACGTCCCTATGTTGTCCTTGTGCAGAGGTGATTCTAGGGTCAGGTGGGCCCCAAGTGAAAATGCAAAAGAGTGAACATTTGAACCAAAATCACCACTACTATAGTACAGTATGGGCTGTTATTCACTATCTAGGGGCTTGGGGGCCCCAAGCAGCTGCCTGCCTTGCCTGGTGGCAAGATGCGCCTCTGTCCTTGTGTACTCTATTGTTCCTTGTTTCCCTCTCTGCTCATATCAGGCCTACTGGTCCTCCATGTTGATCTGCAGCTGCCAGGTTGTCTCCATTAGAGAGAGGCCATCAGATGATCCATAGCTGTCCTGAGATGGCTGCCTCACCATCACCGTGGAGAAGATCGGCCTATCACTGGACGCGCCTCCTCTGGCTCCTCCCTCCTCCTCCTCCTCCTCTTCCTTCTCCCGCTGCTCGGCCTCCAGCCTCTCCACCACCTCACTCCTGACCCCTAGTGGTGGCATTTGGCCGAGCCCCGGGATGTGCAGCACCCCAGTGCTGGGGTTCCAGTCTATCACGGTCGGTAGGTCATCGGAGATGCTGCCGTCATCAGAGACGCTGCGGCGTGACGTCTGCCACGGCAGGACGCTACTCTGGAACCTGTACGGGTCACTTCCTGGGACAGGCTCAGTCACAGGAAGCTCTGATTGGACAAGATGATCAAAGACCCGCCCCCTCGTTTGCTCTGGGGGTTGGCGCACAAGAACGCCATAGTCTGGAGGCATGTCCTCGTCGCTCTCCAAGGCCTCGATGTCCAAGGGGACACGATCCTCCCGGGGAGCTCCAGAGGACTGCCACGACTGGGAGTTGTACGCCGGTGGTGCTTCTTCAGGAGCCCTCTGGGAGGCGTAAGAGGGCAGATGGGAAACAGCGCCTCCGCTGGGAGGCTCCGGCACTGCAGGAAGGAGCTTCTCTAGCAGGCTCGTTGAGATGTTAATGACATCAATGTTCACTTTAGGTTCCTCTATGGCTGGTATAGTCTAGAAGGAAAAGCAAAAGTGTGAGTTTAATCAGGCACAAGCATTATGAGTGAATGAGTCGTGTTTCTAAATCCCTCCGAGTTCTCACCTACACTGTAAGACATGTCGAGTTGGTTAAACTTACAAAATGAAGAGTCTACCAGCTGTTAACAGCTAAAAGTGGTTTATTCTTATTGTATTTGGTTTATTGGATTCAGCTATCTCCTGCTCTGTCCATTTTCTTTTAGTTATTTTTACAGAACCTCCGTCAATGAAGTTATGTTTTCGGTCGCCTTGGTCTGTCTGTCTGTTTGTTTGTTTGTTTGTCTGTCAGCAGGATAACTCAAAAAGTTATAAACGGATTTTGATTACATATTGTGGAGTTGTTGAAAATCACAACAGGAACAAGTGATTCAATTTTGGTGGTGATCCAGACGACGATCCGGGTCCAGGATTTTTTAAAAAAAAGATTCTTCACCATTGCGGGATAGGGTGAATTATCAATTATTTTTCTTAAATTATGAATTTAATGTATCTAGTTATTTATTATAGAGTGAATGTGAGCCTGTACATTACATACTACCACATACTACATTTTGTCCCTTTTGTATGCTGGTGTTCTCTCATGGTCCTCTTATGTGTTGTATGGTGCTGTAAGTTCATTGAACACCGCACACAGGACACTGTTCTCTTTTTCTCTTTATTTTTTAAGCGAAAACGCGTTTCGCCTAGTGCGTCTTCAGGTTCGCCATGAGAAAGAGCAAACCTGAAGACGCACTAGGCGAAACGCGTTGTTCGCTTCAAAAAATAAAGAGAAAAAAAGAACAGTATCCAGTGTGCGGTGTTTGACTAACTTTTGAAATTGATCAAGTTTTCCTGCCTTACACCTGCACCTGGACTAGGGATGCAAACGATTAATTGATTAATCGACTTTAATCGATCAATGTGTTAATCGATTAAAAAGCATTAATCGCAATTAATCGACAATTCAACCTACAAGAGACCCAGGTGAAATGGGCATGTGAAGAGTGTGTGTGAACAGGGGTGTGAAAAGTGGGAATATTTAAAACGCCTTTGGATTAAAGAATTGAAATAGAACTAATTTGAATGTGGTATTTTATCTCAATTTTTTTTTAGATTTAGTAGGTTTTTTTTCGAGAAACATTGAGATTTCGGGGGGAAAACGCCGCTTATCAATTAATCGTAAGTCGATCGATAAGGCTATCAACAAATGATTAATGGATTAATCGATAATTTGCATCCCTAACCTGGACAACTCAAAAGTTGTGCACAAGGACTTCTATGTACTACTCTTATTTACCTCAGGGTTTGAGGGACGACTCAACACACCAGACAATTTTGGCATGTTACCGAATACGTAGTGGTAGACGAGGCAGCCCGCTACTATCAGGACAAACAGGGATATAGCAGAAGGCAGAAGACCTCCGAGGATCACCAACAACATGTGGGCCTTAAAAGGATCTAAAAGAGAGAGAGAGGCAAGGGGGAGAGAGGGAGGAGGAGAGAGAGAGAGAGAGAGAGAGAGAGAGAGAGAGAGGGGGGAGAGAGAGAGGGAGGGAGGAAGGAGGAGAGAGAGAGGGGGAGAGAGAGAGAGGAGAGGGAGAGAGAGAGGGGGAGAGAGGGGGGAGAGAGGGAGAGAGAGAGAGGGAGAGAGAGGGGGGAGAGAGAGAGAGGGGGGAGAGCGAGGGGGAGGGGGGGAGAGAGAGGGAGAGAGAGAGGGAGAGAGAGAGAGGGAGAGAGAGGGAGAGAGAGGGAGAGAGAGGTTGGAGAGAGAGAGGGGGGGGGAGAGGGGAGAGAGAGAGAGGGAACAAATAAGACAGGCAAAAATGTCACGTCAGGTCACAGACTTGTGGACAATTACAAAGTAAAAGATATTCATCGCTTTGTTTATGTCTGCTATTCCCCAAATATAGACGTCTCCCCAAACGCTAGGATTAATAGTTTACTACAGTTTTCCCATTTAGGGGAAGTTCTACTCAGACTGTTCTTCTACAGAAACAATGTACGATGAAGACGATGATACACTGGCAAGTATCTAGACTAGTGTTTCTCAACGGGGGCTGTACAGCCCCCCCAGGGGGCGTTGGGTGGGGGGGGGTTGAGAAGGATACAGCTGAGAGGGGGCGGTGGTTAGTTGTCATTGGGGCGCATTAGTCTATTTTGTTTTTTAATACGAATGGGGGCATTGGCTAGCCTGGTCCTGACCATCCCATAATACTACCATTTCATTTCGTATTTATGGTCTGGCATTTGTTTGCTCTGAAGCGATTGTAGGAAGCAGGAAGTTTGCACTCAGTTATGGTTTGAAATTATTGGACACCTCTCACCCAATCGCTGGCAGTTACTCAACAACAACATAGCGCAGACCAATGGCTCTGGCGCAGATGTGTACGTCATTGTCACCAGCGTCCTCCCCCTTTCCTCCCCACGTGGGGGGCGTATTCGATTATTGGCTGTTTTCTGGGGGGGCGTTGCGATCAAAATTCTACTGCTCCAGGCACTCCACAGAGAAGCACGGCCAGACTACAGTGGTGGAGCCAATCCTTTGGCGGAAGTACGTAGGATGGCTCGCGAGGCTAGGCGTTGGCAGGCTTATGATGAGGTCAATGGGGACGTTGTTGGGAGGCTTACATGTGGTCAAGGGGGCATTTCTTCAAAAAAGGTTGAGAACCACTGATCTAGACAATGCTGATGGGAAAGGTTAATAGCAGATGCTGTTCATACTCTTTACTGTTCACATTAGCTAATAACCTTTTTATTAGGACGGAGGACTTTGATCGGCTGATATTGGTCATTATGGCATCAGACAATTAGGGGCCAACCATGTTGTTGCTTGGCAACATTGATGACAGAAGATAGTACTGTGTCCTCAATAATAAAGCTACAAGTACCGGTAGTCACGTGACAGCCATCCATCTTTCCTTTCTTCTGTCTTTCATTCCTTCTGTCTTTCCTTCCTTTCTTCCTCTACTCCTACAACCAGTGCGAGGTCTCTCCATTGACTGTTTTTTTTCCTCAATCCAAGGTGGTTATTCTCTATCCAACTTGCTTTATTATCCAGTTACAAGGTGGGCGCCATAACTATTTTTCAATTTCCGGTTGCTAGTGCTAAATCATTCCGAAAAGGTCAGAAGAACCTAACCGGAAATTTGTCATGTATGATAGAGTATGATAACGCTGAGCTGGGCAGGGCAGGATTAAGGTGAATAAACTCACCAAAGATTCTCAAAATGGTAACTAAGACAAGGCATACTACGAGTCACCAATACAACAACATGGGATCAGACCTGGGGGCGAATTACAGAAAACTTCCTATCTTAAGTCAAAAGTTAAGATAAGACAAGTGGAGATAAGATTTTTTCCATTTTGGTATTACAGAAGCAAATCCTATCTCAATTTAGGATTCTTATCTTATCTTTGTAAATCCTATCTTATCTCGAGTTAGGACTCCTAAGTAAGCGATCGAGACATCTAGGATCGACTTTTTATGTCTGTTACCTTAGCAACTGATGATGCGTTGTGTCTCGTGAAGTGTCGTTTGTTTTGACAAAGTAGGCTAACAACTAATACTAGCACTAGCGAAAGAAAAAAATAAGGTAGATATGGATAATCCGAAAAGAAGAGCATTAAATTTTAATCACGACGAGGTGGAAGCCTTGGTAACTTTGGTAGAGGAGTCGAAGGACATTTTATTCGGCAAGTTCAGTGCCACACTTACGAAAGAAATGAAAGACAAAGAGTGGCAAAGAATTGCCAACACCGTCACGGCCGTGGCGGGCATATATAGAGATGTAGACTCGGTGAAAAAGAAAATCACCACGCTCACCAGCCAGATAAAAATGAAGGCGGCGATGGCCAATAAAGAGCAACGCAAGACAGGAGGGGGAACGTCGTCTGCTCCTGTGCTGACACCAGCGGAGACGAGGGTGCTCGGCCTCGTAAAACCGGTCAGCTATGAAGGTATGTATAAGAACTCTGCAATGGTGTCTGACAAGCCTACTAGCCCACAAGCATGGCTTCACAACAACAAAATAATATAAAGAAGCACATGACTGTGCTGGCAGTCAAAATTACACAACAGGGTAGACCACTCTGTTATAGCATAAGATGGCTTACCGAAATCACGCCGATCACAACTTTTATCCAATGTGCAGCTACACGGTCATGTTTTGCCACGCTGTCCTGTTAACATCGCAACATTTCATGCTCGCCGTATGTGTTGAGTCGTTAATGCGTAGTGCATTACATTGACTTTAGAATAACGCTTATGCATGAGAGCAATAATAACGGGATCTTATGCTGTATCTGAGAGTAGTGCTAGCTCTCTTGTCCTTGCTACCGAACCCATACAGTAGCCTAATGCCAGGCTCCCCCTAGTGCAGGGGGTGAACATAACAACACTAAATATTTAAGAGTAGGCCTAACCTACCCCGATTTGACTGCTGCAACAATAGCCATAGGCCTATCCTTTGAGATGATGCATTATTTAGGTCTGCTTGTTTGTCCTTGTCCATCACAGGCGTACACGGAGGCAGTGAGGTGGGGTTGCCGGATCCAAATGTGGACTTGGAAACCATTGAGCTGGATTTTGGCAACACTGAAGTGGTCCTTCAGCTGGAAGTCCAACCATCACCAAGTAAGTATGCCTAACAAGATCTTCACAAGTAGATTAAAAATGTACTTATTTTTTTAAGCCGTCAACCTACATGACTTATGTTCTGCTTTTTTTCCCCACAGAAAAAAAGAAACGGCAGCAATCGGACACTCAAGCCTTAATAGAGATAGAGAGGGAGAAGTTGGAGCTGTACCGTCAGCATTTAGAGTTACAGAAGGAACGACTGGCTCTGGAAAGAGAAAAATTTGAATGGGAGAGGAGAAAATTCTCAAAAGAAATTGAAAATGAAATTGAAATGTAAATAATAAATAAGTTCACATGCATTAATTTTACCAATATGGAATGTGTTTTTATTTACTTTTTTAAGTTCTTATTTTATTTTCAAATGATTTATGGCCTTGTAAAAAAGTCTCTTATGAGCTGAGCCCTTACAGTCAGCCCATTGGCATGAGCCTCCTCCACCTCTTCTGGGTGCTCTTGTTGAATAATGTCTACTTCAGGATCTGGTACGTTTGCCAGCCTACAGATGTTGTGCAGTACAGCTGTGGCCTTAATGAATAGGACCACCTTCTCAGGCGTGTATTGTAGGTAGCCTCCACTCACATCATGACACCTCCATCTGGTATTGGACACATTTATAATGGTCATGGGTGAGACATACATTCTTATTAAGTTATATGACACTTATATGAGACAGTATTATCTACAAGGTCAGATTTTATCTACACGGTGTAACATTTAGGCTCGCCTGCTTTTCCAAACAGCAAACAGCCGCTCTATTCTCGCCCTACATTTTTTATGGGCCCGATTGTATCTAATAACAAACAAAGCAACAGCAAAATCAAAGTGGTGTCTCCAGGCAGCAGTCACTGCAATATAAATATTTAGACTGCATTACACATAGGCCTAGGCCTACCGCATGTCTGCGTCAGTCTGCTCATCCACCACAGGGGTCATGAGATAGGCCTTCAGTGGATAACCAGAGTCCCCAAGCAGCCACCCACTTACATTCCTCTCCTCCAGATAAGTGTTCAGGTCGCTGCAGTAGTAAAGAAGAACTAATTAGTGGCTATATAGCTAGATACAGTAGATATAAGGCATAATTAAAGTTAGTGTAATGTAATGTAAAAAACAAGAAAAGTATGCCACCTTGTATTTGAAGACAAATGCGTCGTGAGCAGAACCAGGCCACCTTGCTACTAGATGCCTTATCATCATATTGTGATCCCCTACAGCCTGCACATTGATGGCATGGTAAGGTTTTCTACACACATACGCCCCCTCGTCGACAGCGGGGGCTTTTATCGGAAACAATGATCCATCCACCAAACCCAAAACGCCCGGCATATTAGACTGCCGGTAAAAGGCCTCTTTTATAACATTCACCTCCTGCCCAGTAGGGAAACGTATGTAGTGCACGGCCAGTCCGCCAATTGCTGTTGCCACCTCCTCCAGGTTTTTTGATACGGCAGGCTGAGAAACTTTCGCCAGGTCAGCGACCTCACTTTGGAAGTCGCCTTTGGCAAAAAACCGCAGAGCATTGGTTAGTTGCAAAATTACCGGTAAGGCTCCGTGTCGCCGCGTAGGTCTCTCCAACTTTGGGCGGAGGTGCTCGGCTAATTGTATTATTACATGCCGGGGCAAACGATATCTGCTAATTAATACGCGGTCATCAAATCGCAATACATCGCCGGGGTCCACCATTGCCCTTTCTACATAAAGGTTTCGGTACTCCCTCCGACGCTGTTGTGCCAACAAAATTGCTGCCATTTTCCCCCGATAGATAGCCTAACTGAAAATATCTGACAAAGCACACTTAGGACAGCAACGGGGTTATCCTAAAGTTAGGACAGTTTATTTAAGATTTTTCGAAGATAGGATGCTTCTGTAATACACTTTTCTTAACTTGAGATAGGACGCGTAAGCCAACTTAGGAAACGCTGTTCTGTAATGCGCTTTTCCTAAATACGGTCCTAAAGTGCCGTTGCCGCGGTAACCAGACAGATAAGATAAGATTCTCAATTTAGGAAGTTTCTGTAATCCGCCCCCTGGGGCCTATACTACAAAGCTGGTTTAGGAGAAGTTAAGGTTAAGTTAAGAGGTAAATCATCTAATACAAGAGCCTGGAGTCCTCATTTTCTTCAGAAAAGCTCTTGTATTAGATTTTCCTCTAACTTATCCTGAACCAGCTTTGTAGTATAGGCCCCTGGTCACCTAAATGGGTGTGTTTGGCTTCCCCATTGAACTCCATTCATTCTGAATGCCCGCTAGTCTCCCAAGGGGGCATGGCTGCCATATGATGGCAGCTTACAGCTTTGATTGATTTTGATTGATAACTGATTGATATTGATGGAAACTCCTTATGAACTGTCTCTTCCTTATACAGTGCATAGGTTCAAAATGTTTGTTTTCTCCTGACTGCACGAAACTAACTGTGCACAACTCAACCTCTGATTGTTGGAAACCGGCTGTCGGCCATAACATTTGCTCACGTGATTGACTGCCAGTGTCTTGCCCCTCCTCACAGGATTGTGTTTACAAACAAAGAGAACCCATGTATACATGTAAATGGTCTCGGGTCTCACCTGGGGGAGTGGTCTGGCAGTGCCGTGGGCTGGGGCGGGAGGCCAGAGGGATGCTTTGGGAGTGGGTCTCCGCAGAGATGCAGTACAGCCGATCATATTCCAGCGAGCCCACCCGGTACGACTTGTTCTTTGTAATGATCTCCCTCTGGGAGAAGAGAAGAAAAGAAAAGAAAAGAAAAGAGCATAAACGTTCCTGTGAGTGAGCTCAATGCACACTGTGTTGAACATTGTGTTTACTTGAACTGTTGAACTGCTACTTTCACATGTCTGTGAGTATATTGGCTGAATCATTTTTACCTGAACAGTTTTACAATGACGTGAAACAGTACGAAAACAAACAGTTCCAACAACAGACCAACATGATTTTCATCACATATCAATCTGTTTGCAACAGATATCTGTCTGGTAGCCCCTTAATGCGCGCCGTACCTCCAGTGGCACGCTGTAATAGTCATTGAAATGTAACTACCATAGCACTACAATACTATGACACAACACAGGCCCTTTGGTAATGCACCACGACTTGGTCATTACCATACTGGTAACAACAAATGTATAAAGCCGCGTCTTAAGGGGTTAATCTACCTGTCGTCCTACTGTATGTGTTTGTTCACTGTCACTGGCACTGGATATGTCAGCTGTAACCAGAGTTGTATAAAGTAGAAGTAGAATTACTCTTACAGATGTAATAACAACACCGGAGTATAATATTACAAAGTTGAAACCATGGAATGGCATACCACTGGTGTTGTAATTACATTGTTAAGAGTACTTCTACTTCGACATGACTTGAAAGAACTCTGGCTGTAACTACTGAATATGACACACACACACACACACACACACACACACACACACACACACACACACACACACACACACACACACACACACACACACACACACACACACACACACACACACACACACACACACACACACACACACACAAACTCCCATGGCCACAGTGGCCCAGCGCTGGCCACGCAGCTCCACTGTCAAAACATATTTGTAATCTAAACTTAACTCAATCAAGTCATCTTGTTGCTATGTCAAGTTGAGTTCATGTATATTTCAAATTAATTTCATGTATCACGTTTTACGAAGAGGCTTCCAGTGGAGGCTGATGAACGGTAAGTGTTATTACTTTGCCATGATGGGCAATGAGCTCACTTGACGTGACAACAGTAATTCAGTGGCAAAAAGTCAATAGTCACGGTACAGGGTTGGACTAGTCATCTGGCATACCGGGCATTTCCTGGTGGGCCCTTCACCCTCGTGGCCACCCTTTTTTTTAACCTTGAATGTTCGGGCAGTGAAAGTTCTATAGAATTCTGGGCGTCATTCAATACAATACGGAATTGTAGAATCTTGCATTGTTATAGAACGCATTCTTTTTATAGAATGCTCAAAAACCCACACTAACATTTCTGAAAATAGGGGCCCACGAGGGTGAGTCAGTTCTGCGCCGCTAATTATGAGAGGCCCCTTTATGCCAAAAGTGCCCGGGCCCTATTTCTCCCCCAGGGTAGCCCTGTCAAGATAGAATGGGTTACAGTAAAAGGATAAGCATTGAGTGCAGTGCACTAGTGAAGGAGGTGCCAGCATGTGGTTGTCTAAGTATGAAGTGCAATATACGTGTTACAGGAACACATTTTATGACGCCTATGAGAGCCAGTTTATGTGCACTTTGAAGTGGACTTCAACTCTAGGCTCCCAGACTAGACATCGCCGGTACTTTCCAATGTGAGCTCATCATGTGCGTTACCAACTTGTATCCATTTATTCAGCTGCTTCATGAGTGAATAACTCGCAGGCTTTTTGAATAACTGACCTCTGGTGAAGTCGAGGGAATCTGGTTAACGTGTTAGATTTACCATGTCTGATCACGCACAGGCAGGCATGCAATATTTTCCTTTACCATTTCCCTGGTGGTGTTTTCATGAACAAAACTGTGGTATAATATTAAAAAGCAGTACTGTCACTTGTTTTCTTTGGGGTCGGTTAACCAGTAATGATAGGCTACTGATATCACTGAAAGAACTCGTTAAGCAAGACTGAGCAACAATTGTACTTTAAACCACAACTTCTCCCTACCATAATAAATCCACACAGAGAGTAGACACACAACCACACACACACACACACACACACACACACACACACACACACACACACACACACACACACACACACACACACACACACTATTCACATTACCATTTGTCCGGTGGTGTTGTAGACAAATATTTTGTAGTCGAGCTCACTGTAGACGCGACTCAATGAGCGCTCGTTCTTCATGTATTTCGTCCTCCAGCGCATCGGGCCCCTCAGTTTAATGTCGAGTGCATTCCCATCCACGCGGACAGTCACCTGGGGTGGGCCAAGGACCGCTGGGTGAAAAGACAGAAAGAATAGAATAGAATAGAATAGAATAGAATAGAATAGAATAGAATAGAATAGAATAGAATAGAATAGAATAGAATAGAATAGAATAGAATAGAAAATAATAGAATGGGATAGAATTGAATTGAATAGAATTGAATTGGATAGAACAGAATAGAATAGAATAGAGTAGAATAGAATAGAATAGAATAGAAAAAAGAAAACCTTTATTGTAATTATACGTGTGTGCCTCCCTTCACAACATATATGAACAGTATAAGAGAACAGTATGAGTTTATAAATAATGTACTAATACAACTCTTTATGTTCCTTATCAAAAATCCTTGCATCCTTGTGAATGAAAGCATCTGAATGTGCAATGTAATGTCATGTAAAATGTCCCATTTTGGCTTCTTTATTTGGCCTGCAATGCTGGTTGCTTACTGTCTGTGCGGGGATCAAACTGTGTAGTGTTCACCCAAGTGGAGACGAGTCCACGGCTGGTGTCCACGGCTCTGACCCTGGCATAGTACTGCTCGTTCAGGTTGTGGGTCTCATCGGACAGGTCACAGGAGGTCCGCCGCAGCGCAGTGCAGTGTTCCACCACGCTCCATCTCACCTCGCCCCGGGCCAACGGATCCTCATCGCCATAACTGAGGAGGGAGAACCAGACTTAACCCACTGACGCCTAAGGCACCTGCAAAAAAGGGTGCTGAATGCCTGGGCCCTTTTTTAAGAAAAGCTGCCCTCAGCCTATAAAAACCTAAATATCTCAGCCTCTGAAGCACATAAAAACATGCAATAAGAAGGCATTTAAATGCTAGGACCCTCATCTTTCATTAGAATGTGTTCATTCATCTCAAACAAACAAAGATTTTTAATGAAGTTATCTCAAATCTCATGAACCTGAATGTTGCGTAATGCAGCTCCAGGCGCCAGGGCCACTGTTGCGCAACGCAACATCAGGCATCAATAGGTTAAGGGTGCACTGTGTTATATTTTAGTAGTTTATTTCCAGAGTTCATGCTGCCAATTCACAAATGTTAGGTTTTTTTTTTTTTTTTACAAATACTGACCACCACCACCATCAAATTCTAAGTATTCATTATGACTGTGAAAATTGCACTTTTTATTAATGAAAAGGGGGATCTTCTCCATGTCTACCATTTTGAATTTCCCAAAATATATATTTTTTAGCTGCAAAACTTACTGTACTTTGGTTTGTTTACATTTTTTAAATATCTTAAAGGGACACTGTGTGAGATTTTTAGTTGTTTATTTCCAGAATTCATGCTACCCATTCAATAATGTTACCTTTTTCATGAATACTTATCACCACCATCAAAATCTAAGTATTCATTATGACTGGAAAAAAATACATTTTTCATACATGAAAAGGGGGATCTTCTCCATGGTCCGCCATTTTGAATTTCCAGAAATAGCCATTTTTAGCTGCAAAAATGACTGTATATGGGCCATACTACAAAATATTGATTTATTACTTAGTAAACTTTCATGAAAAGATCAAATCTGGCAATAGACAACACATTTTCAATGAGCAGCATAGTTGCAGTACCTTTTTTGACCATTTCCTGCACAGTGTCCCTTTAACTTTTTTTTAAAAAAAAAATATATTTTAGGGTCTTTTATGCCTTTATTTGACAGGACAGTCGAAGATGGTGACAGGAAGCGAATGGGACAGAGAGACAGGGGAGGATCGGCTGGACTCGAACCGGGGTCCCCTTGGGTGGGCATGCAAGCCCAAATGTGGGGGGCTTAGTGCGCTGCGCCCCAGCGCCCCCCAAAATATCTTAACTTACTACAAACATAATTCCAAAACGTATGGAACATCAGCAGACAGGAGTAACAGCAGTTATAACACAGCAGTTGGAGTATGTTATCACAGGGGTTTTTTTAACATCTGAATTTGCAGCACCTAAAACTCATAGCATGAACGGGTTCGCCAATTCACTTGAAAGGTGTTCCTTGAAAAAGAATTGGGGTGACAAAGTGGTCTTTGGACTAAAAATGTCTGAGGAACAACAATGCCTTATATAAACCCTGAAGTTGAAAAAATGTTTGGATGAAAGGTGAAATACTTTCCGGTTTCCAAAAACCAGTTTAACTCTGAACAAGGCATATTACGTTCATGGTGATTTCATTGTGTTCATTGTGTTGTATCCAGTTCACATCTAGTCTGAGGAGATTATGTTATACTACTGTCGCTTGTTTTCAGGACTGGACTGGGCGAAAAAATCAGACCTGGCATTTTCAGCCAAGACGGTCCGCAAGGCATAGCGAGCGACAATGAAGCCTACACCAACAACATTTTTAGCCATCTATTGCGAGCTATTTTGACCACAACAGCCAAAATGAATATTCAAATCTGACTTGAAGAGGTCAGTTGTAGTGGCATAAGGACTGAGACCAAAGCGTTGAGGTGAAGACCAGGCCAAAATCATGAACAGTCCACCGGGCAAATGCCCTGTATGCCTTTTGGCCAATCCAACCGTGCTTGTTTCCTTTGGGGTCTGGCAATAAGTAAAGAACACCGAACCATCTCTCAAAGAGCTGGTCAAGCAAGACTGAGCAACAATGTACACTCACTAACCACAACTTCCCTACCACCCAAACACACACACACACACAGTACACAAACACACACACAGACACACACATAGTACACAAATACACACACACACACATACACACACACACACAGACACACACATAGTACACAAATCCACACAAACACACGCACGCACACACACACACACACACATACACACACACATAGTACACAAATCCACACAAACACACACACGCACGCACGCACGCACGCGCACACACACACGCACGCACGCACGCACGCGCACACACACACACACACACACACACACACACACACACACACACACACACACACACACACACACACACACACACACACACACACACACACACACACGTGCGTCCTGAATAAAGGCCCTGTTGTAGGCTGACGCCGCAGGGTGAGCTGCAAACACCAGTTCCTGGTGTAGTGTTGGGTGTGCATGGGAACGGTCAAATGTGCAAGCCAAGTGTGTTTGGAGTTGCCTGGTTAACACCAGACCTAATCACAAGTGAGATTACAGTTTTTGCCTACTGCTTGCACACAATTTGCAAAATTTCGCTCATAGAGTCAAAACTCTACACACAAGCCAATTACTCTCAACACTTGAAGATAAACCCTTCACATATATGCCAGCATGAAACTCTGCGATCAAAACCTTAACATTGCCATAAAAACTCAACAATCTTTTGTCAAAGCCTCATTTTCATGTCAAAAGACACACATTAGCACCAAATGAGAAAACAAATTAGATCAATGTGAAAACAGTTGTCTACTTTATACAAAACACAGCGGTCTTTCTTTTTGTGACAGTCTATTCAGACTCACAGAATGTACATATTCACAAGACCCCAAAATTCAATACTGTACATTACATAACTGCACCTTACAGTACAGGACATTACAGTTTTTCTGGATTGCTTACACACAGTTTTCGTAATCAGTTCTCGAATTCTCAAAACTCTACACACAAATCTCCAAACCTCACACACAATGGGCAAAACTCCTCACTACCTCTGAAAAATGCACGTGTCTTGTCATGTCTTGTCTGAAAACAATGTACTCTCTTCTAAAAAGGTAATTTTGTTCTCAAATGACACACACAAGCAGTCATTTTAATACACTCTTATGTGAACCATTGAACACTAATATGCACAAGGTAAAACTCTATACTCAACTTGACACACAGTAGACACTTATTTTCTTCAGTGTTCTACTTACTAAAGAGGGTATTTTCTGTAATACAGTTTTTCTCGATTGCCTACACACAATTTTCGGAATCGGTCCTCGAATTCTCAAAACTCTACACACAAATCTCCAAACCTCACACACAACGGGCCAAACTCTTCACTACCTCTGAAAAATGCACGTCTTGTCTCAAAACAATGTACTCTCTTCTAAAAACCTCATTTTGTCGTCAAATGACACACACAGACAGTCACTACAATACACATTTGCAGACCCATTAAAACACTGTTGGGCACAGGGTAAAACTAATTTCTCCCATTAACTTGGGCTTTTTTTCTGGATTGCATGGATACTGTGACATAAGTTGGAAAAACTTCATTCCCACAACACACAAACAGAAACAGAAAGATTTAAAACAACACAAAAACAACACAAAGATAAACCCCACTGCCTATTTGGCAGTAAAAAAAACCTATTACATTACTGTACAGCCTATTGCTATGAAAAAAACACACACACACACACACACATCTACTGTGCTTCGTCCTGCCTTCTATTGTGGTCTGGCCACAGGACCTCATCCACATCACATGCAATAGTTTCCCTGGCCAGGCAACGAGGGAAATACCATCTTGCATGGCGCATCCACCCAGAGAAGGCATCAACAGCAATATCGCCACATGCCTCCTCCATTGAGTACACAGATGTGTGGCAAAAAAAATATATTTTACATATTTTTCTGACATTTAAAAAAAAAAAAATGTATTGTAAAATATTGGGTAACCACATGAAAGTGATCTCTTGTATAACAGATTTTGGAGTTCAAAAACGGAAAACAAAAATGTGTTTTCACACTGCATCCACTCATGTTTTCATCAATATCACATGCAATGTGTGTCCTTATGGGGTGATGATTTCAGATTGTAAACCGGTATGAAGAGAGTTTGCCCATGTGATGAGGAAGTGAACATAGTATGGCAGTTGATTGTAGTGTTGTGAATGACAGTGTGTTCCATGAGAAACCCAGTGTTTTTCTTTATGAAAATTGAGTGTAATCCAGAGAATTGTGTGTAATGGTGTGAAAAGAGTGTGTTTTAAAACTGGAATTTGAGTGTTAAGTAGGAATTGTGTTTAGTGTTCAGTGACATTGGTTAGGGGAGTTGGGAAATGGGTGAGATGTTCCGAGAATTGTGTGTGAAGTACCAGAACTTGTGTGGAGGCAATCAAGAAAACTGTAGTATTGTATTGTTTTTAGACTCGGAGTTGTGTATATTTTACATATTTGTCTGACATTTAAAAAAATGCACTAATTTATTGTAAAATATTGGGTAACCACATGAAAGGGATCTCTTGTAACATATTTTGGAGTTCAAAAACTAAACAAATGTGTTTTCTCACTGCATCCACTCATGTTTTCATCAATATCACATGCAATGTGTTTCCTTATGGGGTGATGATTTCAGATTGTAAACCGGTATGAAAAGAGTTTGCCCATGTGATGAGGAAGTGAACATAGCATGGCAGTTGATTTTAGTATTTTGAATGACAGTGTGTTCAGTGCGACAACCAGGGATTTTCTTCATGAAAATTGGGTGTAATCCAGATAATTGTGTGTAGTGGTTTGAAAAGAGTGTGTTTTAAAACTGAAATGTGAGTGTAAAGAAGGAATTGTGCTTAGTGTTCAGTGACATTGGTTAGGGGAGTTGGGAAATGGGTGAGATGTTCCGAGAATTGTGTGTGAAGTACCAGAAATTGTGTGGAAGCAATCAAGAAAAACTGTTAACTGAAGCAAAATGTAAACAGTAGCCCTACATCACTCTCAACACAACAGTGTGTAGGTGAGCTTATGGACCATTTGTTTGTGTGGGTATATTCACAAATTTTCAAACATCTAAATATGATACGAGACACAATATGCAGCTGACATCTACATGACGTCATCAAAATTATATCATGTTCAGTCAGGTTGCTCAAGTGCTTGCTTGGTTGTGTTCTGAAAATGACACTATTACGTGTATTTCTACAAACTATCATGTTCATACCTAACATGTGATGATGAAGACAAAAGGCTACTCCTGTCATCAGGCTAGGTTTTACTAGGTTTTGGAGTCAGTCAATGCCATACTCCATATTTTACTCTTTAGTACCGTTGTGCTATTTGTTGTTTTATTTGAGTGTAGGAAAGTCTGAATTTAGCAAAGAAGCAATCAAATTAAAACAAATAAATGCAAAATAAAATAAGTGCAATGCAACTTTGTAACTGGCAGAATAGTGGTTAATTTTGAAAGCATGTTTTATTGCCGGTGCCTAAATCTTGTCATACATCCAGTGTGTTTTGTTTTTTAACTGATGTGTTTTCCCAATGATATGATGAGTGTTCATTTTTTAATGGAGTGTCTTATGAAGGAAAAAGTGTGCAGTGACATGAGCAAGTGTGTTGCATAAAGCAAAATGTCTGTTGCTGAATTGCTACTACAGTGTTAAGCAGAACTTTTGTTTAAGGTACAGACACACTGTGTTTAAGTTAAGTTACCAACAACTTAACAATATGCTATTTTGGTCTAAGCATCAGCCTATAGTGTTCAAGCAGTAGGCAAATACTGTAATGATTGTCTTTCAGATCATAATGATTGTGTAGAACTAAAGGCAGTATGGGAGTTCCCAGGCTATGTTTGGAGAGGGCTTAGCCTGCATGTGTAGTGGATGCCAACAGGGCCGGATTAAGATAGCCTGGGGCCCCTAGGCTACAGGTTGCTGTGGGATTTCATGACAAATTTACATAGACAGTGAGATAGGAATTAAGGACAACATGTCTACCAACTGTACTCAACACCACAGGTGATTTTTTTCAATATTGCGTCTTGTCACAATTCTGGATTTTTTTCACCTTTGGCCAGTCAGGGGGCTCCTGGCAGGTGGGGGCCCCTAGGCTGCAGCCATATCTAGAACTGTGCGTCAATCCAGCCCTTGATGCCAACTAGCAGAGATCGGCGGTAGGATGTTAATAAACCTCCCTCCCGACGCCTCAGAAGCGGATCTGACAGCCTAGAGACTTTCAGCACAGTCAGGGCCATACTAACACACTAGATATGGCTGCAGCCTACATCATTACTAGAGGCCCCATTTCACATTTAAAAATGCTTCTGTTGTGTCGAGTACAGTTTTAAAGGGACACTGTGCAGGAAATGGTCAAAAAAGGTACTGCAACTATGCTGCTCATTGAAACTGGGCTGCCTATTGCCAAATTTGATCTTTACATGAAAGTTTACTAAGTAATAAACAAATATTTGTAGTATGGTCCATTTCCATGGTCATTCTTGCAGCTAAAAATGGCATTTTTGGAAATTCAAAATGGCGGACCATGGAGAAGATCCCCCTTTTCATGTATGAAAAGTGCAATTTTTCCAGTCATATTGAATACTTAGAATTTGATGGTGGTGGTAAGTATTCATGAAAAAGGTAACATTAGTGAATGGGCAGCATGAATTCTGGAAATAAACAACTAAAAATCTCACACAGTGTCCCTTTAAACCTTGCTAATACTCCTCTCCACAGCTGGCAAACATGTTATTCTTGATTCCTATCTTGCAATTATGACAACGTCTTTGCAATTTTGTTGCAAAATTTGCTTTCCAGGGTGGCTCACAGCAACCGGTAGCCTAGGGGCCCCTTGCCCTCTTAATCCGTCCCTGAGCTCAGTGGTATTGTATTTGTGCTCCAATCCCGAGCTGTTGCTGTGACTGGGAGGTCGTGGCTTCGAGCCCTCAGTGGCCGACTAGCATGGGCGAGCAGGGCTCGGGTTGTAGGGGGGATGAGGGGGGATGCCATCCCTCCCAACAATGAAAATGGTCTAAAATCATCCCCCTCAAAGAAAATGGTCAAAAACTGGCCTCTCTTCTTCACGCATATTGTGTTAAAATTGCACGTTTAACAACTACATTTTCAAAATGTTCTTTGTTTCACTTACATGGCGTACTCCACCGAGTACTGGGTCCCCTCTCCCTCTCCCTGTCCCTCTGCGCCGGGACTCCACTCCACAACATTGTGCAGGTTTGTGGAGTTGAACCATACCCGACCAGGTGGCGCTATGCTGCTGATGGACCCTGCATGGTGACAAAGAAAATCAATATTTAGTATGAAGAATGACTTTCATTTAGTGAACTGTAAAATCCCAAAACTTGGAGATGGGGGGTGCTGTGGTGCAGCGCGCTAAGCACTTGCTCTTGCATGCCTATGGTGTTTAAGCATGTTCAGATGGTGTTTAAGCGTGTTGGCTTACTATGTGAGACGCGAGTCACAAAAACAGACCGATGCTGTATGTGTTGGGCTGAACTGACTGATGTGATATGAAAATGAGCATCCCTAAGTCTCTAATCTAGGCTATATCTATATGTCTCATTAAGTTCTGATCACTAGCATTAGAACCACCAAGTAGGCTACACAATGTTGTTACCAACTTAAATCTTTGATCTATATCCCTTCAGTGGGGCTGTTAGCCTATTTATTTATTTATTTTAAATCAGATTTGTATTGTTGTTTCCACACAGTCATATCAACAGGAAATGTTTTGACATGCATGCAGGTGCCTCACGTGAGCAGTTGAAGCATTCCAACCACATGCACCACATTAAAAATCTCTGTTTCCTGCTTCACTGGAGAGAGATGATACAAATAAATGTCAAGGCAGAGCCTATGCAGAAATGTCAGGTGTTCAGTTCTGACTCAAGTCTGACAACATCTTGGATGGGACTAAATCATTCAGAGAGTAGCTTACTTAAGTGCATGGCATTTTTTTGCCATTTCTACAGTCCATGCATAGAGGATCATGCAAAGTTTAAGCGTGGAGTTAAGATTAATTCGATTCAAGTTGTGCTGTGCGGTTTCAAAATACGCACGAGAGACACGAGAGATTGCTAGATCCAGGGGTATCAGTAACTTAAAATAAGAAGTAGGCTACTCTCTTACTGATGTAGGCATACTGTAATTACAACGCAAGTGATCTTACTTTAGGCCTACACACCAATTATTGCACTGCCCCGAGGTAATTTTACTTTGGGCTATTTGGAGCAGTTTGTTAGGCTATGTAGGCTATGAGACTAGTGCGAGGTCCTCACAATTGCTCTGAGTCATGTCATGTGTAAATAATTAACAAACACAGCGAGACTGAAACGGAAAACACATTCAGTGCAAGAGCTGACCAGTTTACACAAAACAAAAAGTCAACGAATTGTTGGCAGTTTTCGCCTCATATATTACAAACAACCACAACCACCATCCACAAACTATTTTTGTACTGATGAGTAATTACATAAGCAATTCAGCCTACCTGTAGCATGTACCACCAGAATCACAAGCGCAGCCAAATGGTTGTTTACCATTTTCGACCTGTCACATTGTGGGAAACAAAATGTTTTCCATAGTGAACCGAATTAATAGATTTCTTTAACGCCCTCATTCCCTTCTCGTCGCGGACAGGTGTATGAGCGCAGCGCACAGCCTAGCTATCTGGTTTCTACAGGTGTCAACAGTCGCAAGTCTTGCCTAGTTCTAGAGATGGTGGGCGGAGTTCTTGCTCTTGTGTTGCAAATGTTTTGTGCGAAGACAGAGAGATAGGAGAAAGTGGTAGGCCTACGTTTCAGATTTAGGCATTTGTATTAGTAGCCCTTTAAGACATAGACTGATAACCTGAGTGGTCGAAAGAGCAGGCATAGGCTTATGGATTGTGTGCTTTAAACTCAGAATTTTAAAAACACAATTTAGACCTATATCTCAATGGTGTGAAAGGCAATCCAAGCACATGTTTTCTCTCAGATAATTAGGCCTATTACCAATCCTCATTTTTACAATAAATCGTACAAATTAATGCATCATGTATGGAGGACCAGTAGACCTACAAATAGGCACATGGCTTTTGGGGATATTGGCAACAATGACATTGACCTACCGGTCTGTTCCCATTCTGAGGAGGCGCACATTCCTTCCGTGCACATTCTCATCATGCTTTCTTATCCAAACAAGAAACAGAAACAAAACAGAAAGAGTTTGAATATGAATAGGCCATAAACTATGCTGCTATATAAACTATGCTGTTGAATGAGGATCGAGCGTTTTAATCTGCAAACAACCCTACAGCCTAAATCAGGGGTGGGGAATCTTTTTCATTCGTGGGGCCATTTCAAATTCCTACAAGGGTCATAAAAGTCCTCCCAGGGCCATACTATGAACACAAATCAGGATTTCCCCATGCAATTTAGGCCTATATTGAAGGTAGACACGTTTAAAACAGTTCCCACCTTCTCTAGGTCCCAAATATAGTCTAACTAATTTGCATCGGAGATGTAATTTCTAAGATTCCTTTACAAAATATGTCATATTTCATGTGAAGTTGCATAACATTAAAATGATATCGGGGGCCGGATAAAACGGCCTCAAGGGCCGCAAACGGCCCTCGAGACATAGGTTCCCCACCCCTGCGGCCCTCGAGACATAGGTTCCCCACCCCTGCGGCCCTCGAGACATAGGTTCCCCACCCCTGGCCCTCGAGACATAGGTTCCCCACCTCTGGCCCTCGAGACATAGGTTCCCCACCTCTGGCCCTCGAGACATAGGTTCCCCACCTCTGGCCCTCGAGACATAGGTTCCCCACCTCTGGCCCTCGAGACATAGGTTCCCCACCTCTGGCCCTCAAGACATAGGTTCCCCACCTCTGGCCCTCGAGACATAGGTTCCCCACCTCTGGCCCTCGAGACATAGGTTCCCCACCCCTGCAGCCCTCGAGACATAGGTTCCCCAACCCTGACCCTCGAGACAGGTTCCCCACCCCTGGCCCTCGAGACATAGGTTCCCCACCCCTGGCCTAAATCTTCGGTACACCCTATCAGCAGCACAAACCTTTATAAGGCAAAATGGGAACCCTTTATAAGCCAACTGAGCATGAATAATGTTCATTTTTGGCTGGGTAGACCTCTCCAGAAACTGTCATAACACGCAGCGTTTAACTTTGAATCCCCCTGCCTACCAATAGCCTAAAACAGTATTAGGGGATCATAAGCCTTCTTAAAATTGGTGAAAGTGCAGCTCACGAGAATTTTGAAGAGCAATAGGATGATCTTTCTGTGAACCTATTCCTTAGCCTAATATTTAACATATACTGTAGACTAGGCCTATGGATGTATTGAAAAGAGTAACCTATTATTATTATTATTATTATTATTATTATTATTATGACTATTACTATGATGATGATTATTATTATTGTTATGTTATTGTGTGATGTGTGTGATCCCATCAAATATTTATCATCAGCAATGCCTTACATACTTTTGGACTATTGTCATCAGGTGTTCTATTCGAGTTTCAGTTTCCCAAGGTTGTGCTCTAGGCCAGTGTTTCCCAACCTTTTTTGTCTTGTGTAGGGCCTACCCCCTAAGTCTTTTTTTCATTCCATGAGTACCCCCTCACTCATGCTCTATATCCCAATGTGACTATGCTCCATACATTTTTTCATTTTTCCAAGTATCCCCTGCAGTGTGCCTGCGTACCCCTAGTGCAGGTTCATTTGAGGGGGCTATTAAAATTCATCCGAGGGCCGTAAAAGTCCTCCGAGGGCAGTACTATGAACACAAACCAGGATTTCCCCCTGCACTTCAGGCTTATATTGAAGGCAGCCACCTTAACAACAGAGCCCACCTTTTCTAGGTCCACTGAATGTAACATAATTGTATTGCAAAAAAAGTATTTTCTAAGATTCCTTTACAAAACATGTCATATTTTATGTGAAGCTGCAATATCGGTGGCAGGATAAAACGGCCTCAAGGGCCACAAACGGCCCTCAACACATAGGTTTCCCACCCCTGGTCTAGTGGTACACATACCCCTGGTTGTTTAACACTGCTCATTGGTCCTATATCATGGCTGAAGTACCACTGAGCAAGGCCCCTATAAACTAACCCCACACTGTAACCCGGGCCTGGACTGGTCATTTGGCATTGGTATACAGGGCATTTTCCCAGTGGGCCAACAGTCCTCAGGGGGCCGATGCAGTTGTGTATTATTTATTTATTTTATTTTGTTCCCCCTTAGAGACCAGGCCTCAATTTGGATTGGGTGGCACATAGGTCTAGTTTTAATACAGGCCTAGACTGGGAATGTACAGCTGCTTTGTGTGTGTGTGTGTGTGCGTGTGTGTGTGTGTGTGTGTGTGTGTGTGTGTGTGTGTGTGTGTGTGTGTGTGTGTGTGTGTGTGTGTGTGTGTGTGTGTGTGTGTGTGTGTGTGTGTGTGTGTGTGTGTGTGTGTGTGTGTGCGCGCGTGTGTCAGGGATGGAAATAAGCAACCGCCCACCTGCCAATGACGGGTAAATTTCAGTGGTGACATTGTGTTACAGTGTTACATTTTTCAACCCACCAGTCACTTTTACTGATAAAAACAGTGAGTGACTGGTAGATTTTGAAATCTACCTGCCACCGTGACTGGTGTGGAAAAAACTTCAGTCCCACCCCTAGTGTGTGTGTGTGTGTGTGTGTGTGTGTGTGTGTGTGTGTGTGTGTGTGTGTGTGTGTGTGTGTGTGTGTGTGTGTGTGTGTGTGTGTGTGTGTGTGTGTGTGTGTGTGTGTGCGTGTGGAGGGAGGACATAGGAACATGGAAGGAATACAATGGACATTGCTCTATGCAGACTACTGACACTCCGGACACTGGACACTTTATTGATAACTTTGTCTTGGCTTTTAGGTGCCACTCCGCTAAGGCACATGTGACACTATGTACAGTTACTTTTTGGTGTGCATATGTGTGTGTGTGCGTGTGTGTGTGTGTGTGTGTGTGTGTGTGTGTGTGTGTGTGTGTGTGTGTGTGTGTGTGTGTGTGTGTGTGTGTGTGTGTGTGTGTGTGTGAGAGAGAGAGAGAGAGAGAGAGAGAGAGAGAGAGAGAGAGAGAGAGAGAGAGAGAGAGAGAGAGAGAGAGAGAGAGAGAGAGAGAGATGCCTTGGCAAATGTAAGTAACAGTTAGCTATATATGGTTATTTTATGTCTTAAGTATGTGTGTAATGTCTCGTGAGCAATGTCTTTATTTATGTCTTTATTTATGTATGTGTGTATGCTACTTGACACCTTAATTCCTCCCTGGGATCAATAAACGATACTCTACTCTACTCTACTCTCTAGACTGTGGATTGAGTTCACTGATTCTTGAGAAAGTGGCTAAAACATGTCTCTGCAATAAACTGCCAATTCTGATGAAAATAAACTATATTTTCATGAACAAAATGAATCCAGGTAAAGACCCAGGGGTCTGTTACACAAATGTACAGTCGTTTGAAAGATTTAAGTGTAGGCCTAATTGTATTACTTTTCATGGCTATAAACCTGCCCACACCCTGTAAAAACAGCTGTCCCAAGGACAGACATCATCATTTCAATTGACTTAAAATGTAAAAATCACTGATATTATTGAATAATATCACCATGATGTGAAAGTCCATATTGAAGTGGTTCTGCAGATATGCACATAGTGTGTGTAAAGCAATATTTACTACTATTTTCTGATTGCTCAAAGTGTGTCCAGCATATTAGTCACCACCGTCAGATTTTTTAAAAAAAGACAATAAAATCAGGTATGCACAAGGTCATTGTCATTACTTAGGACCCCTTTTCAAACCTTTAGCTCTACTGAATACTTCACCATCACTGAAGCTCTTGTAAGTTAACTAATTTCTCCTCAATTTGTTAATTTGTTTGGACACTGGTACTGTCCCAACCATAAACTGTCAACACCGTCGGGGGTTTTAATACTATTATGTTACATTAATGTTAATTATATATACTTTTTAAGAAGCGGCATGAAGCCCCTAAGAAACAGAACGAAAACGAAGTGGCTAATGTGAGCAAAAAATGCATAATATGTAAAAGAGTGTTTTTTTGTCTCACACCGTCAGATGTCACCACTGTCAGATTTTGTTCCGCTCATCATCTTGTTCCATATTTTACTAAATTGTGCTGGTTAATGAAACATTACCAGACATGTTAGTAATAATTGTGACCCAAACTTACACTCCAGCCTCCACTGAGGTGCATTTGGAGGGTTTTTTGTCACAAAACCTGACGGTGGTGACATCTGATGTAGTTCACAAAAAAGCATGTGTTTTACATGTTTTTAACAAGTTTTAAGAATATGCTTCCAATAAGTATCTACAATTATGTTGAATTGCAAAAGTAATTCACTTAAATACAGTAAACATATTTTTTAACTTCTAATTCTGTCTGACGCTGGTGACAAAACCAAGAGCGAGCCCATTTTATGAAAAATGTAAAACATGGGGAGCTTGGCCAATACATTCACTGCACAGCCAAGACGTTCATCTATGATAATACACCTCTATATTTTGGATTTGAACAACTTAAAACCTGTTTATGCCACATTTTCAATAATCTAGGCCTACTTCCAGAGTATCTAACAAATGAAGAAAAAACACATGCACAAACATACTGTGCACACACAAAAATAAAGTGTTTACACTAGATGTCATTGACTTGAGAGGGCTATTTATTTTGCTAAATGTAGGTAATAATTAGGTCACTTTCACCACCTTCAGATTACTGTCACCACCGTCAGTTCTTAAGTCACCACCGTAAGAAGGAGTTTTGGACATTTTAAATGAATGTGCTTATAAAACTTTCCTTTGGAGTTGTTGAATTATCAAAGTAATAGCAACTTTAAGCCTACACGAATATTTGTGAAATTACAAAAAAATGTTTGATCTATTTAGGCATTAAGTAAGCATTGTCTGACAGCACATATTTTTAAATTAGAACACATGAAGCAGTATTAAAATAGAATGAAAGTGAATTTTCAACATTTAAAGGCGTATGTGTGAACCAAAAACACACACACAATCACTCAAGAACTCCAGATACATATGCAACCAAATCAATACACTTTTTATTGCTTTTAATTGTGTCTGACGGTGTTGACAAAAAACAAGGTATGATCGGAGGAAAACCTGATTTCTGAAAAAAAATAAAAATGGGGAGATTGGCCTTGTGCATTTCTGAAAAGCCAAGACCTTTGTCTACGAGATCTTTCAAGATTACAACCTGTTTTAGCCTCTTTCTCAAGAATCAGTGAGTTAATGGTGAAATCATAGGAAAAACAGGGGGCTGTGTGAGGGGCCCGGGGTGTTTTTCGATCCCAGTGCAGCTCTGCTGTAGGCCTAACCCTGAAAATATCTGTGATAAAAACAGTGTAATGTAATGTAATGTAATAAAATGTAATGTAATGTAATAAAATGTAGGCCTAAAGGTCCTGATTTGGTTATCACATTTCTTCTCAATGTGTAGGCCTAGGCCTACATTTCTGTCTTCACATAGACCTCGGATATTGAAGGATGCCCATCTTTGTTCCAGAACATGTAGTCTACTTACATTCTGCAGCAGACCAATAGGCTATAATTACCAAATAAAGTTTTAAAATAGGTAACGTGGCTATCACGCAGGATGACCAAATCAAGTCAAGTCAAGTCAGCTTTTATTGTCACTTTCTTATGCACAAGACATACAAGGAAAAATGAAATTATGTTTTCTCTCTATACCATGCCAGGACAAGACATATACAAACTGACATTTTACAGACTGACATAAAGTGCAAGACAGGACAGGTAACAGTGATGGACTGGTAACAATAAGTGGTCAATAATGAATACAGTACAAATGAACATTTAACATTTAACATTGAACATGTAAACAGAGATAAGATAAATATAGAATGTGGACATTACAATAAAAGAAACAATAACAGTGAAGTGACAGTATAGTAACAATAGTTATACAAGTAGTAGGTTGGGGTAGCAGCATTGTAGCAACATGTTGTATTGTCTTTATGTTCCAGGGCTGAGGTAGTGCAGGTATGTGCAGTCCCTGGTACAGTGTGTGTGTGTGTGTGTGTGTGTGTGTGTGTGTGTGTGTGTGTGTGTGTGTGTGTGTGTGTGTGTGTGTGTGTGTGTGTGTGTGTGTGTGTGTGTGTGTGTGTGTGTGTGTGGGTTCTTGTGGGGTAATGCAGGTCCAGTCCAATAGTGGAATACAAAAAAAGCCCCATGTAGTCTACTTACATTCTGCAGCAGACCAATAGGCTATAATTACCAAATAAATCTTTAAAATAGGTAACGTGGGGGCGCTGTGGCGCAGCGCGCTAAGCCCCCCACATTTGGGCTTACATGCCCACGGGGACCCCGGTTTGAGTCTGGCCGAGGTAATTTCCCGATCCCACCCCGTCTCTCTGTCCCACTCGCTTTCTGTCACCATCTCAGACTGTCCTATCAAATAAAGGCATAAAAGCCCCTAAAAATATATTTTTAAAAAAAGGTAACGTGGCTATCACGGTAACGTGGCTATCACGCAGGACGACCAAATGAAAACGCCCCTGGCTACCGTATAACAGGCCATGTATAGATGAGGTGTTTGGCAAGGTGAATGGAATTTGACGCAGAGACAGAGTTTGGTCAAATGTTCAAAGAGCATACTGAGTAGCCTACCACAAGTCAAATACAACAATACAGTATTTGGAGAAGGTGCATTCTGGCTCTGCGAGTGTTTGCCGATGGTTTTAAGGAAAGTGTCCCTTTACTTCTAATTGGTTATTCTCAAGTGTCCCCTCACTTGTGATTGGCTATCTGACCTGCTCTTCAGCTCTTTACCATTTGGGGTGGCACTTAACCTACTGACAGTTTGCTTAAAGGGACACTGTGTGAGATTTTTTGTTGTTTATTTCAAGAATTCATGGTACCCATTCAATAATGTTACCTTTTTCATGAATACTTACCACCATCATCAAATTCTAAGTATTCATTATGACTGGAATATTTGCACTTTTCATACATGAAATGGGAGATCTTCTCCATGGTCCGCCATTTTGAATTTCCAGAAATAGCCATTTTTAGCTGCAAAAATGACTCTACTTGGACCATACTAGAAAATATTTGTTTATTACTTAGTAAACTTTCATGTAAAGATCAAATTTGGCAATAGGCAGCCCAGTTTCAATGAGCAGCATAGTTGCAGTAGGCCTACCTTTTTTGACCATTTCCTGCACAGTGTACCTTTAAGTCGAGTCAAGTCGGTTTTATTGTAAACTTATTTACATGTGTGTGTGTGTGTGTGTGTGTGTGTGTGTGTGTGTGTGTGTGTGTGTGTGTGTGTGTGTGTGTGTTAATATGATCTGAAGATTTGTGACCAGGATGTATTGTGGTTAGCTTAGGCCCAGACATCTGGCGGTACAACCGGAGTTTAAGGAACTTCCTTTTTCCTTGGGTGTCTAAAAGTGATCTATTGCTTGTTAACCGTCCTACCTCCATTTGCTTGATTAGTTGCTGCACTTACTCTCTGCATAACCTGACCTTTTTCTGTTAGTGTATGCCTTGTGCCAAAGCTCACACGTTACTTGCCTGTATTTCTATATTCCTACATTATAGGGCTCTATATTGGCTACTACAGAAATTTCAATAGGAACCTTTGTGGAACGCGTCGATGTACTACGGCGAGATTTTGCGATTGTACACACTTCCGGTGATTTTGGGCTATTCATTTTTTTAAAGCAACGCTTTACTTACAGGAGGTTTAATCTATCTTGAGCCGAATTAAGCAATATAATTGCAATGCAGTTCAAGTTATTATGAAGTATTATAATAATTCCTCCTTAAAAAATGGCGATCTCAATGGAAACTCAACTTCAAACCATATTCGAAGATGTGGTGGTACGTCCCTTGTTACCTCTTCTAGAAAGCATAAATGATGCACTATGTTTCACACTTTCCCACAGATATGCTATTTCATGTGCGTGGCTTGAAGTATTTTGCACTCGGATTATATAGCTGTGTCTCATATATTCAGAATAATCTAACGCTCAGACGTTTGCTGTAGCATCTGCACCAACCGTAGACCATAGTCAGATGTTGAACTTGTTGTTTGTAAGCAGAATCGTTCATGGTTATCAACTAGTTCTATCAACATTATTGTGATATTTTGAGCCGCTGGTATTAGCAATATGTACACAAGCTGCAATGATGATTTCACAGCAGTCCAGACCTAGTAGTAGCCTGCTTAGTTATTTGCTATAGCCTGTACGAAAAGGGTTAATGTTTGATTTGTTGTTATCCCTTCAGAAAACAGAGGTGATAGAGGAGGCATTCTCTGGGTAAGTCTTGGAGTTATTTATTTATTTATTTATTTTTTGTGGCTTTTGTTGTGATGTAATTATTATTTATGTTGTTGTTGTTCCTATAGGGGTCATTTCACGTGAAATCAGACACTTCTGGGACCCGACCGACACAGATTTCAATCATACTTGTTGTGCCTGTATAGTGTCCTACCCTCGTATGCAAACCTAGTCTGTTTCTCCCTTAATATTGGTGTCAGATTCACACGAATGCAGTTCTGGGGTGTTACCTTGCTACTAAAAAGGCACACCAAGTATGATTGAAATCTGTGTCGGCCGGGTCCCAAAGTGTCTGGTTTCACGTGAAATGACCCATAGCAGGTTACTAGACATGCATAGGTGAAGTCTGAAGGAGATTGCCTATATTATAAAGTAAATACAATAGACCTAGAGCCTATGCATCAGAAACGTATTTTGTTTATTTTATCACAGGATGTTCATGGAAACTGCAGAGTCGGAGCGGATGAAACTCATCAGCTGTTTGGGTGCTTTCAAACAGTACTGGAGCACTCTGCCTCAGGTAGAAGCTTATTGGCATGTGGCATATATAAATGACTATTTAGTAAAATACATTAGTATTTGAAAACTACTAATTATCTAAAAAGTATTGGAGGAAAATATGCCTGAA
Source organism: Engraulis encrasicolus (assembly GCF_034702125.1). NCBI lineage: Eukaryota > Metazoa > Chordata > Actinopteri > Clupeiformes > Engraulidae > Engraulis > Engraulis encrasicolus. The sequence continues at coordinate 50,117,198 of NC_085874.1, read as the reverse complement.
GATTGAAAAACAACATACCACACTTTTGGAACATTACTAAAGATTGTTGCTGTACTAGATACAGTGTTGGTCATTTCCAGGGTGCGATTTGTAGGGGGGGATGGAAGGGATTGTCCCCCCTTCTGTTATTGATATCTTCACTTTTCCTACAGGATTTTAATAGTGGCTGTATGTAACTCCATTGATAATGCTTAAAATCTGAAACGTATCCCCCCTTCTGGTTCTTCAACAAATCGCACCCTGGTCATTTCTACACACCCTCCTTCCCTCTTTATGTGGTGCTGTGTTGCAGGACTCCCATGAGCAGTGTGTGAAGTGGATTGTGCGCTTCATCCACGGGCAGCACAGCCCCAAGCGCATCTCCTTCCTCTATGACTGTTTGGCCATGGCTGTGGAGACCAGTCTCCTGCCTCCCAGGTTAGTAGCCTGTGGCCTATGGCAGGGCTATTCACATGGCGGCCCTGGGGCCAGATGCGACCCTTGGACAGTAAGGTTCTGGCCCCCCACAAGTCCCTTTAAATATGGAATTGTTTTTTGGAATTTAGAGATAAATGTATGGGTTCCATATTGAGTTGACCCGGGACGTTAAAATGCAGGAAATTATATCTAATAAATACAAAACTTTCATTGGGGGAGACGACGACCGGGACCCCAGACTCACCACCTCAATGAAATGTCCCGTATTTTTTCCATTCACAGTCAGCAACAATGATGCATACATTTAGTTCCGCCACTTTACTGGGAGGAATTTGGCCTATGGGCTATAGCAGGGGTATTCAATTAAATGTCAACGAGGGCCAGTTTTTCAAATTCCTCCCAGTAAAGGGGCCGAACTATACGTATGTATTATGGTTGCCGACTGTCAATGAAAAAAATATGGGAGACTTCATTGAAGTGGAGGGTCTGGGGGTCCTCCCCCAGAAAGTTTGGCACTTCTTAGATGTAATTTCCTGCATTTTAACGTCCAGTGTCCCGTTTCAGCACGATATCAGAGCCCATACTTGTATTTTTAAATTCCAAAAAAACATTCTGTATTTTAAGGAGCTTGTGGGGGGCCAGAATCTTGCTGTCCAAGGGCAGTGTTCAAACCATATTGTGAAAAGAATTTAGCAATCCAAAATGAAATTAAGACCTGAAAATGTCTAGTGTCAGTTGAAGGAGATTATTCATGACTCTTTGACGGTAGTATTCTGTATTTATGTTAATTTTTTTTGTTAAAATCCAGCAAAAAATAGTTACATTTAGTATAGTTGGTTAAGTGGTGTCGTTTTTGAGTACAGTGCTACGAAGTATTATTTTCAAGTTCTCTGTAGTGACACTCGGTGGAAGTCCTACACCTACACCTCCACCATCAAAACCAAAACCCTCTCCTAATGGTCTTGTATTGTGTGTGCGTGTGTGCCGTGTGTGTTCTGTGTGTGTGTGTGCCCTTTGTGTGTGCCGTGTGTGTGTGTGTGTGTATCGTGTGTGTTTGTGTGTGCCGTGTATGTGTGTGCCGTGTGTGTGTGTGTGTGTGTGTGTGTGTGTGTGTGTGTGTGTGTGTGTGTGAGTGCTTTGTAGGATGGTGTGCCAGGCCTTGGTGAACTCTGAGAGTCTAGAGTGGGAGCGGACTCAGCTGTGGGCCCTGACCTTCCGTCTCTTCCGAAAAATCATCGGAGGAGTCGATTACAAGGTATAAGTCTGGGCAATTTCCCTGCTTACCACCAGACCTAATCACAAATGAGATTATGGACATTTCTCAAAACTCTAGTGTGAGCACTTCAAAGTGTATCAGCCTAATTGGTCACACACAGTGATTGGATACTCTTTGGTGAACTCTGTGGAGTATCCAATCACTGGGCGTGCGTGACTAATAAAGAGTATCCAGTCACTGGGTGTGACTAATTAGCCTGATACACTTGAAAGTGCACGCATTAGAGTTTTGAGAAATGCCCAATCTTTCTTATACCTTTTTTTTTTACCTTCTTATTTTTATTGACATTCTTGTGTGATCTTCATTCGTTTATTTAGATAGGTCTATTTGTTCTTATTGATACTGACTTCAGTATATTTTTTGTTATTGTTGCTTTATGTTGTTTCAAGTCTTTTTTACTTAGGCCCTTCTGTTAGCACTTTGGTCAGCTGCTTTTGTTGTGTTAAAAGTGCATTACAAATAAACTTTGACTTGCCTTGACTTGACTTGATTGTGCAAGGGAGCATGGGATTTCCCAGGCTACTTTGCAATGGCAGTATCTCTGCATTTACATCGGAGAGCAAATGACAAAAGACCAACAAAGGTCGGCGTCTGCTCCTGAACTTTATGCTCGTATATTGCTTGGTGCGTGCACTCCCAAAAAGTAGTAATCACTCAAGATAATGGAAAAAAGGAGGCGCACACAAGACTCGGAGCTAGACCATTCTCAATGTCTCCAGTAGGACCTAAGTCTGTTTCTCCAGTTAACCTTAGACATCTGTTGTTTAATTTCGGCTTCAATACACTTTTTCACACAAGCCTTGTGTGCGCCTCCTTTTTTACATCGGAGAGCAAATGGGTCAGAGAAGTAGACGTGGGGAAGTTGTGCTACCCCAGGGTGGCACAACCACAGATAATGTCACTATTGTCAACTTCATCATATAATAAATTGTGCAACTTCATATGATCTGGCAAGAGTAATAAGAGTTTACAATAGTCACATTAACCGTGTTGTCATTACTTGAGTTCCCCTACCAATACTCAAAAGGCCAATGACCTGAATACAGTAATGTCGGCCTAATTCTAATCTGTTTTTATTTGATGCTGAGGTCTTGTGTTTTTGTTTTGTTTTGTTTAACAGGGGGTGAGAGATTTGCTGAAGTCTGTTTTGGACAAGATCCAGACCATCCCCAACGTGGTCAGCTCAGCTGTGGTGCAGCAGCTACTGCCAGCTCGAGAGGTGAGTAAAGCCTGGCTCAAACTACACGACTAGCGATTGTGTGTCCGATTTTGGCGTCGGGGTTCACCGCACACTAGAAGAGAATCGCAACTGTCAATCTTATCGCTGCTCGCAGCCACCGAGACAATGCCCGACGTTCTATTTCCAGTCGCAAATATCAAACAGTGTTTGATTTCTATGACTTGCGATCGGCGACTCTTTGAGCTGCTAAAGTTCTGTCTTAGAACGTCGCCCATGACGAGGAAATCTTTCCCGACAATCGCTTGCGATGGTCCTGGGGGGTAACGTTCCAGCGATTGTCGTAAGGGGGGTTTTCAGCCGAGAATCGGGCCGATAATCGCGTAGTTTGAGCCAGGCTTGTGTGCGCAATACACATGGGACTGTGTGTGTATGAAGGAGAGGAGAATCGAGCTCTGTTTAGTGTGTGTGCGTGCGTGCGTGAGTGCGTGCGTGCGTGCGTGTGTGTGTGTGTGCGTGCATGTGTGTGTGTGTGTGTGTGTGTGTGTGTGTGTGTGTGTGTGTGTGTGTGTGTGCGTGCGTGTGCGCGCGCGCGTGTGTGTTCGCGCGCGTGTGTGTGTGCGTGTCTACGTGTGTCTACGGCTTGTGCACATGTACGTGTGTATGTAGAGGAAAAGCCAGATCCCTCAATACTGTGTGTGTGTGTGTGCAATGCTGTGTGTGAGTGTGCGCATACTATGTGTGTGCATGCAACAATAACCCGGCTGTCATGCCAGCTCAGGACCGCGTTTGTCAAAAACATTGTTGCTAACCAGTTAGCATCTTAGTAGGTTGCCAATGGGAAATTGCATTGCAACCAAGTAAGTCGCTAACTCAGTTAGCCACGTAGTTACATAGGCAGTTGCTGACCTAGGTAGCGCTTCTCAAAAACTCTTAAGTAGTACTTAAGCCTAAGTAGTACTTAAGTATGAGGGGCCATCTAGGCAATATATCATATCACCAAAAGTTAATGCATATAGTCGATCTGGCCTACATGCAATGTTTTGTTCTGGTACATGCAAATAAAATGCTTGCTTAAGTGCATGTGTGAGGTAAAATAATGTCTTAATAAACTTTTAGTGATGATGTGAAACCTATTTCTAATATATTGCCTAGGCGGCCTCTCATACTTAAGTACTATTTAAGAGATTTAGGGAAACGCAGACCTAGATAGCAACAACGTTGTGGAGCCACACACCCCTGATGCAGTGAGGTTGTTGTTGTTGTTGATGCTTTGTGCGGCAGGTGGTGGAGTACATCCTGGACCGTAACGCGTGCCTCCTGCCCGCCTACCTGGCTGTCACGGAGATCAGGAAGCTGTATCCCGAGGGAGCGCTCTCGCACTGGGTACGTGGATATCAGGAGAAAGGTCCGCAACACTGTTAAATGCTCCCAAATATTTAATAGCACAACATTTTGGACTAACTGTCCTTCATCAGAGTGCTCTGAGTCCGAAACGTCGTGCCATTAAATATTTGGGAGCATTTAACAGTGTTGTGGACCTTTATTTTCTTTTCAGTTATCTTATGTTTGGTCCAGCACCTGTGCCACTCATGTGCGCGCATTCTTTGACTTTCTGGATATCAGGAGAAACTCATGTCACCTGTGCAACTTGGAAATAAACGTACCACTGTCACGCGTGTCAAATAATGTTAATAATAAAAATATTATATTTAACAATAATATTAGTAATAATAATAACAACTTTATTTGTATAGCACTATTATTTGTATAGCACGTCATTATCATGCATAATGGATACGCAATTTAGTTTATAACTATAATTTAGTTATCATACCTCTATGTTGTTTCTCTTCTTTTCCCATCAGCTCCTGGGCAGCCTGATTTCAGACTTTGTGGACAGCTTTCGACCCACAGCCAGGATCAACTCCATCTGCGGTAGGCCACGCCAGTCTCATACACTTGCTTGTTTGTTTGTTTGTCTGTCTGTCTGTCTGTCTTATAATTGATATGATTTGCTCTTTTTGCAGTTAATATTGCATCAAATGTTAAAATACGTCTGCCTCTTGTCATCTCAAAATTATGTTTTGTTGTAGTCCTGAAACATTTTCTTTTTGCTGGACGTGTTCCAAAAAATTCATTATTTTGGGTTGTTCCCAAAACTAATAAATAAATGAATGTATGTGTCTTGAAGATAAGAAGGGACAACATAATGCAAATGCTGCATATTGTCCTCATAGGGAAGTGCAGTATAAATACACATGTGTGTTGTCTACATATGGAAGTGCAGTATAAATACACATGTGTGTTGTCTACATAGGGAAGTGCAGTATAAATACACATGTGTCTTGATCTCACATAGGGAAGTGCAGTATAATGTGTGTGCAATATAAATACAATAAGTGTGGGAGGTGAAATGCAACATGATGCATGTGTGTTATTCCACATAGAAAGGTGCAATATATTTTATGTTTTAGGAGGTTACAATGTAAATGCATGTGTGTGTTGTCCCCATAGGGAGGTGCAATATAATGTATTGTTAGGAGGATTCAATATAACTGCATGTGTGTGTTGTCCCCATAGGGAGGTGCAATATAATATATTGTTAGGAGGATTCAATATAACTGCATGTGTGTGTTGTCCCCATAGGGAGGTGCAATATAATATATTGTTAGGAGGATTCAATATAACTGCATGTGTGTGTTGTCCCCATAGGAAGATGCAATGTAAATGTTGTTAGGAGGATACAATATACGTAAATGCATGTTTGTGTTGTCCCCATAGGGAGGTGCAGTATAAATGCATGTGTGTATTGCCCCCATAGGGAGGTGCAATATAATATAATATAATATAATATAATATAATATAATATAATATAATATAATATAATATAATATAAATGCATGTATGCACTGTGTTGTCCCCATAGGAAGATGCAATCTTTTGCCCGTGGTGAATAACTCGGGAGCCATCTGCAACTCCTGGAAGCTGGATCCCACCACCCTACGCTTCCCCCTCAAGGGCATGCTGCCCTATGACAAGGTAACACTGCGGCTGTGTGCGTGCCTCTGTGTGTGTGTGCGTGTGTGCTTGGTTGAGTGCGTCTGTCTGTCTGTCTCTCTGTGGAAGAGGACTATAGAAGCAAGCACTGTTATTTGTGTGTGTGTGTGTGTGTGTGCCCGCGTGCCTGTGCCCGCGTGCGTGCATGGAGTGGACTTGCATCTGCATCTGTGTGTGCATGCAACCACAAACTCTGTGCAATTATTACATGATATTCCTGAAGCGCATGCATGATGACAGGGTAACACTGTCTGTATGGGGTAAGGCAGTGGGTTAGTTACAGTATGGGATGGATGAGAGACGGAGGTACGGTACATAGTGAATGGGTTTTGTGGGCATGTGGGGTAGGGACAGTTGGCCTAATTCCTTACAGCACACGTGTAGGCGAGCAAGAACTGCTGTAGTTCCTGATGAGATTGTACTTACTTACTTACTTACTTACTGCCCATTTTGCCTCCTGGCAAGTAGGGCAGCAACAAAGGTTCTCCACTCTGGTCTGTTCTGTGCTTTTTTTCTGGATGCTATCCCATGTGAGCCTCATAGATTTCCTTTCTTCCTCAACTGTACGCCTCCAGGTGTTCTTAGGTCGTCCTCTCCTTCTTCCTTCAGGTGTCCATCATAGGGCTACTCTTGGGATGCTGTCTTGCTCTCTCCTCAAAACATGTCCAATCCAGTTCCAGCGTTGCTTTACTATTATGGTCTCCAAGCTGTCATGTTGGCACTCAGTAAGCAGGTCTTTGTTGGAGATCTTATTGGGCCAGAAAATCCTACAAATCCTACATATCCTTCTCAGACTTATCCTTATGTAGGGATGGTACAAACTGCACCGAAAACCGAAACCGTACAATTCACACACCATACCGAACTGTGAAATGCAGTCCGTGGCAAACCGCAATTCATGTACTGCCCAGAAAAATATGTCAAACAGAGATTCTAGGAGTATCTTATCCAGTCTTTCTGATTAACACATTAGCATATAATACCAATGAGAGGATGGCACAGTTAAAATTACACTATATTCACACTATAAGCCTATACAAACCATAAATAGGATCTTTAGTGATAAGTCCGATTCTATCAGCCAACTGAAAGAAGGCATTTGGAACACTCACAGTGCGCATCAGCTGACAACAGTTTAGTGGCAAGTGCAGGTTAGCACAAGAGGCGGTTCTCAGACACGTGCAAAAGGTCAAATTCAACTTGTGCATCATCACTTTATAATTGCAGTTATATAAATATGGTTTAATATTCCCAGTGCACCATTTATCATGAACTAAAAAAAAAGAACCGTAGAGAACCGAAAACCGTGACCTTGATACCGTGATATAAACCGAACCGTGAATTATGAGATTGCATTGGGGTGTGAGTGTGGGAACTCACCAGTTCCTTATTGCTTGGGTGAGAACCGATGCAGTTTCTCATAGAATGCTAAAGGCAGTGGTATCAGGCATGAATGAGGCCAGTCATACCGTGGTGATGAGCTGACGCTGGGAAACACCTGAAGGAAGAACTGATAGCAATCAGGGTTAGCGACTTAGTGCAGTGTGTGGAGGACGTGTGTTGTTTTTCAGGCTTTCATTTCCTGTTTGCATTTTTCTTCTTTTGTTTCCTGCTATCGTTATCTCTCTCTCTCTCCTATTCCATTTCACTTTCTTTCTTTCTTTCTTTCTTTCTTTCTTTCTTTCTTCCTTTCTTTCTTTCCACTTTCTGCCCCAATCTAAAAAAAATAATCCCACATTCTCTCTCTCTCTCTCTCTCTCTCTCTCTCTCTCTCTCTCTCTCTCTCTCTCTCTCTCTCTCTAGGATCTGTTTGAGCCCCAGACTGGTCTGCTGCGTTATGTGTTGGAGCAGCCTTACTCACGTGACATGGTCTGCAACATGCTGGGTCTTAATAAGCAGGTAACACACTTGCCCTCCCTCTCCACACACACACACACACACACACACACACACACACACACACACACACACACACACACACACACACACACACACACACACACACACACACACACACACACCTTTACCATCCATTCTCTCTCTGCCCCTTGCTCTCTCTCTCTCTGTCTCTCGCCCCCTCCCTTCCTCTCTCTCCCTCTCTCTAGCTTATGCCGTGTGCCTAAAGCACTGATAAGGTGTGGCACGTATGGTGCGAGAGGTAGAGAGCGAGAGAGAAAGCGAAAGAGAGAGTGAAGAGAAGAGCTTGGGAATTAACTTGAGATGATTGTTTAGGCCTTAGCCATGATTCAAATGGCGAAGGCCCCATATTGGTACAGCAGTGACCCTGGATTGATTCCCTGTTCTCGCTCCAGTTTCATTCAGCACTAAAGTGCTTACCTGCGAACCACCCGTTCATTCATACCGGGCTCTGAGCTTTTCCTCACTATGTGACCGTTAGCCGGATGAACCTGCTGACGTCCTCACGATTCACAGAGAAAACGATTTTTTTCGGTTCGGTTTGCACCATGAACCAGCTTTCCGGTTCCCAAACGCTCCAGACAGGCTCAAGATATTAGTTGCGGCAATGGGTACCGGCACGGTTCTCTGTTGTCTTAAAATGATGTAATATAACCAACCATTCCTCAAATTGGTTAGTAGCTGTTCATTGGTATGGTTAGTAATAATCTATTGACTTTTTCTGTGAATTTCAAATTAAAATGTAGCCATATTAAGGGACAAGATATTTTGTTGCCATTCACAGGGATAGTAGCCTGGTAAACCAGCGCCACCCGCTGGGCGCCGACATTTTTCAGCTGTGAGTGGGTCTGGCCTCGCATCTGAGAACGTTTTGAACACTGTGCCCTGAGTCTGGCAAAACCAATTACAACGCAGAGATTTGTTTTGAATCAAAGCGGTCGGGGTTTTGAGGGAGTGGCGACGAAGCTTTGCAACACCGTTGGGAAAGCACATCAACGGCAAAGATCGCCGGTTGGTCAGAGCGCCGGCACGGATTTAAAAAACAACCGGTTGTTCTCATCAGCAATCGTCCGAGGTATCGTTCATCGGGGCCAGACAAAATTACTCCGGTCTCACATTTAGGCTGGTTTATCAGGCTACAGGGATAGAGCGTTGTGAACATAGCTTTTGGTACCAAAGGGGGACCCAGCAAAGAACGGCTGGAAATTACAGATCCCCACTGAAGACACGCACACACGCGCACACTCACACACCATTATGCCCTGTTTGACACTTCTTGGTTTGGCTGTACGAACTTGCCGTGCAACATACCTTATCTTGGAACACATAGTAGAAATCCCCTTGTTCTGCCAGTGTGTGTGTGTGTGTGTGTGTGTGTGCGTGCGTGTGTGCGTGCTGAGCCGGATGATGGAATGCACTGTGTGTGCGTGAGCGTGTGCGTGTGTGCGTGCGTGCGTGTGAGCATGCATGCGAGAGTGGGAACTGTCTCTTCTCTTGTCTGTCAACCTGTCGCTGCTGTTTCGGAAGTTTGGCTTGACATTGACTTTGGAGTGAATTTGGTTTATCTCAAAGTGGTTTGACTGGGGAGAAGTGAGTCTGATTTGAAACTGGTCTGACTGGCAGAGGAGGTTTGCTAGCAAGCCCTCCTAGTTACCGTTCTTTGTCCTTTTTCCTTTTTCCTTTTTTCTTTTTCCCTCTTTGTATTTTATGTTCTGTCCTGTCTTGATCCTGCCCTCACCCCCCTCTGTTCCTCCCTGTCTTCTACCCCTCTCCTCTTTTCTCCTCTCCTCTCCTCTCCTCTCCTCCCCTCTCCTCTTTCCTCTCCTCTCCTCTCCTCCTCTCCCCTCTCCTCTTCTCTCCTCTTCTCTCCTCTCCTCTTCTCTCCTCTCCTCTCCTCTCCTCTCCTCTCCTCTTTTACCCTCTCCTCTCCTCTTTTCTCTTCTCCTCTCCTCTCCTCTCCTCTCCTCTCCTCTCCTCTCCTCTCCTCTTTTCTCCTCTTTTCTCCTCTCCTCTCCTCTCCTCTCCTCTCCTCTTTTCTCCTCTTTTCTCCTCTCCTCTCCTCTCCTCTCCTCTCCTCTCCTCTCCTCTCCTCTTTTCTCCTCTCCTCTTCACTTCCTCTCTCCTCTCCTCTCCTCTTTTCTCCTCTCCTCTCCTCTCCTCTTCACTTCCTCTCTCCTCTCCTCTCCTCTTCTCTTCTCTTCTCTTCTCTTCTCTTCTCTTCTCTTCTCTTCTCTTCTCTTCTCTTCTCTTCTCTTCTCTTCTCCCCCACTCTCCTCCTCTCCTCTCCCAAATGCTCTTCTCTTCTCTTCTGTACCCCACATCCTCCCTCCTTCTCTCTTGTCCTCCTCTCCTCCTCTCTTCTCCTCCTCTCTTGTCTCTCCTCCATCCTTCTGTCCATCCTACACCGCTCTAGACCTTGCACATTGCTCAGGTATGTTCCCAGTCTTCCTCTTGTCTTGTGACTAACCACATTTAAACTACATCAGCTTTTTTCAGCTAATATTTGTCTTGTAGACCAACTCCTTTGCTTTTCTCCACCTAGTGTGTGTGTTTTTGTTTGTTTTACAGTAGAAAGACACAACATTTGTGGCAAAAAAAGTCTACATCGTTATAGGGCTTGAAATTACCTTTTTCACTTGCCCATATTGCCACATTGGGCTGATAGACCACCATTAGGCTTGGCCCTGCTGTGGCCAAACGGTAGGGCACTCGTCTACCATGCGGCTGACCCGGATTCAATTCCCGGCCAGGGTCCTTTGCCGGCCCTTCCCCGTCTCTCTCTCCCCACGCGCTTCCTGTCACCACCTTCACTGTCCTGTCATAAATAGGGTCAAAAAGACCAAAGAAGTGAAAAATGAATAAAAAAATCAAAAGACCACCATTAGGCCGATACAGGTCACAGCTTTTCTTTTATTTTCTTCTCTATCCCTCCTGTTTCACTTATCCCTCCTCCCACGTGTTTCAAGGATTTTCCCTCTTTCTCTTCTTTTTCTCCTTTTGTTCTTCCTTTCTTTCCTACCTCCTGTTGTTATTAGTTTCCTGTAGTTGAGTGTGTTGTTCTTATTTACGTATTTTATTACCAATGGAGAAGTTGTAAGGTGCAGATCCTCATGCTCAGTTCAGTTGGTATCCTCATCGTGTTTATCATGTTTTTCTTTTTTAAATTGATACCTTTTATCACGCACCCAAAGACATTCATTTTTTCCAAGAAGTTGAGCGCGTCCTCTGACAAACTTGGAGATCATCATCGTGTTTGTCATTGACTCACTAGAGTGAAGTTTAATTTTAAGTTTTTTTAAAGGCAAAGATTGCTGCCTTCATTGATTTCGCGCGCGCGAGCGAGAGAGAGGGACAGAGAGAGAGAGAGAGGGAGATACAGTCCCCCCCCCCCATGCTTTTCTAGGCTCATACTAGTTGCACCGATACCGATACCAGTATCGGTGGATCGGCACTAAAATGGTGGTATCGTATCGGCGAGTACCAACAAATAGGGCACCGATACCATTTACAGGTGCTTGTATGCCACTTTAACAGCCTTGGAATTAGTTATTTCATAGAGGTATTTAAAAGTATGAAAAGTTTTGCTGGATTCACTTTGTATTAGTCTTTTTCCTGTTTCACAAAGGTAGGCAGCAGCCTGACAAAGCCATGCAATGATTTTACATCCAAGTAGTATGCACTACAGCCCTTCATATATATACATTTCAAATAGGGTGGTATCGGTATCGGTATGGTATCGGTATCGGTATCGGCCGATACTGCACAGCCAGGTATCGGTATTGCGGCCAAAACATGGTATCGGTGCCTCAAATATGTCCATTCGTGCCCTCCATATCGCCCATATATCCACCTGCTCCTCCCTCGGCAGTAGATTTACATTACATTCATGCATAGGTGTTTGGAAAGGAGGATGCAGTGGTGCATCAATGCTAAGAAATAAATAATCAAGTAAAAAAATGCACTATTACTTTAAAACGGAGCAGCCCTGGACTAGTGGTTAGGAAGATGGTTCAGAGAGTTGCTGGTTCGAATCACACTCTTACCTCTCCATACACCTCCATCCATGGCTGAAGTGCCCTTGAGCAAGGCACCTAACCCCACATTGCTCCAGGGCCTGTAACCAATAGCCTCTAAATAACTGTAAGTCGCTTTGGATAAAAAGCGTGAGCTGAGTGTCATGTAAAGCTTCGGCACCCTAGGGTTAGGTGCATTGTATGGGATTCGAACCTGCAACATTGAGCGAGTGTGCGAGTGTGAGCGTGCGTTTGCACCTGGCTTAACCCATCGATTCCTGATGTTGCATTGCACAACATTGACCCTGGCGCCTGGAGCTGCATTACGCAACATTCAGGCTCATGAGATTTGAGACAACTTTATTAAAAATCTCTGTCTGTTTGAGATGTATGAACACATTCTAATGAAAGATGAGGGTCTTAGCGTTTAAATGGAACTTAGTGCATATTTTTGTGTACTTCAGAAGCTGAGATATTTAGGTTTTTATAGGCTGAGGGCACAGCTTTTCTTAAAAAGGGCTCAGGCATTCAGCACCCTTTTTTGCTGGTGCCTTAGGCGTCAATGGGTTAACTGATGATATGCTGCACCATGTCAGGGATGAGGGCTCTCCATGCAGTCCACTGACCAGCTCTGTGGTGGAACACTCGCCTCATGCCCGTCTGTGTGCCATGCATGTCCATTTCTGCCCCAGCATTTCCTTGCTGTCTGTCTGTCCGTGTGTGTACGTTTATTATTAGGTTTATAGTGTTTGCTTTTTGTATTTCTCTGTGTGCCCAGACCAAGCATGGCTGATGACTGTGACTGTGTGTGTGTGCATGCGTGCGTGTGTAATTTCATTTAATTTGCGTTGTTTGAGCTTGGCGATAGGGTTTTTTTGTTCAGCTTTGTATGGTTGGTGTGTTTGTCAGTGCTCCGTCCATTTGGGCAAGTCAAAAGTGTTAAAAGGCTAGTGATCAGTGCAGTGTGTCTGCTGTGCTTAAGGCTCTCGGCATGCTTGCTTTAGGATAGGCGTGCGCATGCACAATTCATTCATGAACGCGTTAACAAACGTATTTAATGTCAATTTCGCACACGTTGGACACGGCAGCCAGATGCGTGCGTCAGGTGTGATATCTTCAAACTCGCTGGGGGCGATCGTTAGAAAGACTGCACGGTTCCACGCATGTGCTTCTGATGAAAACAACAATGGCATTAAATTAAATTAAAAATTAAAATTACAAACATCATTGATCATACTTCCTTATAGACCCCTTTAGAGTTTGTAAACAGGTATGACGTAATTTGGCTGCGTGCGCACCGCTGCCTCAAAATCGACCATGCTCCATTCAATTGTACAGAGACTTGACAGGTGTTTTTTCCGAAATAAGATAACGGATGCTCGCGTGAACTTCAGTTATGCAGTGGGCACCACAGACACGGGCATTCCTGGCGATGTCATCAGTCCAGAATCTCTATTTTTTTATCAACGTACACGCTTCAGAACGGCAGTTTTTCTCTCTTTAGTGTCTGCACTGTCAGCCAGTATTACATACAGACTCACCACTCCCTATTTTGCCCATGCCTGCAGTTCACCTCGTGGCCGCTGTCGAGAGAGCGCAGCCCATTCTTTCTGAATGGAGTCTGCACTCCCCCTAGAGTGCAGTACCACCCAGAAGAGTTGAGTCTCTCGTAATATCCTTACAATATCTCTGGTGTGTTTGAGTCAACGATGCACACGCATTCATGAGGACGTCGACTCTGAACGGGTCAATTGCATGATTGGATGATACCGCCAGTATTTTGCGTCTTGGTCAACTGCTTCCAAAGCAAGCATGTGCAGTCGGTTACTCGCGTTGATGCGCGTAATTTACAGCTCGCAGCAAGCGTACCACGGGCTTAACTAGAGAAAGCCAAAGATTTCAGCAGCACCAAGGGGGTATACTAAGAAACTAGGTCAGTAGTAAACCAGGTTAAGTTGACCTTTTGGTAGAGGTAAATCATCTAATAGAAGAGCCTGGAGGCCTCATCTTCTGAACTAAACGATGCCAACAGTACATCTATTAGCAGCTTTACCACTTCGTGTAGGTTAACTTCCAGCCGGTTCAGTAGTAAACTAGGTTAAGTTAACCTTGAGGTAGAGGTAAAACTAATAGAATAATAGAATAATAGAAGAGCCTAGAGTCCTCATCTTCTGAACTAAACGATGCCAACAGTACATCTATTAGCAGGTTTACCACTTTCTGTGGCTTAACTAAACCTGTTTACCGCTTAACCACTTAATCATGTTCTTAGTGCCAACCAGCTGGTCTCATAGGACTCAATGTTAACTTCTATCTTGGAGGTTAACTTTGTACTGCCGTTTGAACTTTGTACTGTCGTTTGAAACCGTGACCGTAACACTGGGCATGTAACCGCACTCACTGGATGACCTTGAGCAAGGCGGCTATGTGTTGATGCTCTTTTGAAGGACAAGCTCTGTTTGCGAGGCTGGTGGACTACCAGCTGAAACAACACAACACAACACAACAACACTGTGCGGCACAGCTGGAATAAGACACTTATATATGAATGTGTTTTGTGTGTGCATGTGTGTGCGTGTGTGTGTGTGTGTGTGTGTGTGTGTGTGTGTGTGTGTGTGTGTGTGTGTGTGTGTGTGTGTGTGTGTGTGTGTGTGTGTGTGTGTGTGTGTGTGTGTGTATACAGCATAAGCAGCGGTGCGCGGTGCTTGAAGATCAGCTGGTGGACCTGGTGGTGTACGCCATGGAGCGCTCGGAGACGGAGGAGCAGTTTGACGACGGCGGCACCAGCCAGTTGCTGTGGCAACACCTCTCCAGCCAGCTCATCTTCTTCGTCCTCTTCCAGTTTGCCAGCTTCCCACACATGGTGCTGTCTTTACATCAGAAGGTAACCACACACACACACACACACACACACACACACACACACACACACACACACACACACACACACACACACACACACACACACACACATACACACACTCTAGTTACTCGCTTGGTCTTCCAGTTTGCCAGCTTACCCCTCATGATGCGCACACACACACACACACACACACACACACACACACAAACAAATGTACATACAATCACATGTACACCTGTCTGTGTGTGTGTGTGTGTGTGTGTGTGTGTGTAGTTGGCGGGTCGTGACCTCATAAAGGGTCGTGATCACCTGATGTGGGTGCTGCTCCAGTTCATCTCCGGCAGCATCCAGAAGAACGCGCTGGCAGACTTCCTGCCCGTCATGAAGCTCTTCGACCTGCTCTACCCCGAGAAAGAGGTATGCACACGCGTGTGTGTGTGTGTGTGTGCCTGTAGCAGGAAGCAGGAGTGTTTTGAGGTGTGTGTGTGTGTGTGTGTGTGTGTGTGTGTGTGTGTGTGTGTGTGTGTGTGTGTGTGTGTGTGTGTGTGTGTGTGTGCGCGTGCGCGTGCGCGCGTGCATCCGTGTGTGTGTGCCTGTAGCAGGAATCAGGAGAGTGTTTTGAGGTGTGTGCGTGTGCGCGCCTATAGCAGGTGTGTGTGTGTGTGTGTGTGTGTGAGTGAGGGTGAGGGAGTGTGTGTTTTCCTGTCATCAAACTGCCAGACTCTACCCTGCGAAAGAGGTTCAGTATGTGTGTAGTTCCATGGCAACAACAGGCCGCTCACCGGTGGCCCTTCCTCAGGGGAACAACCACAGCAGAGTCTCATATTACACAGCAAAAATACAAAATGAAAAGGAATTGGAAGTGTGCGTGTGTGTGTGTGTGTTTGCATGCGTGTGTGTGTGTGTGTGTGTGTGTGTGTGTGTGTGTGTGTGTGTGTGTGTGTGTGTGTGCGTACATGCGTGTGTGTGTGTGTGCGTGTGTGTGTGTGTGTTTGCGTACATGCGCGTGTGTGTGTGTGCCGATGTCTCCTGCCTAACTAATGAAATAAGGAAGTCCAGTCCAGTTGAGTGATCAGCAGCCGTTGGGGGCTGATGCTTATCTGTGTATCGCAGCTGCAGCTGGGCGCTAGGTTACAGCAAACATCAGATAAGGGCTGCATTCCAATATGCAACCTTGCGTCCTCCACTTGTGCTTGTGCGGCCTCACCCCGCCTCCTGGCCCCTCCGTGGAGAAAACAATTAGTTTCCCAGCTGTCATCCAAGCCAAAAACTATTTTCTGGGGACTATTCTTTCTCGTGACACTGAAGAAGGCTCTGTGCAGCCGACATGTCCGTCATGTCAGTCCCGGCAATGTTAAAATAAAAAGAAAACA
>NC_085874.1:50093602-50098602 GCF_034702125.1 Engraulis encrasicolus | reverse complement strand
TGTGTGCGTGTGTGTGTGCGTGTGTGTGTGTTTGCATGCCTTTGTGTTTGTGTGCATGTGTGTGCGCGCGCGCGTGTGTGTGTGTGTGTGTATTGTGTGTGTGTTTGCATGCCTTTGTGTTTGTGTGTGTGTGTGTGTGTGTGTGTGTGTTGTGCGTGCGTGCATGCGTGCGTGCGTGCGCGTGTAGCGTGCGTGTCCACCCCCACTGCAGGCTTGTTTGACTGCAGTGCAGCTTTTCACCACCGGAGACCTTGGCTGCTTACCTGGGCTGATCCTGCTGCTTCACACTCTCTTTCTGAATGCCTGCAGCTCGCTTTTGGCTGTTTTTGGAAATTCAATTCTGACTCAAGCGTCTGCTAAGTGTAAAATAATGCAGCAGCAGTAGTAGCAGCTTGTCTGTGTGTTGCATCATGCTAATGTGCTAATGTGTGAAGTGAAAGCCCAACTGGGACACTCCAACTCCCATTGTCATTGTGACACAGCACACAAGTGAACACTACATTGCACACAACGAAATTGCATTCATGCGTCACCCGTGCAAGGGAGCAGCCCTCAATGGCGCCCCAAGGAAGCAGTGTGGCAGGATGGTACCATGCTCAAGTTACCTCAGTCACGGCACTAGTTGATTACTCCCCCCACCAACCTGGCGGGTCGGGAGTCGAACCGGCAACCTTTGGGTTACAAGTCTGACGCCCTAACCGCTTACCTATGACTGCCCATCCAGGTTTGAGTCCCGCCGTGGTCATTTCCCCACCTCTCTCTCCCCACTGGTTTCCTAACCTCATCTTCACTCTTCCATCTGCATTGCAGCCATACAAGCCAATACTCATGAACGGCCATCTGGGTACTTTGCTCTTAAACTCGCGTTACGCCCCTTTATGGGTGAAAACAAACCGAATGTCGCATTGACTTACATGCTACATCGGCTAGCCTAAATGAACACATTCCATGCTTCAGCCACGGCTGTTTGGCTATATTATTTGAACAGCCGGTAACACAACACGTTTTCGATATGTTGCGCGTGAACAACGCTTGTCTACAGGTCCTTATCTTTCATTTATTAAACCCCAACATCACCGATTGACTTGCATTGCCTGTTTTCCCCCACAAATGGGCGTAACGCACATGGAAAACGTCACGCCGTTCATGAGTATTAGATTTTAGAAGGGATGGGGGATGGACAGATCACTGGGGAACAAGCACAAACTCATTTTTTCCTGCTTCAGCGTTGTACCGTTGTGCAGATTTGTGCTGAGTTGACGAGGGACAGAGGAGTGACTTTAATGTGTGTGTGTGTGTGTACATGCTTTGGTATTTGTGTTTCCATTTCTATGTTTGCATGCATTTATCTGTGTGTGTCCATGATGGACTTCATTAAGATAGCACTGCAGTGTAACACCTATTCCTCTCACTCTGTGTGTGTGCGTGTGCGCGTGCAGTGTGTGTGCGTGTGCGCGTGCAGTGTGTGTGCGTGTGCGCGACAGTGTGTGTGTGTGTGCGTGTGCGTGTGCGTGTGTGCACGTACCCCAAGTTCCTCCAGCAATAAGAGTTGGTCTCTGACAGACTGTAAGATCGCTCAGTTGTTCAATACCTATTCCCCTAACTCTGTGTGTGTGTCCGTGCGCGCGCGTGTATGTGTGTGTGTGTACCCCACCTCACCTCACCCCACCACCAGGTTCCTGCAGCAGAGCCTGCGCAACAAGAGTCTGCCGATGACGGACTACAAGATCGCGCTGCTCTGCAACGCCTACTCCACTAACTGTGTGTGTGTGTGTGTGTGTGTGTGTGTGTACCCGTACCCCCACCCCACCTCACCCCAGGTTCCTGCAACAGAGCCTGCGCAACAAGAGTCTGCCGATGACGGACTACAAGATCGCGCTGCTCTGCAACGCCTACTCCACCAACTCGGAGTGCTTCACGCTGCCCATGGGGGTGCTGGTGGAGACCATCTATGGCAACGGCAGCGTCCGCATCCCGCTGCCCGGCACCAACTGTCTGGCACAGGGCGCCATCACCCCGCTACCCATGAACCTGCTCGACTCGCTCACCGTGCACGCCAAGATGAGGTGAGGAGGCGGGAAAAAAACACCACACAGAGACACGCGCGTACACACACACGTGCATGTACGCACGCACGTGCACGCACGCATGCACACACGCGAGTGCACGTACCGGTACACTTTTCACACCCCTGTTCACACACACTCTTCACATGCCCATTTCACCTGGGTCTCTTGTAGGTTGAATTGTCGATTAATTGCGATTAATGTTTTTTAATTGATTAACACATTGATCGATTAAAGTCGATTAATCGATTAATCGTTTGCATCCCTAATTACATTACATAGCATTTGGCAGACGCTTTATAACCAAAGCGACTTACAAAAGAGTGTGTACGTGTACGTGTACAGGCACACACACACACGTACACGCTCGCGTGCACATGGACACACACACACGCACATGTCAAAATGAGCTGAGGTACACTTTACGTACACACACACACACACACACACACACACACACACACACACACACACACACACACACACACACACACACACACACACACACACACACACACACACACACACACACACACACACACGTCTCTGTCTCTGATTGCGATAACATTGGGTAGGCTGATTGACCTCTCTGTTCTAGCAGAACTGGATATAAATACAATGACATCGTTCTGGGGATAAATACTCACAGGCAGGCTGGCATACTGTACATGAGTACAATACCCTTGTACTAGAGAGGCGCCGACTGATAGAGTGGACTTATGTACTAACTAGCACTATGACTGCACTTACATGCATGGAGTATTGCAATAGAACAGTGATTCTCAAAGTGTGGTCCGGGGACCACTAGTGGTCCGCAAGGGTATTTCTACTTTTCAAAGACAAGCTAGCATTAGGCTACATTAGTAACATTATTACAAAGCTAAACATGGCTAAGGTCATATTTTCACCACAGTTAGAGTACAGCAATGTGAAAAAAGTAAGTGATCTAGCCTACATCAAAATTAGCAGTGTCAAATTAAATTCCAGCAACCTTCAACTGTCAATTCAGTTGACAGGTGGTCCCTAAACATTTTTGGGGGGAAAGAGGGGTCCTTGGTCTGAAAAAAGTTTGAGAAACACTGCAATAGAATAATAGGATTACATTGATAATAGAGCGTTAGCACTGAGGCAGCATGCAGCCGGCCTAGTCTTTGCTGTATTTAATTAGTTTACTGTCCATGTAAATAAATAGTTTACATTGAAATGAATAGAGGGCCAGCACAATAGTAGATTACAGTCCCAGGAAAAAGTTTGTACACCCTTTGAAATTTCTTACCTGTCTGTCAAAATTGGTCATAAAATTGGTCTGATCAACCCGGAAATCACAAGAAGGAACAACCAGTCTGCTTTAAATAATTCAGCCCAAACATTTGCAAGTTTTCATATTTTCATTGGCCATAAGATGTAAACATTCACAGGACAGCAAGGCATAAGTAAGTACACCCTTGCATTCAATAGGTTTTAACCCTAAGTTAGTCGCAATAACCTCAACCAGATGTTTCCTGTAGTTGCAGATCAGATTAATAAAACAATCTGGATGTATCTGGTCTCCCTCTTCTTTAGAAAACTGCCTCTCGTCAGCAAGGTTTGTGGGATGTCTGGAGTGCATAGCTTTCTTGACTTCATGCCATATAATCTCAATTGTTTTTTGTCAGGGCTTTGACTGGGCTATTCCAGAATGTGTATTTCATTATTAAGAAGCCATTCTAAAGTCGATTTGCTTCTAAAGTATGGGTTGTTGTCACATTTCAGCACCCATCCTCTTGTGTGCTTCAACTGTGTGACAGACTACCTCACTTTTTCTGTAAAATATCTCGATAAACTTCTGAGTTCATTGTTCCACTGATGATGGCAAACTCAAAAGGGCCTGAGGCAGCAAGGTAGCCGCATATAATGATGCTCCCGCCACCATACTCAAAGGCGGAGATGATGTTTTGGGGAAGGTGTGGTTCTCCAGTTCTCCTCCAAACATGACATTGTGTGGTCCCCTGAACAATTCAACTTTGGTTTCAGCGTTGGTCTACAGAATATTTTGCAGTAATTCTATGAAGCATATAAATGCTTTTTCGCAAACCTCAAAGGTGCAGCAATATTTTTTTGGACAGAAACCCCATTAATTTTAGATTGGCAGAATGAATCCCATTTTTAGCTATTCTTGGTTACATCTCCTCTTCTGAGTATGGTGGCGGGAGCATCATTATATGCGGCTACCTTGCTGCCTCAGGCCCTTGACAGTTTGCTATTATCACATTATTGGAACAATGAACTCAAGTTTATTGTGATATTTTACAGAAAAAACGTGAGGTAGTCTGTCACACAGTTGAAGCACACAAGAGTATGGGTCCTGCAATGTGACTACAACCCATACTTTAGAAGCAAATCATTATGAATGGCTTCATAATAATGAAATACACATTCTGAAATAGCCCAGTCAAAGCCCTGACAAAAAACAATTGAGATTAAATGGCATGAAGTCAAGAAAGCTATGCACTCCAGACATCCCACAAACCTTGCTGACGAGAGGCAGTTTTCTAAAGAAGAGGGAGACAAGATACATCCAGATTGTTTTGTTAATCTGATCTGCAACTACCGGACAAGTCTGGTTGATGATATTGCAACTAACTGAGGGTTAAAACCTACTTAATGCAGGGGTGTACTTACTTATGCCCTGCTCTCCTTATGGCCTTATGACCAATAAAAATATGATAACATGTAAATGTTTGGGTGGAATTAATTAAAGCAGACTCTGATTGTTCCCTCTTGAGATTTCCGGGAAGATCCGACCATGTTTTATGATCAATTTTGACAAAAATGTAAGAAATTTCAAAGGGTGTACAAACTTTTTCCTGGGACTGTATGTGAAGCATTCGACAGAAGATTATGCAAGGTTGAGTTCATGTGTGTGTGTGTGTGTGTGTGAGTGTGTGTGAGTGT
>NC_085874.1:50081102-50083602 GCF_034702125.1 Engraulis encrasicolus | reverse complement strand
TCCGCGGTGTGCTGGTGTGTGTTCCATCCTCACGCAGGCGTTCTTCAAGCAGAACAACGTTCCGCAGGAGAGCCGCTTCAACCTGAAGAAGAACGTGGAGGAGGAGTACAGGAAGTGGAAGTCCATGACCAACGAGAACGACATCATCACGCACTTCTCGCTGCAGGGCTCGCCGCCGCTCTTCCTGTGCCTGCTCTGGAAGATGCTGCTCGAGACCGACCACATCAACCAGATCGGATTCAGGTCGGTGTAAGTTTAAGTGTTTGTTTGTGTATGTGTATGTGTGTGTATGTGTTTGTGTGTATTGTGTCTGTGTGTGTTGTGTGTGCACCAGGGCTTGACATTAACTTTTTTTGCTCACCAGCCACTGTGGCACTGTGTGGTGTTCCCCAGTCACTAAGCCATTTAGCCTTTCTGCAAGTTTTGATGTTTTTTGACGAAACGGGATTAGGGTTGATTTTGAGTGGGAGTGGGAGTGAGGCACACACAGCAGTTGCACACTGAGGAAGGCACACGCCGAAACGCGTCTGTGCACAAAAAAATAAAGAAAACAATTGATGCAAGGTGCGCACCCCTTTCTTTGATTCCAAGTATTTATTTGGGCCATTACCCTTAAAAGTTATCAAGAAACTTGACTATGCTACCTAGCTATGCTACCTATCATACTTGAATCACACACTGCAGCACAATTAAACATCCACTCAAATCTTCTGCATTTTTGTCTCTCTCTCTTCCGCTGTCAAGAAGACTAGGCCAAACCATTTCACAGTTGCTTGGTAGCCTTTACTCTTGACCGAACAGTGAAGGACAGACAGGAAATGAGTGGGGAGAGAGAGACTGGGAGGGATCGGCAAAAGAATCGAATCGAACCCGGGTTGCCGGTGCGGTAACCCAGTGCCCTACTGTTAGGCCACGGCAGGGCCCTGGCCCAATAATTTCTCCATGGAGGAGGGTTGGTGAATTGGGCCTTCAAAGTGACTTCGAAAGAAGCGATGTGAGCTGGACGACCAGAGCGAATAACATGAGTTAAGTCAAGTAACTTTATGGTAATGACTCTGAGCTAGGGCTGGGCGGTTCTGGAAAAAATGCGTATCACGGTTTTCTTGGGGAAAATTAATATCACGGTTTTCTGCACAATTTTTTTTTTCATAAGCGCCGATTTTCCCCCCACATCTCAATGTTTCTGGAAAAAAAGGCTAAAATTAAATTTAAAATTGAGACGATAA
The DNA here is from genome assembly GCF_034702125.1 of Engraulis encrasicolus. Classification (NCBI taxonomy): domain Eukaryota; kingdom Metazoa; phylum Chordata; class Actinopteri; order Clupeiformes; family Engraulidae; genus Engraulis; species Engraulis encrasicolus. The sequence continues at coordinate 50,082,376 of NC_085874.1, read as the reverse complement.
AATCCTGAAATTTTATTTTTCTATTTCTATGTTAATCACTTTTTTAGAATAAAAACAAAAAAAATCTTCTCTCATCAAAAAGTGAACCTTGTGTAGGTGAAACCGTTATCACGTTTTTTTTAACGATATACCGCCCAGCCCTACTCTGAGCCCTACTCTTTGAGTTTATTCGATAGTACAGTGTGAGAGGTGGACAGGAAGTGAATGGGGAGAGAGAGACGGGGAGGGGTCGGCAAAGGACCCGGGTCTGGAATCGAACCCGGGTCAGCCGCATGGCAGGCGAGTGCCCTACCGGTTGGCCACAGCAGGGCCTGAATCAAATTATTACATCAGTTGTAGAGCCCTTGTTGAGCTTTTGAAGCAGCAAGTTCAACAATTCAGTAGTGCCAGACTGCTGTGACTTGTCTGCTTTCATAGCAAGTATCCACAAGCCATTAGATCAGCAAAGGTGAGCTCTACTCCGTATTAACCCATTTTGTCCTAAGCCCTTTTGGGGAAAAGGTGCCCTCTACCTATTAAATCCTAAATATCTCTGCCTCCGAAGCAGATACATACATTAAATGAGTTGCATTTAAAAGCTAGGACCTCGATTTGCCTTAGAATGTGTTCACTCAGCTCTAACTAACCCACATTCTTAATAAAACCGCTAAAATCTCAAGAACCTGAATGCAGCGTTTATATGTGTTTCCAGGACACAATGGGTTAATGGGATCTCGTCTTTTTAGTGCCCAATCAAGCCGGTCAAATGCTGATTCAGTTCCAGTTTGGCATCTAGACAGAAAAACAAACTGACTAGCCACTTTCCCCCATTAGTGATTGTGTGTTTGGCTAGTAAAAATAACATCATCTAGCCTTTTTGGCTGGTGATATAAAAAGAAAGAAGTTAATTTAGTGCCCTGGTAACCATGGCGACAAGCAGAGTCAGACAGACAAGACAAGACAGACTGGCAAAGAGACTCATGGGTAGTGAAACAGACAGTCAAGCCAAGAAAGCAAGACAGACACTCACGCACACACAGACGCACACGCATACGCACACGCACACACACACACACAGGCACACACACGCACGCACAGACACGCGCACACACACGCGCGCAGACACACACACACACACACACACACACACGCAGACGCACGCACGCCGCACACACACACACACACACACACACACACACACACACACACACACAGACACGCTAGGGTTACGATGATGGATTAGTTCACCCCTGGTAGGGGTGTAAATCACAGCCTCCATGACGGTACAATTCGAT
>NC_085874.1:50070370-50073502 GCF_034702125.1 Engraulis encrasicolus | reverse complement strand
CGAGGGGCGTTAAGCGAGTAACCACAAAGCGAGTAACCAATTGGAAGGAGTTCGGTACTTCTCGCCTGTTCATTGGCAGTTAAAGCCGCGGGAACTTTCAGCGGACGTTCCATGAAAGAGTGGCGAGTAGGCGAGCAAGCGAAAAGCTAGCTTTGTGTGTGTACACCGCTTAAGTACTGGTTGGGTGTTACAGGGTAGTTAATTACTGAACATTTGACATAGCAATATTTCTAAAACGGTATACATTTAGGCCAGGGATGGTCAACTGGCGGCCCGGGGGCCACATGCAGCCCGCCTCCTCACTCAATGCGGCCCGTAGATAAAACAGGCCTAATTAAGAAAATAATGACCATTTATTTCAAAACAACTACTGAATCAATCTGTTGTAATCATACTCTTGGCCCCTGGAGTATTGAGTATAGAGTATTCTGTTCATTCCAAACAATATGGGCAGTCAGTGAGCAACCATTGCACCTCCAACTCTGCGAATTGGAGTCAGATCCGTGGTCATATGGCCCTCCGATTGTGGCGATGAAAAAACATGGCCCTCCTCATCATAAATGTTGCCCATTCCTGATTTAGGCCATAAATCTGTGTCACAAGGTAAAGTAGGTGTTATGAAGACCATTTTCAGTCTACACCCAATTTGACAAAATATGTAGCTACCTTTCAATAGGTTACTCCGAGCGTCTGTGTGTGTGTGCGTTTGCGTGCTGCGCGCAGCACGTGTGTGTGCGTGTACGTGCTGCGCATGTGTGTGCGTGTGCTGTGCATGTGTGCGTGTGCGTGCGTGCATGTGTGCGTGAACGCGTGCGTGCGCGTGTGTGTGTGTGCAGGGTGCTGAAGAGGATAATGGCACACATCAATTTGAGTCAGTCACTTACATTTTCCTAGAGTGTGCAGGTATGCCTGTATGTGTGCATTTGTGCATGTGTTTGTGTGACAGCCTCACTAAAGTCTTCCTCTGGTGTGTGTGTGTGTCTGTGTGTGCGCGTGTGCGTGTGCGTGCGTGCGTGTGCGTGTGCGTGTGTGTGTGCGTGCGTGTGTGCGTGCGTGTGTGCGTGCGTGTGTGCGTGCGTGTGTGCGTGTGTGTGTGTGTGTGTGCGTGCGTGCGTGTGCGTGCGTGTGCGTGCGTGTGTGTGTGCGTGCGTGTGTGTGTGCGTGCGTGTGTGTGTCTATGTCTGCAGGGTCCTGGAGCGCATCGGAGCGCGAGCGTTGGTGGCCCACGTCAGGACGTTTGCCGACTTCCTGGTGTACGAGTTCTCCACCTCCGCGGGGGGGCAGCAGCTCAACAAGTGCATCGAGATCCTCAACGACATGGTCTGGAAATACAACATCGTCACACTGGACCGCCTCATCCTCTGCCTGGTGAGAGGCACACACACACACACACGTACACACACACACACACACACACACACACGGTCTGGAAATACAACATCGTCACGCTGGACCGCCTCTTCCTCTGCCTGGTGAGAGGCACACACACACACACACACACACACACACACACACACACACACACACACACACACACACACACACACACACACACACACACACACCATGGTCTGGAAATACAACATCGTCACGCTGGACCGCCTCATCCTCTGCCTGGTGAGAGGAGCGCACACACAGACACACACACACACACACACACACACACACACACACACACACACACACACACACACACGCGGTCTGGAAATACAACATCGTCACACTGGACCGCCTCATCCTCTGCCTGGTGAGAGGAGCACACACACACACACACACACACACACACACACACACACACACACACACACACACACACACACACACACACACACCATGGTCTGGAAATACAACATCGTCACGCTGGACCGCCTCATCCTCTGCCTGGTGAGAGGAGCACAGACACAGACAGAGACACACACACACAGACACACACACACAGACACACACACACACAGACACACACACACACACACACACACACACACACACACACACACAGACACAGACACACACACAGACACACCCAGACACACCCAGACACACACAGACACAGACACAGGCACAGGCACAGGCACAGGCACAGGCACAGACACAGACACAGACACAGACACAGACACACAGACACACACACACACACACACACACACACAGACACACACACACACAGACACACAGACACACACCACACACACACACACACACACACACACACACACTCACCACACACACACACACACACACACACACACACACACACACAGACACACACACACAAGTACACAGACACACACACACACACACGGTCTGGAAATACAACATCGTCACGCTGGACCGCCTCTTCCTCTGCCTGGTGAGAGGCACAGACACAGACACAGACACAGACACAGACACAGACACAGACACAGACACAGACACAGACACAGACACAGACACAGACACAGACACAGACACAGACACACACACACACACACACACACACACACACACACACACACACACACACACGTACACACACACACACACACACTAGGGATGCACCGATACACATTCTTTGGGAAAATTCCGATCCGATTTATGAATTATGTTGATATCTGAACCCGATACCGATACACCGCTACCGATATCCCATCCCTAACACACACACACACACACGCACAGACACACACACACACACACACACACACACACACACACACACACACGGTCTGGAAATACAACATCGTCACGCTGGACCGCCTCATCCTCTGCCTGGTGAGAGGCACACACACACACACAGACACACACACACAAGTACACAGACACACACACACACACACACACACACACACACGTACACACACTATACACTGCATACACAAGAGACACACACACACACACACACACACACACACACACACACACACACACACACACACACACACACACACACACACATGATCTGAAAATACAACATTATCACCCTCGACCGCCTCCTCTGCCTGGTGAGAGGCACACACACACACAGACACACACACACACACACACACACACACACACACACACACACACTACATACTACATACTACACACACTAAACACTACACTGAGGTTGAGGCGATGGGGGACTAAAATCAGTGTTTACAAGCGGTGCCT
>NC_085874.1:50050370-50062870 GCF_034702125.1 Engraulis encrasicolus | reverse complement strand
CAACCGTTCTCTGAGTATGGCAGTGCAAATTTTAACTCCATGCTAGCAGTTACCGGTAACATTGAGTCCTATGAGAGCTGGCGGCTAACTGGTCTCATAGGACTCAATGTTAGCTGCTAGCTTGGAGGAAAAAATTGCACTGCTGTGCCCAGAGAACGATTGAAAGTACAGGAGAACGGTCAAACTCTATGATTTATCTCAAGGGAAGGTGTAAAATAAGCTCATTTCCAAAAATGGGACAGTATCACTTTAAAGACACAACAAGGCTTCTGTACAACTCGTTGGTAGTATTGCTCTTTATACACAGGTATGCCTAAATGCTCCACAATAGGGTACTTTTAATGTAAATCTCTGGCTAGACAATCTATGTTGGGTTGCTGTTTCACTGTGCGTTTGTATATGCGTGCGTGCGTGTGTGTCAGGGATGGAAATAAGCACCCGTTCACCAGCCAATGACGGGTAAATTTCAGTGGTGACTGGTAAATTCTTCAACCCACCAGTCACTTTTACTGGTAAAAATGGCTAATGACTGGTAGATTTTAAAATCTAGCTGCCACAGTGACTGGTGGGGAAAGAAATTAAGTTCCACCCCTGGTGTGTGTGTGTGTGTGTGCGTATGTGTGTGTGTGTGTGTGTGTGTGTGTGTGTGTGTGTGTGTGTGTGTGTGTGTGTGTGTGTGTGTGTGTGTGTGTGTGTGTGTGTGTGTGTGTGTGTGTGCGTATGTGTGTCTAACCCTGTTCGTGTGATTGTGTCTGTTATGTGTGTTGTCTAGAAATATCCGGAGAAGTTGTACTTCGAGGGCCTTGCGGAGCAGGTGAGCCCCCCCATGCCGCTGCAGCCGCACTACCTGCCCATCTACTTTGGCAACGTGTGCCTGCGCTTCCTGCCCGTCTTCGACATCGTCATCCACCGCTTCCTGGAGCTGCTGCCTGTCTCCAAGTCCCTGGAGACCCTGCTCGACCACCTCGGAGGACTCTACAAGTTCCACGGTACGTACGGTAACCACATCACCCACATCAACCACGTTACTGCTGTTATAAAACTAGTACTATGGTAGTTAAGTTGCTTGCTGCCCGTCGCCAAGTCCCTGGAGACCCTGCTCCTAGACCACCTCGGAGGACTATACAAGTTCCACGGTACGTACGGTAACCACATCACCCACATCAACCACGTTACTACTGTTATAATAAACTATGGTAGTTAAGTTGCTGCCTGTCTCCAAGTCCCTGGAGACGCTCCTTGACCACCTCGGAGGACTGTACAAGTTCCACGGTAACTGCATCAACTAGCCTCCTTGCGCACGCTAGCCTAGTTCACTCATTACTGAAATGGCTCCACTACATCATCATGACAACATTGCTATGACATTACTGACCTCCGAGAGGTTTAAGTAACAAATTAAGACAATTTTGTGGACAGTAAAGTTATAACATAAGCTCTGCGCAAAGGGGTTAATCAATAAGATTCTGTATTTGATGTGGCCCAAACCTGGGCACCGCCATCTTGGGTTGGTATCGTGATTAGGGATGCAAATTAGAGGTTAATTCATTAATCATTAGTTGATAGCCTTATCAATCGACTTAAGATTAATTGATAAGCGGTGTTTTCCCCTAGAAATCTCAATGTTTCTCGGAAAAAACTACTAAATCTAAAAATTAAAATTTGAAATTGAGATAAAATACCACATTTAAATTAATTCTATTTCAATTCTTTAATCCAAAGGTGATATAAATATTCCCACTATTCACACCCCTCTTCACACACACTCTTCACATGCCCATTTCACCTGGGTCCCTTGTCAGTTGAATTGTCGGTTAATTGCGATTAATGTTTTTGTAATCGATTAACACATTGATCGATTAAAGTCGATTAATCGATTAATCGTTTGCATCCCAAATCGTGATGTTTTTTTTTTCATAGATGTTACCGCCGCCTACAGGATTACATGCGTGTCGTCTTGTCACCTATTGATAGTAGCATTATGCCGTCTGAACTTGACGGCGAACTGACTTGAGCCATTGGTTGCAATACAAAGAAGTGGTCAATGCGGCATCAAGTGATCTTCATATGTATCTATGAACCCTGCCAAAAATGCTCCTAAAAGCTTTTAAAACTATTTGGAAAGAGTTTAAAAAGTGCTTTACTTTGGCAATGTGCGCTTCCTGCTCAACCACCTCGGCGAACGTGAAAAGTAAACAAGGCTGAGCCTTCATGAACCCACTTAACGACTCGACCAAATCAGTTAATCAATTACTGTAAGGTAATTAATTGATGGTGTGATCTATGGCTGGAAACAGTCAGGCATTTGTTTTGGTGGTTGTGCAGGACATTGAGATCCTGTTTTGAAAATATCCTTCTTAGGGAACTGGAACTTCGTTTACTTGTAAACAAATGGCCCAAACGGATCCATATATGTGTGGAAAGTAGTGGTGTCAACAATGATCGATCCGGCGATCCAATCCAATGCGGGGCATGGACGATCCAGAATTGATCCGGCAAGTTCCAGAATCGATCCAGCAATTTTTAAAGTTTCAATTTCTGCCATGGATATTTCGGGAGCAAATGAATGTTAAATTAAATAAAAGCACTTCAAAACATTGCAAGACTGATACAGACTGATACAGAAAACAGCCAATATATTGTTGCTCAGTATCTGACTACTTGTGTTGCCTCATCATGACTGATTAAAGATTTGCTTTGCTTTCAATAGAAATGTAATGCATTACAATGCATTGTAGAATTGAATCGGATCGGATCGCATAGAATCGAATCGAATCGCTACCTCCCGAATCGTGATCGAATCGGATCGTTAGGGCAGTGCCGATCCACACCACTAGTGGAAAGGGTCTTAATTCAAATGTTTGGCCCTTTTAGATTGTTCAGTTGAAATGCGTATGAATAATTATAATACAAATGATAATAATGTGTGAAATGCATGAATAATAGTAATAATTAGAAGAATGTTCATTTTTATATGAAAAGACACACATTCACTATACAGAGTAGTGCAGTCTAACACACAACGCTGGAAAAAGAACTCAGGACATTCATACAATAATAATGGCTTAATTAAAGCTTAAGTCATATACAGTGCCCTCCATAATTATTGGCACCCCTGGTTGAGATGTGTTAAAAGCCTTAAAATAAATTCAGTGTTTATTGCAGAAGAATACTGTCACACTGAAAATTTTAGGAAAATGTAGCCTTCAACTCAAATGAATTGTAGGAAAATAAAAAAAATCCCTGACTAAAAAATAATTATTTTTCATTAAATCACCTGTTCCACAATTATTGGCACCCTTAACAATTCCCCGGAAATAAATATAATTGAAGCATTTCTGTCATTTCTACAGTAGTTTACAAAGTTTACCAGAGTATGTAGGAACATTTAATTAGTAATTCATCACTTCCTGTTTCCCTGGGGTATAACTATGACGTGACACCGAGGCCATTTCTCTTATCCACTCTTAAACATGGGAAAGACAAAGGAACACAGCATACAAGTGAGGCAGATGTGCGTCGACCTTCACAGGTCAGGCAGAGGCTACAAGAAGATTGCCACTCAACTGCAGCTGCCCATATCTACTGTGAGAGGAATAATTAAGAAGTTCAAAACAACTGGAACAGTGGTAAACAAGCCTGGACGAGGACCCAAGTTTATTTTGCCACCACGCACAGTGAGGAGGATGGTAAGAGAAATCAAAATATCTCCAAAGCTCACTGTTACAGAATTACAACAAATGGTAGCATCCTGGGGTCACAAAGTCTCCAAATCAACCATCAGGCGCTGTCTACACGCCAACAAGCTGTTTGGGAGGCATGCACGGAGAAAACCTTTCCTCACCCACAATCATAAAGCAAACGTCTGGAGTTCGCCCAGCGGTATTGGGGCTTCAACTGGGACCGTGTGCTTTGGTCAGATGAGACCAAGATTGAGCTTTTTGGCAACAAACACTCTAAGTGGGTCTGGCGTGCCACGAAAGATGCGCCATGCTGAAAAGCACCTCATACCCACTGTGAAGTATGGGGGTGGGTCAGTGATGCTGTGGGGCTGTTTCGCTTCCAAAGGCCCTGGGAAGCTTGTTAGGGTGCATGGCATCATGAATGCTTTGAAATACCAGGACATTTTAAATCAAAATCTGTTACCCTCTGCCAAAAAGCTGAAGATGGGTCGTCACTGGGTCTTTCAGCAAGACAATGACCCTAAACATATGGCCAAATCTTCACAGAAATGGTTAACCAGACACAAAATCAAGCTCCTCCCATGGCCATCTCAGTCCCCAGACCTCAACCCCATTGAGAACCTGTGGGGTGAGCTGAAGAGGAGAGTACAGAGGAGAGGACCCAGGTCTCTGGATGATTTAGAGAGATTCTGCAAAGAGGAATGGCTGAAGATCCCTCTTTCTGTATTTTCCCATCTTGTGAAACATTATAGGAGAAGATTAGGTGCTGTTTTGTTGGCAAAAGGGGGTTGTACAAAATATTAACAACAGGGGTGCTAATAATTGTGACACACATTATTTGATGTCAAATAATTATTTCTTTATGTGGGATTTTTTCTCCACTGAATAAATGCACTTGTATTGAAGGTTGGATTTTTGTCTTTTTTTCCATTAAGGTCCCATATTAGTTAGAGAAAAATAATAATAATTGGAAGCTAAAAAACACATCTCAACCAGGGGTGCCAATAATAATGGAGGGCACTGTAATTTCTAATAATTATTATAATGTTGCGGATCTGTGAGTAATAAATCGGCATTGTAGAGGGAATCTGTAGAGTCATGTACCGGTGACGAGTTGTTGATTTGAAATGGACCGTGTTGTTGCCTAATATTTTCATCAGATGAATAATGTTTCTTGGATCGATATTTCATATACTTCGCCTGCCAACAGAAACTAAACAAGTCTTTACTATTCGTGACACAGACACACACACATCCACACACACACACACACACACACACACACACACAAACAAATGGATTTTGCTATTGATTCTGGCAATGCTAAGCTCCAAGGTGTGGCTCTGGGTCGGTTCCTGCCATTGATTTGTCCTCTTGCACTTTTTCTCTTTGGCCTCCTCTCTTTCTTCTCCTCTCGTCCTCTCTCGTCCTCTCTCTCTTTCGCTACTCTTGGTCAATGACGCACTTGTATAAATAGTTTTTTTTTTTTTTTAAATACCACCTTCTACTATGAAACTATGAATCTAGCAAAAGGGAATTTTTCCTCACCCCTGATGCCACCAGGGGCCGCATCTCTGAGCGCCCAATTTCAGTGTGACTATCTATGACTTACGCTAGATCCAGCCACTATGGACCTCACGCATCTAAGAATCCTGGTCCTAACCTACGTTGACCTTATGACTCTACAATCTCCATCCTTCTCTTCTTCCTCTGCCTTCCTGCTATTTCTGCCTCTCCTTTTAAAATCCATCTCTAACGATTATGTTTTTTTCCCATTTGTTAAGCACTTTGAATTGCATGCCTTGTATGTGTTATAAAAACTCATTAATAAACAACGAGACAATGACAATCAGATCAGGTTTACAATTGGCTTTCGCGAAAGGAGAGAGATTGAGAAGCGTGTTCCTAGCATGGCATCCTTGGTCTCTCTGTCTCTCCTTCCACGGAGGCCATCTTTAATGGAGAACACATCTGAGACAAACTTGGGAGAGATGTCTCCTCCTGGTACAGATGTCACATAATTCACAGCAAGAGCTCACACAGGGACAGAGTTTAACCAGACAGAGTTTAACCAGAAACACAGAAAGCAAAAGTCCTAACTACAGGTTATAATTGTATCACAGTATGATACAGTGCTATACAAATACAATTATTATTATTATTACTATTGCGTGTATCACCAGCGTGACGCCACCAACAGGGCTTGACACTGGCACCTGCAAACTGGCCAAATGCTGGTAAAACTTGGCTGCGACTAGCAATACCGTCAGTGTCACTAGCCAATTTGGCTGGCAGCTTATTCCTTGGTATGACATGCGAATCATAGTACCCTATTCTGCCCGTATGAATTGTTTGTATTTAAGTTCAAGAAAATCTCTGTAACTCAGTTTGTATTTGCTTGATATATTTCCATGTAGACAGCTAAACATTCATCTTGCTTCTGAGATTAGACATACACTATCATGATAAAGAAAAAAAGCTATATAAAAGTTGTGGAACACCTGAATGGCTAGTGACTCGGGAAAACCACTAGCCACAGTGGCCGGTGGGTGAAAAAGTTACTGTCAAGCCCTGGCCCACCAATCTCAAGAGTATCCTGACTTCCCTCGCTGAAGAATGATTCTCAAACCCCCTCCCTCTCTCTACCTCTATCTGTCTATCTGTCTCTCTCTGCCCCTCTCTCCCTCCCTCTCACTCCCTCTCTCTATCTCTCCCTCTCTCTATCTCTCCCTCTCTCTCCCTCTTCCCCCCCTCTCTGTCTTTCTCTCCCCCCTCTCTCTCCCTCTCCCCCCCCCCCTCTCTCCCTCTCTCTCCTCTCTCTCTCTCTCTCTCTCGCTCTCTCACACCCACACCACCACCCCCCCAGATTGTCCGGTGACGTACCTGTACAACACGCTCCACTACTACGAGCGTCACCTGGGCCGTGGCTGTACTGTGCTAATGTATGATGGTTGAAAGGTGTTAAAGACATTTTAAAGGTATCTCCCTCTCTCTCTCCCTCTCCCTCTCTCTCTCTCTCTCTCCTTCTCTCTCTCTCTCTCCTCCCCCCAGATCGTCCGGTGACGTACCTGTACAACACGCTCCACTATTACGAGCGTCACCTGCGCGACCGCACCAACCTGAAGCGGAAGCTGGTGCACGCCATCATGAGCTCGCTCAAGGACAACCGCACGCCGGGCTGGTGCCTGAGCGACACCTACCTCAAGTTCGGCATGAACCCCCGCGAGGACAGCGCCTGGATCCCCGACGACACCTACTACTGCAAGCTGATTGGACGGCTGGTGGACAATATCCTTTTTTTGATTGGTCTACTACATTAGTGTGCACATGACATCCCTGATCAAGATGCTAAGCAGGGCTAAGCTAATTCAGGTTGAGGTGTGTGTGTGGGGGCAGAGATCTGAAAAGTAAAAGTAAGGCCACACCAATTTAATTTGTTGGTTCTCGGATTCGCCGCTTGTATTTTGTATCAAAATGAAAAAAAAAAAAAAAAACGGTTTCAATACCCCAAAAAATGAAATCGCTTAAAAAAACCCGAAGACTGCATGTTTTCATGAACGGAGAGGTGTCTCTTTAGTAGTTGGAGGTCATGTGACGTAGAGAACCAATAAAACCACTCCTTTCAACAAGCCGATTACGACTAGCGAATCAGGAAACGCGTTACATTCAAATGGTTTTACAGACAAACATGCAATGGCAAGTTGAAGCCCCTGTGGGTAGTAGCAGCGGTGAAACACAGTATGGCTCTTAGTGGAGTGGGATAGCAGTTTTAAAAAAGTAAAACAACAACTATGGTCCCGCTTGGAGGAAGCAACCCCCCTGGTTACCCGTAGCTTAATTTCTCCCCCTTCCTCGTTCACAGGCAGCCCGACGTTTCAGAATAGAATGTTCGACTTCGCTCAACTATCCGAGTTCACATGTGCCAGCGAGTTTTGTGTTCTCAACCAGGCGAGTTTTGCAACGGAGGAGAGAGTTACTATCACGGTAAAAACAGCTAAATGACTTGAGGATATTTTAAACACGAGAGAGTCACAATCACGGGGAAAAACTAAATGGCTTGAGCGGATATTAAACATTGCCACACAAAAACGCAGACGGGTGCAGAGCTGGCCAAACAACAGGTGACGCGCTAGTCTGTCGGGACTTCTGTGAGAGTTTTTAGATAGCGACTAGGGCAAGGCATCGTTCATGCACCTCGAGACAGCACGAGCGAGAGAGATGGAGAGAGAGAGAGACTGAGCGAGCGAGCGCACTAGTGCTGTCGTGTCTGTTCGTAGCGCTTGCTAAGAAACCACACTCATTATGCAGAGGGAGAGCGCTCAAAAACGGGGAAATAGACAAAACCCAATTCACCCTCAGATTCCACTGTAAACATAGGCTAGGCTATTTGTGCCTAATGATTTTAAAAATTATGACATTTTTAGCAGGGTTTGTTAAAAAAAATCCATCCATCCATCCATCCATCCATCCATCCATCTATCTTCATATTGTAACTCTGTACTTGTGCTGTGTGCGTAGCCTTATTGCAGAAAAAGGCTGGTATGTTGATCTTACTAGTCAAACACATACTGCCTAAAAGGCTACTAATTTGGTCTTTTCTACCAGCCAAACTGCTTGTAGTCAAGATGTGTTAGTTAGGTAGCCTACTGTCATGTCTTTTATAAAGAGCACATTTGGAAGACTAGTCTATAGCACATGAAATGCTCCAGGTCTTTTAAAATATAGCAACAATAATATAATAATAATAATAATAATAATAATAATTATTATTATTATTATTGTTGTTGTTGCTATTATTATTGCTATTGTTATTATTTTAATTATTATTTTTTAAAGCTGAGGTGCGTGTGTGTATGGGGTGGTGAAAACATTTGGGTGCACATACATTTTGTGCTGGTGCACCTAAAAAAAATGTAGGCGCACCAGTGCAACCAGTGCAAAAAGTTAGTCTGGAGCCCTGAAGTGCCAAGAAAAAGTCAAGAATCTGAATCAGATTGGACTGTTTGTTTTGTTAAAATTTAATTACTGTAACTTTTTCTGTTACTAGTAGTATTTTGTGCACATTCTGTACTCAAAGAAGAGTGAGATTACATTATTTTTGGTCTTTTATTTTATTGATTTTGGGACTTGTGCTTGTTGGTCACTGTTGTAAGTGGTCTAACATTCTAAAGTTGTACTTGTATAGCTTGTAATTCCATTGATATGGTCACAATGCTGTATTTGCTGTCTTGTTCAATGAAGACTGCGGTTTCAGACTGTTGAATCATCTCAGTTTATTCAAACCAGATTAATATAATAATTGCCCTATGAGCTAATTTTGTGCCTGGTCTATTTGGCTGCCTTAATTCCCTTCTACACTGTCCTTCTCCGTGTCCAGGTGTTTGCCTGTCTTGCACCTTCCTTTGGAGGTCCATGTGAGGCTGATATACAGGTGGTATAACATAACAGTCCCCTTATTACATCCGTGGCATTACCACACAACAATTTTTTTTTTTTTTTTTTTTCGCCCTCTCGCTTCAACTTTTTCCTGAAAAAATCCGAGAACCAACAAATTAAATTGGTGTGGCCTAACAGAAAAAAAAAATACAGTTTCCTTCCAACACAAGTAACTTATCTGAGTCACCAGTAGATCCGTGTACTTGTCTTAAGGGCCGTACACAAACGTCGCTGCTAGTTACTCGCTCAGCGAATGAAGTCAATAGAATGTCAATGTGTTCCAGCGAGACTAGCAGGCGAGTAGGCGAGTACTGTACAAGCGATGCGATGTGGGCGGATCCCGAGTTGAAAATATCTTATCTTCGAGCGAGGCGAGTAAGCGAGTAACCAATTGGAATGCAGGGTTTGGTACTTCTCATCTGTTCATTGGCAGTTAAACTCGCGGGAACTTTCAGCGAACGTTCCATGAAAGAGAGGCGAGTAGACAAGCAAGCGAGAAGCTAGCAAATAGCAGCGGCGTGTGTGTACGGCCCTTAATGCGTGTGGACAGTACATCCACAGCCAAGACGTCATGGATACGGTTTAATGTAAACGTCGCCACCTGTGTGAGGTCTGTTGTACGTGCACCATGTGGGGGCATCTGTGTGTGTCTTCGCACTAATCAGAATGTGTGAAGTGGTTTACGGCACGCACACACACACACAGACACAGACACACACACACACACACACACACACACACACACACACACAGACACACACACAGACACACACACAGACACACACACGGACACACACACGGACACACACACGGACACACACACGGACACACACACGGACACACACACGGACACACACACGGACACACACACGGACACACACACAGACACACACACAGACACACACACAGGGACACACACAGGGACACACACAGGGACACACACAGGGACACACACAGGGACACAAACAGACACACACACGCACACTCACACAGAAGCACAGAGGTGGTTTGGCTCAGTGATGGTGTGTGTGACATGAGTGTTAATAAGAAGCCTCCTGTTGATCACAGTAGTGTCGTGTCTGCTGTGCCCTACACACACACACACACACACACACACACACACACACACACACACACACACACACACCTCACACACACACACCTCTAACACACCTAGAATTGCTGTGATACCAGTTGTCATATTTTACTGAAACATTCACCTATTCTCTTCTCTCATACACAGAGCAAACACACACACACACACACACGCACACACAGAAACACGCAGACGTCACAGACGCGCAGACGTCCTCACATGCCCTGACACGCTCTCTCAGCCTTCCATCTCATTATTCAGTCACATGCTCACACACACTTATTCACACACTGTAGCACTCAGATACACACACACACACACACACACACACACACACACACACACACACACACACACACACACACACACACACACACACACACACACACACACACACACACACAGCTAATCCTGCCTTCTTTTCTGTTTTTTGCCTCTTTACACACACACACACACACACACACAAACCCATTGTCCGTCCCAACACCCATCCCCCCCCCCCCCCCCCCCCCCCACACACACACACACACACACACACACACAAACCCACATTGTCACACACCCATCCCCTAAATGATAGTTGTGGCACACACACACACACACACACACACACACACACACACACACACACACACACACACACTCTCACACACACACACACACACACGCCTACCCAGTACAGTACCCCCCATCTCTTGGTCTCCTTAACCCTTTCCTCACCTATGGCACACACACACACACACACACACACAGACACACACACACACACACACACACAGACACACACACAGACACACACACACACACATACACACACATACACACACACAGACACACACACACACACACACACACACACACACACACACACACGCCTACCCAGTACAGTACCCACCACATCTCTTGTTCTTCTTAACCCTGTTCCTCACCAATGGCAGGCAAGTCCCCGGGTCCCTTCCCCAACTGTGACTGGCGCTTTAACGAGTTCCCCAACCCCGCCGCCCACGCTCTGCACGTCACCTGCGTGGAGCTCATGGCCCTGGCCGTGCCCGGCAAGGAGGTGGGCAACGCCCTGCTCAACGTGGTGCTCAAGAGGTCAGCTGCCTGTGTCTGTGTGTCTGTGTGTGTGTGTGTGTGTGTCTATGTGTGTGTGTGTGTGTGTGTGTGTCTGTCTGTGTGTGTCTGTCTGTGTGTCTGTGTGTGTGTGTCTGTCTGTGTGTCTGTCTGTGTGTGTCTGTCTGTGTGTGTGTCTGTGTGTCTGTGTGTGTGTCTGTCTGTGTGTCTGTCTGTGTGTGTGCGTGTCTTAATGATCTGTGATGTGATGATCCATGTTTTTATTGGTATTGATTGTCCTGCAATGCACTGGCATAAATACAATTGAAGGATATCACGTTTTTTTTATGTATTACACATTTTAAGTTGTAACGTATGTAATAGGCATCCTTTAGTAGCCAATGCTACTAGCTTTATTGTTAGAACGGGCATCAGAAATTATCGGACTCTGTTCCAGATCTGTATTCATGAAAATATACAGTAGACTTTGGCAATAGGCAGTGCAGTTTCAATGAGCAGCAGAGTTGCAATACCTACTCTGACCACCATCCTACACAGTGCACCTTTAAAGCTGATCATTCATGTTTAACCCCTTAAGACACGGCTTTATAAATTAGCCGTTACCAGAATGGCAATGACCAAGTCGTAATGTATTACTAAAGGCCCCGTGAACTGTCATAGTAGTGTAGTACTATAGTAGTTAACTTTCAATGTCTATTACAGTGTGCCACAGGAGGTACGGTGTGCATTAAGGGGTTAATCCATCTTCACTCAGTCAGTCATCTTCAATCTTCAATTCTATGGCTCTTGGTATAGCTGAGGGAGATATCCCAGTTCATATGTAGGCATAGGAAGGAGCAGAGGCGATTCTAGGTGGGGCAAAAGAATGAACATTTGAACCAAAATCGCCACTACTGTGGTAAAGTGTGGGCTGTTATTCACTATCTAGGGGCTTGGGGGCCCCAAGCGGCTGCCTGCCTTGCCTGGTGGCAAGATGCGCCTCTGGGAAGGAGGCCACAGCACCCCCTGTTAGTTCTAACTTGGCCTTTTTATATAAACAGTCATATTTCTAAGCTTTACGTGTTAACTTTTAAAGTGATACTCTCCCTTTTTTGGAAATAAGCTTATTTTACCCCTCCCCTTGAGTTAAATAATAGGCTCTTACCTTTCTCCTGTACTTCCAACCGTTTTCCAGTTATGGCAGTGCACATTTTACCTCCAAGCTAACAGTT
>NC_085874.1:50032870-50042870 GCF_034702125.1 Engraulis encrasicolus | reverse complement strand
ACCAAGAGCTAATGCTAACCGCCTGGACTATACCATCCACACCCCATGCAATCATCTCACTTGGTTTGCTTACGGGTCAGGATGGCAAGGGGGAAAAAAACAGATGCCCTCTCAGAATGTCTGTCTTTCTTCCTGCGTGTGTGTGTGTGCATCCATGTGTGTGTGGGTGCGTGCGTACGTGCGTGCCTGCGTGCGTGTGTATGCATGTGTGCGTGCGTGTGTGTGTATGCATGTGTGCGTGCCTGCGTGCGTGCGTGTGTGTGTATGCATGTGTGTGTGTGCACATGTGCGTCAGGCCCTCTCAGAATGTCTATCTGTCTTTCTGTCTCTATCTCTGTGTGTGTGTGTGTGTGTGTGTGTGTGTGTGTGTGTGTGTGTGTGTGTGTGTGTGTGTGTGTGTGTGTGTGTGTGTGTGTGTGTGTGTGTGTGTGTGTGTGTGTGTGTGTGTGTGTGTGTGTGTGTACACGCGGTTGTGCCTGGGGAGGTTTATCTGACAAGATGTTGACATAGCTAAGTTGCTACCTGCTTGCTCCGGCTCCGGTCAGCCAAGGTCCCTGGGTATCCCACGCCTCACTGGCTTGTTATGTTTGGCCAAGGAAACGGGAAACGGCCGCGCTCAGCTGGGCCCTATCTCCCCCCAGCAGGGCCGGCCGCTGACAGCTTTGGATGGGCCCTGGGCAAAGTCATCTGATAGGGCCCCCCTAGCCAGGTCGTGCCCTCCTAGTGACGCAACAGCTTCAGCGTTGCTACCAGGCAGGTCAAGAGCCAATACAAGTACTTTTTGAGTTCCTGCAAATACGGGAACTCCTCACATTTTGTTGGGAAGTAAGCAATCATTAGCAAACCAAGGGAGGCCATTTGCAATTAAATTGCATTTAATTGTTATGCTCTTGGTCAGACCAAGTCTCGAAGAGATTTGAAAGTCGATGATAGGGGCTTCCGGTTTGGCACATGGCTGACTAGACGTGTTTTTAGGAGCTCCCGGTCGTTGAAGTAAATTACTCTGAAAAGCCGAAATTCACGGTCACTATCAAAGAGGGGGATGATGAGTAGACAAAGGAAAGACGAGGAAAAGAAAGAAAAGGAGCGAGGAAAGATGGGAGATAGAAAGAAAGACGACGGTGAGGACCGACCAAGTTATGATGACATGCTATCTAGCATGAAGGCTGGCTTCGACAGCGTGGCTAAGCAAATTGGGTCAAACAGCGAGGAGAATCGAAAAGAAATGAAGGACATTCGAGAAAGTATACAAAACATGGGAAGTATGCTCAGACGAGAATTTGCCACTTTCAAGGAAGAAATAGGCAAGCGATTTGAAACTGTGGATAAGGTCATGGAATCGCAAGGAAGAGACGTTAAAGACCTGCAGGATCGCGTGGTGGAGACCGAGGAGTGGAATTCAAATTTGAAAATGATTATCATCTCCTCTCTGAAGCAACAAAGGAAATTACAAGAGAAAGTGACGGATTTAGAATGGAGATCGAGAAGAAATAATATGCGGATCTGGGGAGTACCAGAGGGCACAGAGGAAGATTCAGTACACGGGTTCATAGAGAGTTTTCTCCGCGAGCACCTTAAAATCACGGAAGATGTCAAGCTACAAATCCAACGCGCACACAGAGTTATGGCATCCAGATCTGCCCCTAACAAAAATCCCAGAGCGATCATCGTCAATTTCTTGGAATTCCAACAGAAGGAGGACATTCTCAAAAAAGCATGGCAGACCAAAATTGAGATCGATGGAAAGAAAGTGACTTTTGACCATGACTATCCAGCGGAGGTCGCCGCAAAGCGCCGCGATTACGCAGGGCTGAAGCGTGTCCTAAAGGAGGAGGGCATTCGATTCCAGTCACCGAGAACGGCGCTCAAGATCCATTGGCAAGAGGGCGTGAAGACATACGACAGTCCACAAGAAGCGGCGCGGGCGATGGAGGAGAGGGGCCTACAGGTGGATGGATTGGTCGAGGAGCAGGTGATGTTGCCAGAACAGCAGCTTGAGGCCGCGTTCAAGTGGCGCAGAGTGGGAGACGAAGGCACGGACATCGCTGAGAGAGCAAGGAAGCAACTGAGACGTTTCTCCTGGAGTAAATGAGAGAAGAGAAGGAAATTTTTGGCGTCATGTGTATGTTGTGTGTATGTGGCAGCTAGAGGTGCTCCGATTGCTCGGCTGCCGATCATGACCGGCCGATAATGGCCAAAAATAGCCTGATCGGTGATCGGAAAAACATGCCGATCAAAAAACCG
Source organism: Engraulis encrasicolus (assembly GCF_034702125.1). Classification (NCBI taxonomy): domain Eukaryota; kingdom Metazoa; phylum Chordata; class Actinopteri; order Clupeiformes; family Engraulidae; genus Engraulis; species Engraulis encrasicolus. The sequence goes on along the minus strand of NC_085874.1, from coordinate 50,040,626 downwards.
ATCGAGAGGTATTAAATTCCTCACGCAACCATTTGCCTTTACACCAGGCGCTGCATGTAGGCGCTGGCTCTGCACAGCTGCAACTGCACCAAAAGAAGGCATCTTTGCTTGTCTATAACTTTTCGCCATTCCCCCCTTCATTTCCACCATTCATAACCATATCTGCATCAAAAATGATCTGATTTTCCGATCCATGCGCCGTTTATCTGACAATGTAATTTGCGATTGAGTACTCGCCAGTGCCTGTGTTGCCTCGGTCAGCACGCGACAACTTCACGTTGTCAGCACAAACATGTAAATTATTGTTTTCAAAGTTGTAATTGGCAGTCAGTCGATTAGTTTGATAGTCGCTGAAACACCAAACGGCGACAGATGTGGTTAAAACTTGAGAGAGAGATTCAGAACGGTAGTAGAGCACTGCAACTGTGGACGGTGACAGAGAGGGGAGGGGCTCTCCTCACGAGGCTGCTCATTTAAAGCGACAGGTTGTTTTTTTCTCGTATGTGGAAGACTATTTGATGTAATGTTTCAGTTTCAATTCAATCTTAAATAGTTTAGTTATTCTATGCAATAACGTATACATTGATTAATACTGTAGACTGTATTACCAACACTAGTCTGAAAGATAATAATAATAATAATAATAATAAAAATAAAAATAATAATAATAATAATAGCCTAATAATAGACATGTGCAAATTAAGATTGATTGGTTTATGGGCAGAAATGATATTCAATAAGGATAATTAATAGGCTATTAAAAAAATAGGAAATCATTTTTGTGATCGGCAATGATCGGTAATCGGCAGATAAAGATTTTTGGTGATCGGTATCGGTGATCGGGCCAAAAAATGGTGATCGGAGCACCTCTAGTGGCAGCTATGTATGTCCAAGACAAATTTCCTTCGGGACTATTAAAAAGAATCTTGAATCTTGAATCTTGAAATTCATGACTTCCTTGGACAGTCGCGAAATGTATGGTAGGCCTATCTTCTCTCTGCGCCTCTCTCAGAACTCTGAAGCTACAGTTTTTTTTCTCCCTCTTTGGAAAACATGTAAGTAATGCCCTTTTTTAATTGACGAAAAACGGACTATATCCTATTGCTAAATTGCTGTAGGCCTACCTTATTAATGGAAACGAAAAGCTTGCAAGTTATAGGGCACCTGTGTAGACTAAATAAATAGGCGTAGGCCTATCCTTTTTTTCTCTCTCTCCCTTAAGGAGGTTTAAAAATACCCCTTTACATTTTTTGTCTGGCTTTGGAGTGTAAAAAAAAAAAAACTGTTGAAAAGACCGGGAGCAAGGACTGGTAAATGTTGGACACTTTTAGCGCGAACGGAGGACTTCAGTTTGTGGAGTTTTCCACCGCTAAGGGGGGCCCTCCCACAAGAGGATTTCCCTTCACCCCACCAACAGGGGAAGTGGGGACGGATAAAGAGCCCCAGCTTGCCTTTGAAGCTCACTTTTTTGTTTACTGTTATATAGTTAGAACAGCTGTTGCTGATGTGTTTTTTATGTTTGAGTTTAGCTTATGGGTGATGAAAGTGTATGGGGAAATGCATATAAATGCAGCATGATGGTGTTAAAGTGGTATCATTGAACGTAAATGGGTTAAGCAGTCCAATTAAAAGGGGGAAGATAATGGCTAAATTTAAAAGAGAAAAAAATCAGGTGATTTTTTTGCAGGAGACACATTTGTCCACAAAGGAGCATGAGAAACTTAAGAGATATGGGTACTACAATACATTTTATAGCACATACCACAAACATAACAACAGAAGAGGGGTAGCCATACTGATAACAAACTCAACGAAATTTGAACTTGAACAGGAAAAATGTGATAAGGAGGGAAGGTATATAATGGTAAAGGGTAAATTGGAGGGACAGAGAGTGACACTCATTAATGTATATGCACCCCCAGATAGCAAGAAAGCTCTTTTCAAGACATTATTTGACCTTATTACTGTTGAATTGCAGGGGATCCTAATTTGTGCTGGGGACTGGAACATAGTTTTAAATTATAATTTAGATACAACAAGCAAAAAAAAAGAATAGGGCATGGCTCAATAGATATATGAATATGCAACTGTCTGATCTGGGATTAATAGATGTCTGGAGAGACAGGCACCCTTTGGAGAGGGACTACACACATTTTTCGGACCCACACCAAATGTATTCAAGGCTGGATTACTTCTTTATGACAAAGGGAGATATGTACAGAGTAAAGGACTGTAGGATAGGGGTAGCAGATTTATCAGACCATAACGCAATATACCTGACAATAAAATTAAACACGAGAAGAAGGACTACAGTGTGGAGGATGAACGTTGGGATACTGAATGATAAACACCTAGTGGAAAGGACAAAAGAAGATATTAAAAGATATATAGAGGATAATGACAATGGTGAGGTAGACCCAACCATTCTTTGGGACGCGCTCAAGGCAGTGATTAGGGGGAAGTTAATGGCATATACATCAAGCTGCAAGGTGGCCAGACTGCTACACTATGAGACATTAATTGGTCGCTTAAAAGATTTAGAGCAAAAACATAATACCAAGGGTGATCCAGAGGTACTGAAACAACTGAAAGAGACAAAGACAAAAATTGATAACATATTATTGACAGAAGTGGAAAAGAAAGCTAGATTTGTTAAACTAACTTACTATGAGGGAGGTGCTAAAGCCAGCAGATTACTTGCTAGACGTATAAGGAAACAACAAGCATTGAACAACATATACAAAATTAGAGATCCTCAGACAAATGACCTGATAACTGATCCAGGTGGAATAGAGCGAGTGTTCAGGGACTATTATCAAAATTTATATACACCACCAGCAATGGCAGATAAAAAGGATATAAGAAACTTCCTGGATGGGTTAGATTTACCATCAATAGGAGAGGAGCAAAATGACCTACTGACTGCAGAAATTACTGAAGAAGAAATGGAAAGGGCAATCTCTAGGATGAAGGGCAATAAATCTCCGGGAAGTGATGGATTTCCCTCAGAATTTTATAAAACGTTTAGACAAGAGTTATCCCCAGTACTGCTGGCCTCATTTAGATACACAATTGAAAAAGGAAAGATTCCACCTTCATGGAGAGAGGCCATTATAACGACTATACCAAAAGAGGGTAAGGATAAAGAACAGTGCAGTAGCTATAGACCCATTTCAGTACTAAATGTGGACTACAAGATGTACACCTCAATAATCTCTAAAAGATTTGAGACATTTATGACTGATATTATAGACGAAGACCAGACTGGGTTTATTAAAGGACGACAGACGCAGGACAATATTAGGAGGATGATGCACATTGTAGAAGAGACCCAACGTACAAGAAAGGGAACCACTTTGGTTAGTGTTGACGCGAAAGCAGCTTTTGACTCCACAAGTTGGAGTTATTTGTATATGGTGCTAGAGAGGTTTGGTTTTAATGAAAAATCTGTCAACTGTATAAAAGCCTTATATCAAGAACCAACTGCCAGAATTAAGGTGAACGGCAGTCTCACAAAACCATTCTATCTGAAAAGGGGCACTAGACAAGGGTGTAGTCTCTCCCCAACTCTCTTTGCAATATTCATAGAGCCACTAGCACAGGCAATTAGGCAAGACCAGGACATCAGAGGGGTCGAGGTAAAAGGGGAAGAACACAAGATAGGACTCTTTGCAGATGATGTGGTGGCCTACTTGACACACCCCAGTAAGTCTTTTCCTGCACTGATGAATCAACTGGAGGAATACGGTTATTATTCAGGATACAAACTTAATGTTGACAAAACTCAGATATTGGCCATGTACTATGCCCCAACCCCAGAGTTAAAAGATAAATACAAAATTAAATGGAACTCAGAAACAATTAAATATTTGGGAGTGAACATTACAAAGGGAGTGGAAAAGCTGTACACTGCAAATTATACTCAGATTAATGAAGAACTCAGGCGGGACATAGCTAGATGGTCAATGTTACAGTTGGATCTTAGTTCAAGGATAGAAATAATTAAAATGAATGTATTACCAAGATTGCTCTACTTATTCCAAACTTTGCCAGTAATGATCCCACAAAAACAGTTTATTGAATGGGATAGACAGATTTCCAGGTTCATCTGGGCAGGCAGGAGGCCACGGATTAGATATCGCACCATGCAGCTTCCTAAAGTCAAAGGGGGCATGGCAGTGCCAAAGCTACAAGACTACTTCTATGCAGCACAACTCAGGGCAGTATTTTGCTGGTGCAATGGAAAATATATAGCCAGATGGAAAGATATAGAAATGAAAGAACAGGCTAGCCCACTACAAGTACTAATAACTGATAGGGAACTATTCAAGCGAGAAGAGACCATGTTGGGATCAATAAGCAAATTCACATTGGAGATCTGGCACCTGGTAATAAACAAATATAATCTACAAACAGAAGCAAAGATTTTGAGATGGCTATCCCATGATAAGAGGTTTAAACCAGGGGTAAATGATCAGGGCTTTGAGAGTTGGGCACAAAGGGGTATTACAGCCATGTGCACATTGCTTGAGAGGGGGGAGCTGCAGAGCTTTCAAGCTTTAAGAGAGAAATTTGGACTGGATGCAAGGGAACTTTATAGATACTTCCAGGTAAGGGATTACTATATAAAGGAAATTAAATTAAAAGAACCAAGAGAACAAAATGGGATCATTAAAGTAATAATAAATGCATATGAAGGAAGAACGTGCAGAGTAATTTCTGCTCTATACCAAGCCCTGGGAGCCAGTGGAGGTTATTCAACCACATATGTAAAAGAAAAATGGGAAAAAGAGCTGGACATAGAAATAACGGAAGAAAACTGGAATAATGTGTGTAAAGCGCAACAGTCAGCTACGGGTTCAAGAATATGGCGTGAATTTGGGTGGAAGAATATCATAAGGTTCTTCATAACACCAAAGATAACAGGAAGATACACACCAGAGAAAAGCTCATGTTGGAGGCTATGTGGTCAAAAGGAGGCAGACCATGCACATGTATTCTGGCAATGTCAAAAAATAGAGGATTACTGGGAGGGAGTTTGGAAAAAGTTGAAAGAAATACTGGGGTATGAAATTCAAAAAACACCTCTGGTATTATATTTAGGATATATACCAGAAGACGAGGTTCAAGGAGAAGATACATACTTGCTTAAGGTACTACTTGCAGCTAGCCGAAAAGCAGTTACAAGAGCATGGCTTAAGGTAGACCCCCCAACTCAAGAAGACTGGCTTAGTACAGTGGAAGAGATATATAGCATGGAAAAGTTCTCACATTGTTTGAAAATGCGGGAGGAACTATTTGGAAGGAAATGGGTGAAATGGCTCTGGTACAAAAACAAAGATGATACCACTGAACAAATTATAGATGAATAGACTTGATTGTTTGCATTTATATATTAAAAAATGAAGACGATGAACCCATAAGCTGTTATACTATGTTTTTGTTTTTGTTTTTTATTATTGTGTTGTTTTGTCTTTTTTTTCATGCTTGTAACTTGATATCTGGATGTAAATAATTAATAAAAAAGAAAGTTAAAAAAAAGAAAGTCGATGATAATCAGGCTAGGGCCCCCCCACCCCAATACATAAAATTAAGGACCTAGATCTGGGCCCCTTCTCTAACGGTGTCCGGAACAACTGGCCCGTGTAGACCCCCACTCTCTACTCTACATCCCTGTCTCTCCCCCTCGGTGTCGTGTGCCAAGCACGATAGGATCAGGGCAGGATTAACGCACAGGCTAGATATGGCTGCAGCCTAGGGCCCCCACCACAGGCTAGATATGACTGCAGCCTAGGGGCCCCCACCACAGACTAGATATGGCTGCAGCCTAGGGGCCCCCACCACAGGCTAGATATGGCTGCAGCCTAGGGCCCCCACCACAGGCTAGATATGACTGCAGCCTAGGGGCCCCCACCACAGGCTAGATATGACTGCAGCCTAGGGGCCCCCACCTGCCAGGGGCCCCCACCACAGACAAGATATGACTGCAGCCTAGGGGCCCCCACCACAGGCTAGATGTGGCTGCAGCCTAGGGGCCCCACCACATGCTAGATGTGGCTGCAGCCTATGGGCCCCCACATGCTAGATATGGCTGCAGCCTAGGGGCCCCCACATGCTAGATATGGCTGCAGCCTAGGGGTCCAGTGGTTGGCCAAAATTGAAAATTTGCAGGATTGTGACCAGATGCAATATTGAAAAAGTATTGAAAATCTGCCGCGTTGAGTACAGTTAGTAGACATGTTGTCCTTAATTCCTAGCTTGTAATTATGACACTGTCCATGTAAATTTGTCGCAAAATAAATGTGTCTTTTGGTGGGGGGGCGGCACAGCAACCTGTAGCCTAGGGGCCCCAAGCCATGTTAATCCGGCCCTGGATAGGATTGAGAGGTGAATATAAATAAATCCGAGTGGAAATGCAGGTCGGACACTTTTTCCCCCTCGGAGGTGTTTAGATTGAGCAGTGGACTGGGCAGGTTCCAAGCGCTTTGTCAAGGGCCGTGCAGGCACTGGAGATGAAGTCTCTCGCTTTAGGGTTTGTTTTTTTTGTTTTTTGCACAGTCACGCTTTTAAAGTGGCGTGGCAAGTACTTGATAGAATTTTCGCTCTGCTTTTCCGATCGGTAATTTATTTTAATGCATCCCTATTTTGTCCAACAGGATTGAGTTCTTAAACAGAGTGGGTTTTTTTACACAACAGAAATGGCAGAACATTTATTTTCCCATTTATATTACTCTGCAGACGCTGCTTTCATCCATGTGCCACTTAACTTCCATGCCGTATTAAATTCCAGCAGACCTGATTTGAATAGACAGCGGCGTGTGTGTGTGTGTGTGTGTGTGTGTGTGTGTGTGTGTGTGTGTGTGTGTGTGTGTGTGTGTGTGTGTGCGTGTGCGTGCGTGCGTGCGTGCGTGCGTGCGTGCGTGCGTGCGTGCGTGCGTGCGTGCGTGCGTGCGTGCGTGCGTGCGTGCGTGCGTGGCATCTTTTTAAGTGCTGGGCCTCTTGTATTGTATTAAAGCCACACGCGCGTTTGACACACACACACACACACACACATCGTGTTTTCCTCATCCCAGCTCCTCAAAGCCTTCTATTTTTCTATTCTTCTGTTGTCTGTTCACGTCGCACCTCTTGTAGTGTTGGACAACCTGAATGAGCTTTTGCACCCAAGTGAAGCACTCCCCGTGTGTGTAAATGGCACGAGAGAAAGTGCTTTAAAAGCCTTATTTGCATTTAAAAGCACAGAACACTTACCATATTCAGTCAGGGATGTCATGTTTCCATCCATCTGTCCTCTCTCATATTTTACAGCTGGGACTAGGGCTGCACGATTATGGAAAAAAATCATAATCACGATTATTTCGATTATAATCACGATGTGCGCAGTGCACAAGTCTGCAGGTGTGCGCAGCTTAGATGGAACTCTGGATTTCCTCCCATAAAATCGCAATTTTCATGTTTTGTGATCGTGGTGGCCAAAATCGCGATTTTGATTAATTGTGCAGCCCTAGCTGGGACCTTATTTTTTTATTCCAATATAACTAAAACAAGATGGCAGCATGTTTGCCTTTTGAGACATGTTTAGTTTAATGTAATGTTTACTTGACAGGGACAGTGCAAAACAAACAATCGAGCCAGATTATAGCCACAAGGCTAACCGTGCGAATAGACCAGGCGCGATGCGATTCAAGCAACAGAGTGCAGCAGCAAGCGATACGAGCGATTGAAGAGACTAGAGTATGTCCGTACAGGCAGAAGG
>NC_085874.1:50020370-50025370 GCF_034702125.1 Engraulis encrasicolus | reverse complement strand
GGTACGCACAGACATCAACACAACTACACAGACACGCGCATGCACACAGACACGTGCACACAGACACACAGACACACACACACACACACACACACACACACACACACACACACACACACACACACACACACACGTACACACGCACGCACATGCACACGTACAAACACACACTCACGTACACACACACACACACACACACACACACACACACACACACACACACTCCATCCCATTCTTTTCCATTCCGCATTCTCCTCCTATAAGAGAGTGACGCAGGTGCTCTTTCTCGTTCTTCCTCTTTTAATAATAATAATAATAATTGTATTTGTATAGCACTGAGTCATACAAGGCATGTAACTCAAAGTGCTTAACAAATGGGAAAAAACATCATTGTTAGAGATGGATTTAAAAGGAGAGGTATAGAGGAGAGACAGAAATAGCAGGAAGGCAGAGGAAGAAGAGATAGACAGAGATTGTAGTCATAAGGTCAACGTAGGTTAGGACCAAGATTCCTAGATGCGTAAGGTCCATAGTGGCTGGGCCTATCATAAGTCATAGATAGTCACACAGAGATTGGGCGCTCAGATGCGGCCCCTGGTGGCATCAGGGGTGAGGAAAAACTCCCTTTCGCTTGAATCATAGTTTGTAGGGGGAAAAAAAAACTAAGTGAGGTCTGAGAAAAAAAACCCTATAGGGTCATTCCATGTCAATTCACACGCCTTCCCCACATGACCCTCTCCGATTTAGCCGATATCTCACATACAGGTGCCTTTTGATGTCAATTGAAAGAATACAAAGTATTAGCACCCTACGTCTAACGGTTGCGGAGATGAAGCCCTCCAAAGTTGGGGTGCCATGCCCACTTTTCAAGCCTGTGAATTGCATACAAAATTTACAAGCAGATTTTGACACCTTTGGTTTTAGTTTGAAGGAAGATACGGGCCTAAAAATCACCATGGCCCCTCAATATGACCCTGTCTACCAGATGATGTACTTACAAATGGCATGCCTTGATTATTTTTGGCTATATTAAGCCTTAAAAACTGAATTAGTGAAACGCGTGTTGAAGAGTCTTGCCACTTTGGGGTTCCAGATCTTGGAAACTATGTATGCTTTGGGAGTTATAATTGATTTTCCTTCATATTTGGGAACTGTACAGTGTATTCCAAAAAAAGTAGGGCACTCAGCCTTTTAATGATCAAATAGGAGGGACTCAAAAACAGCTTTGGGACAAAATGACCTTACGGTACCCTCTACCTTAGGCCTCAAATTAACCATGTGGGCACTTGATGACTGGAACGCCCTTTTAACCCCATGTACAGTAGCACTGTATCAAACATTCAAGCTTGGAAAAACGTTGTTTTTCAAAGTTCTTCATATTAATCTTGGCCTTCAAAGTATATGTTTTTGTCTATGTCTTATCACAGTGTCTGGTTTGTCTGCTGCCATCTGCTGGTCAAAAAACGCAACAACAGTGTGATGTAAGAAAACAAAAGGGGTTGTAAAGTCTTGTCCATAATTTACCAATGAAGTAGCCGAGAAATCTAAACGCCCCTAGGGGTTAAGCTCGCTAGGCTACCAGTAAAGCACTTTAATTCTACAGTATATTGCTATAAATTAATTATGATTTTAACGAGCATTATGCAGAATGCTCAATCATGATTACATTTCTACCAGGACACCCCCACCCCCATGTCTGGTAGAAATGTAGTGCAGGGTGAGGCCATCTTGGGACTGGCATCATGATTGATTTAAACTAGAAATATTCATCATGCTTGTTAAAATCATAACTATATAGCAATATACTGTATAATAATTACAGTGCTTTATTGGTTAATTATGGGCAAGATTTTCCAGCCCCTTTTGTTTTCTCACATTACGCTGTTGTTACTTTTTTAGACCAGCAGATGGCAGTAGACAAAACAGACACTGTGATACGATATAGAGAAAAACACATATACTTTGAAGGCCAAGATTAATATGAAGAACTTTGAAAAACAACGTTTTTCCAAGCTAGAATGTTTGATACAGTGCTACTGTACATGGGGTTAAAAGGGCGTTCCAGTCATCAAGTGCCCACATGGTTAATCTGAGGCCTGAAGTAGAGGGTACCGTAAGGTCATTTTGTCCCAAAGCTGTTTTTGAGTCCCTCCTATTTTATCTTTTAAAGTCTGAGCGCCCTACTTTTTTTGGAATACACTGTACAGTTCCCAAATATGATGGAAAATCAATTATAACTCCCAAAGCATACATAGTTTCCAAGATCTGGAACCCCAAAGTGGCAAGACTCTTCAACACGCATTTCACTAATTCAGTTTTTAAGGGTTAATATAGCCAAAAATAATTAAGGCATGCCATTTGTAAGTACATCATCTAGTAGACAGGGTCATATTGAGGGGCCATGGTGATTTTTAGGCCTGTATCTTCCTTCAAACTAAAACCAGAGGTGTCAAAATCTGCTTGTAAATTTTGTATGCAATTCACAGGCTTGAAAAGTGGGCATGGCACCCCAAATTTGGAGGGCTTCATCTCCGCAACCGTTAGACGTAGGGTGCTAATACTTGGTATTCTTTCAATTGACATCAAAAGGTACATGTATGTGAGATATCGGGTTAATCGGAGAGGGTCACCTGGGGAGATTCTAGGGAATCATGTGAATTGACATGGAATGACCCTATAGTCAGGAAGAAACCTCAGGCAGAGACCAGCGGCCACCTAGGGGAGCCCCCTGCCAGGGCTGGTTGTGAGCAGTAAGGGCGCTGCGGCAGCTGGGACACTATGACGCCTTGGCAGCTAGGAGTTGGCAAGGATGAAGAGGTGGGTCTTCATCTGCTTCTTGAAGGAGTCGACGGAGCTGGATGATCGGATCTCGATGGGTAGGGCGTTCCATCTCTTGGGCGCATAGCAAACAAACGCGGCGTCGCCGATCTTCTTTTGCGGGGGGGTGGGGGTCCTTAGCAGCTTGGCATCAGTGGACCTGAGAGCTCGAGCAGGGGCATAAAAAGAGAGCATGTTAGAGATATAACTAGGGGCAAGTCAATTTAATGCTTTAAATACTGTCAGCAGAATCTTAAAGTCGATTCTGTATGAGACAGGTAACCAGTGCAGGTCTGCCAAGACAGGAGTGATGTGCTCTCTCATTCTGGTTCTTGTTAGGATTCTTGCCGCAGAATTTTGAATGAGTTGCAATTTGTCAATTATTTTTTTTGGGAGACCAGAGAAGAGAGCATTACAGTAGTCTAGCCTACTGGTGACAAAGGCATGAATAAGTTTCTCAGCGTCTTGTCGGGGGGCCAAGCCGCACACTTTGTTGACATTTCTAAGATGGAAAAAAGCAGATTTTGTTATCTTGTTGATGTGAGGCTCAAAACTCAAATCCGAGTCTATGACCACACCTAGGCTAGTAACCTTATCTTTAATGTGCATGCTTAGGTCACCTAGGCTTGAGTGGAGTTTTGCATGTTTTTTCTTAGGCCCAATGAGCAACACTTCAGTTTTATCCTCATTTAATTTTAGGAAGTTACTGTTCATCCAATCTGTCATAGCAGACATGCATTTAGTCAAGGCATGAATGGCAGTGGTTTGGCTAGGCTCGACAGAGATATATAATTGAGTGTCATCGGCATAGCTATGAAAATCAACATTGTGCTCTCTGATGATGGAGCCCAGGGGCAACATATAGAGAGAGAAGAGGAGAGGGCCCAAGCAACTACCCTGAGCAACTCCAAAAGGCACATCATACTTGTTGGAGACGTATTCTCCGATGGTGACAAAAAACTGCCTTCCTGTAATATATGTTTTGAACCACTCTAAGATGTGGCCAGACAGTCCGACCCAAGATTCAAGGCGGTCAATTAGTATGTTATGGTCTATCGTGTCAAAGGCTGTACTGAGGTCGAGGAGGATAAGTGCTGAAACTTTGTTAGCGGCAGTGCTGAGCCTAAGATCACTTATTATTTTGGTTAGTGCTGTTTCAGTGCTATGGTTGGCTCTAAAGCCTGATTGGAATTTTTCCAAGATATCATTCCCAGCCAGATGTTGATTAAGCTGTTTAAATACAACTTTTTCTAGTACCTTGCTTATAAAAGGAAGGTTTGATATAGGTCTGTAGTTGTTTAAAGAATTCTGATCTAAATTTGTCTTTTTTAGGAGTGGCTTTACCATGGCTGTTTTGAATGAGCTTGGAAAAATGCCTGTAAGCATAGAGGTGTTAACAATTCGCAGTAAAGGTGCTGCTAAGCAACCAAGTATGTTTTTTAGCAGATATGTGGGGATCGCGTCAAGGGTGCAGGTAGACTGCTTACTTTCCCTGACTATTTTACAGAGGTCGTCCTCTGTAATTGGACAAAAATTTTGGAAGCTCTCAGGTCTCCTAGGGGGGTTTAACCCTCCCCTCTGTGTATCGCCTGGCGTGGGCGACAGAGGTTGCTGCGTTTCCACCTTGGATGCCTTCTCTAATGTCTGCAATCTTTTTATTAAAAAAGTGTCCAGACCAAGAGCGAACTACGCTGCCTGGTAGCGTGGGTAGCAGAAGAAGTTTCGCCTTGAATTTGCTGTATTCACTCCAGGCGCAGCATTGACATGTTTGATTCAGCTAATCACATTACGGCTCTGGCTTGACAGCCTGGGACATTCGGACGTTCCTATTGGTTTTCGCCGAACAGCGTCAGAGGGAATTCGCCTACGATTAGATTGAGTTTAATCGTCCAAAATTCGCTCTGGTCGCTCAAGAAGCTTCGCTCCTGGCGAATTCGCGTTGGTAGCGCAGGTTGCGTGCCCTCCATAGAGAAATAATGACTTCCGTCGCTTCGTTCGCTCCGTTCGCTCTTGGTCTGTACTCGGCATTTCCCTCCTTCCTCCTTCTCTCCTCTCTTTTTCATCTGCGCCGCGTTAATGGATCAATTCCCCCCTCTTGTAATTCTCATCTGTTGTCTCTTGACTTGATAAACAGAACAGATCACCGTCTGCACTCTGTCATTGTGTCTGACTGTGTGTGCGTA
>NC_085874.1:50010370-50015370 GCF_034702125.1 Engraulis encrasicolus | reverse complement strand
CCCAATTCTATTGATTTCTATGGCCAATTTTTTTTTTCTGCAAAGTGCCTTTTTTACCCGCAGATGGCCATCCTGAGCAGCCCAATTGGGCGGGAAACAGCCCAATCTGGCAAAACTGGTAACACGCACCAGAAGTTTTCCTCTGTGTCACTCTCACTAACACAGAGAGAGAGAGCAAGAGAGAGAGCGAGCGAGCGAGCGAGAGAGAGAGATAGCTCCCAACTCTCAATTACACACTCAATTGCACACTGTTTACCTGGAGAAAGAAAAGGAAATCAATAGAGGAAATGTGAGAGCATACACAACCCTACCCAACACAGGCATGAACTCACACAATACACACATTACTAAGATGAACTTCCCAAACTTCCCCGTCTCTCCCCCAGATTGGTGTGGCCCTCTATGAGATGCTGAACACGCACGCACGCACGCAGGCACGCACACACACACACACACACACACACACACACACACACACACACACACACACACACACACTTCTCCCCCCCCCCTTCTCCCTCCAGATTGGCGTGGCGTTCTACAAGATGCTGAACACACACACACACACACGCACACACACACACACACACACACACACACTAATTATTAATAAACTGAACACACACACACACACACACACTAATTACTAAACTTCCTCCATCCCCCCCCCCCCCCCCCCCCCCCGTTCTCCCTCCAGATTGGCGTGGCGTTCTACGAGATGCTGGACACACACGTACACACACACACACACACACCAGGCACGTGCACTCCAATACGGCAGGGGAGGCACGGCCTCACCAGCCAGATCTGAGAATGATGAGCTGCAGTAAATGTGAATAATAATAACAATAACAGCTATTGTTTTCGAGCATCTGCACCATAACTACCATTTGAGCAGTATTTAAACAGTTTCACTCATTTTCAATCATTTCCGTGGCCAAAATCATAATATTTGCCCATTTCATGTCAAATTGCTCCGAATACGGTGAATTTGGGGCAACTCTGAACTGGCCTCACCCCGGATTGCGCAATCCCTCCTTAACAAGCTTCAGCGCATGCGCCATTTTGCTCGTTCTGTGAATGCAACCTGGTAATATTGTATTAAACGTTTTTATACACTTAATAGAAGTATGTATGGTGTGCCCTCAATTCCTGATAATGTTCTACTATTTTCTACGTGTGATTATCATTTCTTTACTCTGAACGCTTTGGCATAACGCCCACTGAAATATACAATGGTGAGGCGAGGAGTTTTCCTGGTGAACCAGTAGCCTGTAAGTAACAGGCTACTGGTACACTACCCTCTCACGCCTCTCCGCAGGCGTGGTTTAGTCAAAAGATGCTTGCACGCGGTTGGAGCAACCTCATATGAATGACATGGCACTTCGACCACTCACGTTGAAGCTTTGTGACGTAGGACGTGTCGTCACCTAAGCGCCGCCAGGTCGTACAGGTCGGGAATCAAAACAGTTACAGGCAGCGTGTTAGAGAAGAGACAGAAATTTCTTTGGAAGAGACTAGCAGAGAACATAATGGCTGTAAATGACCGATGTCGTCTTTGCAAGGAAATTCTCAGGATAAAAGGTGTCATTACAAACAGCAGGATTTTCCAGAAGGACACTAATGCAAAATCAATCGAGGAACGGCTGGCAGAAATCGGGTTGACATTAGCAAATGTCCAGGAGCGTTCGTTTCGAATTTGTCAGAAGTGTTTTCGCTTCATTGCTAGGCTAGAAGAGAGTTTGAGTACTTTCAGAGAATGGCAAGACGCAGAAAAAGAACCGAATCACCCTACTATAGGCCTATCCAGTTTAACATCAGCCACGACGACCGCGAGTGCAGCAGACACCACCACCACCACGGCCTCGGCCTAGGCAATCGCAAGCAAACGGGACAGAGCCCGAACCCCATCGGAGCGCACCGACCCCTGGCCCCCCAGCTCCGAAATTACCGAGGCCAGCAGCCACTGACAACACCCCAGCTCGACAAAGCGTTACAGAGGTGAGAAAATATATTGGGTTGTTAGACAATAACCAATTATTTGCGCCAGTGCAAATACAATAAGCATTTAGCCAATTTAATGGCTACTCAACCTGCTTATGTTAGCTCCACGCATCAAGCCAAGTCTACTTAGCACCATGCCATGGTAAGATAATGGTAGACAACTGTACCGAGAAAATCTCAACTGTCTTTACAACTACTAGCTGTACGCCTGGTTTAAGCAAGTCTTGATTAGACGTGTGTGTGTGTGTGTGTGTGTGTGTGTGTGTGTGTGTCAGTGTATTTGAAGAGCTCTTTTCCACAATGCTGATGTAAATCCATTTTCAAAAATATTCCAAAATGTGTTTCGTAGTCTATTTATTGCTAATATCACTGAAATGTGTTTTATAATGTTTACATTTGTTCTGAAAATACCACATAACATTAAACCAGTTCCAATTTTCCCAAATGCCATCATAAAGTTGGATTTAAAAAATAAAATAGGAATAAAATGACTTCTCATTTTGGAAAAGAGCTCTTCGTTTGGTGTTGGTGGTGTGTGTGTGTGTCTCCTGTCCATCTTCTGACCACAGACAACATTAGTTGTTGTTTACTTTTATTAATTCCCAACAGACCATTCAGGTACTTCCACATTTCCCAAGTAACCCATGTTTTATGTTGGTCTTTTTGATTTAACCGTGAAGTCAATTGAACTACATGTTGTATGAGTTGTGTTATATAAACACATGTTATTATCATTACTTTTATTATTGTTATTGGAGTATCTTAAAACACTTTCAGTGTTATGTGCATATACTAATATAGTATGCACTACTAATATAGTAGTATTTAAGTCAATTAACTCGTATTGTAAAAAAAAAAAAAAAGTAATCATGTAAAAACTGTCCCTGACTAAATTTTTTGGGTGTGTGTTACAGGTGGTTGTCTATTACCCCACCAGAAGTAAAGGTGAAAGGATGGTGTGTCCAGATGGCACAGCGGTAGTAGTGGAGGCCCTGGCAAGAAAAAACTGGAACTGGGCAGCCAAACAGATAACGAAACACCAAGAGCTGTTTGGACCACTCACAGAACACATTCAAAACATTCTGGAGGAAGAGTGCAAGAAGATATGCAGCCCTTTCACCCATTTCATGCTGGCCAATACATTGGCTGACAGTTTTAAGGCATTTTCATTTCAGAAATTGCAAGCAGATTTTCAGATTTTTTTTTTGTGATACCTCAGCATACTAAGATGGATATGTGTACCATGATGTGCATAATGCAGAAGTCACTTGCCCTACAACCAAGGACACTTCCAGGGCCCAAACACCTTACACTGAGACACAGCTAGAGACTGTTGATGGCCCATTGGTTATGTACCTGTGAATTTAACAGGCTCCCTCTTGATGTCTGTTCAGCTGAGTGGAAACAGATTTTAAAGGGATTGTATGGTGAATGTATATTCTATTCATGCCATTCAATAGTTTTTATAGTTTTGTTAATATTTATGATGTTTCTCTGTGCAGATTATTTATGTCTTATCATTGTACAGTTAATACAACACCCAGATTGGCACAATAACACTTTTATTTACATATGTCACAATAAAAAATATTTACATTTTCTCCAAAGACTTTTGTACATCATTATTTCCATTCTTGTATTTACATTGCTACAACAGCATGTGATAACATTTTGCTAGTTGGACCCAGAACTACTGCTGTGTTGCGTCTCAGTTTCAGACTCATCATCAGACTCATCAAAATAGCCAGTGAAATCAATGTCTGGCACTAAGAAAGTGTCATCAGGGAGAGTTTGCTCTGTTTACTCAAAGTCATCAAACACCTCACTTATTATAAGTAGAATTTCCTGAGCATGCCGTAGCCTACACACTGGTAAGTTGTTTGTTATGTAAGTGATATCAAAGATGTAAGGACTATGGTTGACTGCTGCTTCTATTAGCTTTGTTCCAAACCCGGTGCAGAAAGCCTTGCTTGTGACAAGTGGCATGTTTGGTACTAATGTACGCCTGTGTGCCTGCCTTAATCACTTCTCTCACTGTCTTGTCAACCCTAGGTGATCCTTTGATTGCATACAAGACTGCATGTGAGGGTAGAGGGTATTACTAGATACATGTTTCAGGCCAAGCCTGATGTTATGTCTATTTGGGCTCACTGTCACCCGGGTTGCATTGTGCATGTGTAGCAGCTTGATGACCCTCTCTCTGTTGACAACTTCTGCTGAAGCCGTCAAAGCCATGACAGGTGTGCCTGAAAGATAACATATGCATTCTGTTAGTCATCAATAACCAAACAGCTATAGGCCGGCTCAGCGGCCCTTGACGGGCTTTTGCTTCCCATATCTGATTTCTATTAATACTTTATTTATGAAGGCTTTATCATGTACTGGGTTTGCAAAACAATGGGGGTAGTTTTATTGCAAGGAGTCATAATTTGTTATGCCATTAACACTAACTGTTAACATTACATTACACTTAGCAGACGCTTTTATCCAAAGCGACTTACAGGAGATTGAATTACTTACAGAGGGTCAGTGCAATGTACTCTGAAAGTTAATACAATGTGTATTAAGTAGCCTACAGTAAAAACAACAGCAATAAAAAAACTGTAAAGGACCTGTTGATAGACAAGGGTTAAGTAGGTTGGCAGATTTTTTAGAAGGTTTGCTATTAAGCAGTGAGTTTTATTTACAATGTCTGACCTTTCTTTCACAACTGAGCAGAGTTGTCCCAGGCGAGAAAAGCTCTCTCTCTCAATGCTGGATTCCCCTTTACACCGTTGCCCCTGAAACATAGAACGATCTTCGTGAGTACATTGAAATTGCTGGACGTTAGCACACCTTTAGCACAACTGGGTGGGGGAAGGGGTTTGTTCACACCGAACTTCACAAGGCTCTGGCGTCAGCACTGGGCATAGCAAACAGCGAAATGGCCTGATTATGAAACGTTTAAACTACGCCCAAACCAAAACAATCGCTTTACTTAATCTGACACTAAAGTT
>NC_085874.1:49997870-50002870 GCF_034702125.1 Engraulis encrasicolus | reverse complement strand
TGCAGCCATAAGCTGTCTCTTACTCATTTACAAAGATTCGTAAATGTTTTCTTTATAATTAGTTCATTAATAAATGTGAATAAGTGTTAATAATGCTTTTCAAGAGATTTTTATCCTAAAGTGTTACCCTTTGTATTTTTTCTGATCTGATTTTTGTCTACATAACCGTGTGGTGTTGTTTTTTGTATTACAGTATGATGCCGCACTTGGTTGCAGTGTGGTGATCTGTTTTTCTATTCCCTCTAGCTTGCACAGCCCAGCCATGTGCCTTTAGCATCCATTTTTTAGACTCAACAATCATGACATTAGCTGTATGTGTGTGTGTGTTGTTTGCCAAACTTACTTTGTTTTTTGTCTCGAAACCATAAAGCATAATAAACATTTTTTAGTATAAAGGTCATCTGTTAGATTTGTCCATTTTTTTCTGAAGATGGTGATGTCGCAGTTTGGCAAAGAACAATGCGTGTGTGTGTGTGTGTGTGTGTGTGTGTGTGTGTGTGTGTGTGTGTGTGTGTGTGTGTGTGTGTGTGTGTGTGTGTGTGTGTGTGTGTGTGTGTGTGTGTGTGTGCGTGTGTGAGAGAGAGAGAGAGAGAGAGAGAGAGAGAGTGAGAGAGAGAGAGAGAGAGAGAGTGAGAGAGAGTGAGAATGAGAGTGAGAGAGAGTGAGAGAGAGAGAGAGAGAGAGAGAGAGAGAGAGAGAGAGAGAGAGTGAGAGTGAGAGTGAGAGTGAGAGTGAGAGTGAGAGTGAGAGTGAGTGTGTGTGTGTGTGTGTGTGTGTGTGTGTTACCGTAGTGTGTGTGATTAGGGGTATGTGTTTGTTAGTGTGAGTGGTTAGAGTAGATTAGCTAACTTGTATTGGTACCCAAAGGTAGATTTGATTTGCAGTCAAGTCATCTCCTCTGTTACAAAACATTCTGAACATTGCGAGTACAACATTGCACAAAGAACATTTATTTAGACTATTGGGAGGGAAAGTAATCTCATCGCCCCCTGCTGGCACAGTTCCAAGCCCCTGCATCAAATTAATGGGTTGTTTCTTTGAAAATATTACATCTCGGCCCTGACGCCGTAGGAGTAGTGGCAGTCATATTATAGGCAAGTTGGCCCGTTTTATCGAATCAGGTGGTAAAATGTTCGGTTTTTCACTGATCTGAACTGATTTTAATATTCTTTAAAAAGCTAATACAGAACTACACTGACTGGCATGTGTGACGTGTTTACTCCATGTAATTAGCATAGCCAAATTAGCATAGCCAAACATGAGCCAGAGAGGTGGTTACTCGTCACCACAGAAGCCATCATATCTACTAGAGAAGTTAAAACCAAACCAAAATGATCACGTGTATATATGTTTAATAAGAAGACAATGTGGAACTCACAGGATTACAAGAATGTGAAGATATGCGAAGAACTTGCGTTCATTCGCGTTCATTTGTTTCTCTGTGTTGTCAACTAGGCGCGAAGCACAGCATGCTGGTTTCCGACCAGATTGGCACAATTTCTATTTTTCTTAAAAGGGCAAAAAATGACTTAAGATTTTCACAGGTAGTAGTTCATCCTATTGTGTACGCTGAAAAATGTGTCTGGTGTTATAGTTCCTAGTCATATCTTTGTGGGATTTTTTTTTAAACTCGTCTATGGGAGTTTCAATAGGATCGCCCTGGTGTTTGGAACGTAACCGCTAGGATCGCTGTTTTCCACTTTCCCTCCCAATACCCAAAAGTAGCCTAGTGCATATAAAAGACATGGTGTCACATACATTAAAGTGACAGAGGTAATAAATAAAAGTGTAATTCCGTTTTTTGTCTGACTCTGCCCTGTGTGACCTCCATCTTGACGTGGCGTGTGCTGTGTGCATCCTCAAGGGCCGTACACACACATCGCTGCTATTTACTAGTTTCTCGCTTGCTCGCCTACTCGCCTCTCTTTCATGGAACGTTTGCTGAAAGTTCCCGCGGCTTTAACTGCCAATGAACAGGCGAGAAGTACCGAACTCTGCCTTCCAATTGGTTACTCGCTTACTCGCCTCGCTCGAAGATAAAATATTTTCAACTCGGGATCCGCCCACATCGCATCGCTTGTACAGTACTCGCCTGCTAGTCTCGCTGGAACACATTGACATTCTATTGAGTTCAATCGCTGAGCGAGTAACGAGCAGCGACGTGTGTTCGGCCCTTCAGTACTGCGCCCTAGGGGTGTAAATCACAGCCTTCATGACGATACGATACGGTATCGATTTCTTAAATCAATGATTCGATTTTTTTTTCGATACTTAATAAAGAAATGTTATCGAACCGCATCGCATCGTATCGTGGGGAATTCTTAAGTATTTTATTATATCCAATACAACATCACAAACCCACACCCACCCCAAACCCAAGGCACACACACACAAAAACAAAAACATACAGTCCCTGGAAAAACTTTGTACACCCTTTGAAATTTCTTACCTTTCTGTCAAAATTGGTCATAAAACATGGTCTGATCTTCCCGGAAATCACAAGAAGGAACAACCAGAGTCTGCTTTAACTAATTCAACCCAAACATTTACAAGTTTTCATATTTTCATGGGCCATAAGATGTAAACATTCACAGGACAGCAAGGCATAAGTAAGTACACCCTTGCATTCAATAGGTTTTAACCCTAAGTTAGTCGCAATAACCTCAACCAGATGTTTCCTGTAGTTGCAGATCAGATTAACAAAACAATCTGGATGTATCTGGTCTCCCTCTTCTTTAGAAAACTGCCTCTCGTCAGCAAGGTTTGTGGGATGTCTGGAGTGCATAGTTTTCTTGACTTCATGCCATATAATCTCAATTGTTTTTTGTCAGGACTTTGACTGGGCTATTTCAGAATGTGTATTTAATTATTTTGAAGCCATTCTAAAGTCGATTTGCTTCTAAATTATGGGTTGTTGTCACATTTCAGGACCCATCCTCTTGTGTGCTTCAACTGTGTGACAGACTACCTCACTTTTTTCTGTAAAATATCTCAATAAACTTCTGAGTTCATTGTTCCACTGATAATAGCAAACTGAAAAGGGCCTGAGGCAGCAAGGTAGCCGAATATAATGATGCTCCCGCCACCATACTCAAAGGTGGAGATGATGTTTTGGTGAAGGTGTGGTTCTCCAGTCCATCTCCAAACATGACATTGTGTGTTCCCCTGAACAATTCAACTTTGGTTTCAACGTTGGTCTACAGAATATTTTGCAGTAATTCTATGAAGCATATAAATGCTTTTTCGCAAACCTCAAAGGTGCAGCAATATTTTTTTGGACAGAAACACCATTCATTTTAGATTGGCAGAATGAATCCCATTTTTAGCTATTCTTGGTTACATGTCCTCTTCTGAGTATGGTGGCGGGAGCATCATTATATGCGGCTACCTTGCTGCCTCAGGCCCTTGACAGTTTGCCATTATCAGTGGAACAATGAACTCAAGTTTATTGTGATATTTTACAGAAAAAACGTGAGGAAGTCTGTCACACAGTTGAAGCACAGAAGAGTATGGGTCCTGAAATGTGACAACAACCCATACTTTAGAAGCAAATCGACTTTAGAATGGCTTCATAATAATGAAATACACATTCTGAAATAGCCCAGTCAAAGCCCTGACAAAAAACAATTGAGATTATATGGCATGAAGTCAAGAAAGCTATGCACTCCAGACATCCCACAAACCTTGCTGACAAGAGGCAGTTTTCTAAAGAAGAGGGAGACCAGATACAAACAGATTGTTTTGTTAATCTGATCTGCAACTACAGGACAAGTCTGGTTGATGATATTGCAACTAACTGAGGGTTAAAACCTACTTAATGCAAGGGTGTACTTACTTATGCCCTGCTCTCCTGTGAATGTTATGGCCTTATGAGAAATAAAAATCTGATAACATGTAAATGTTTGGGTGGAATTATTTAAAGCAGAATCTGATTGTTCCTTCTTGAGATATCCGGGAAGATCAGATCATGTTTTATGATCAATTTTGACAGAAATGTAAGAAATTTCAAAGGGTGTACAAACTTTTTCCTGGGACTGTACATAATAATATAAAGCAAAAACAAACAAAAACCCCACAATAATCATCATCATGCTAACAATCAAAAACCACCAAGAGTACAACAAAACAAATTCCTATCCAAACTCCCGCAGTATCCCAGCCCTGTACTACAATGTCATCACCCCTAAGGAAATCATAAAACATGTACCAAATATTCCGAAACTTCTCTAATTTCCACTGTAAAGTACAACTTTTTCTCTCTGAAGCAAAATAAAAACAAATTCCCTTTAGCCAATGCTTGTGTGTGTGTGTGTGTGTGTGTGTGTGTGTGTGTGTGTGTGTGTGTGTGTGTGTGTGTGTGCATGCGTGCATGCGTGCATGTGCCCTTTTGTTTTGTGTGTGAGGAAGACTGAGAGAAGAGAAGAGATGGTTGAAGGCGACAGAGAGAGGGCAAGAGGAGAGAACAAGCAATAGAGACCAGACAGTGATCATGCTTCAAAGACGTATTTATTGTATACGTATTTATTTCTCGCAAGTGCATTTGCGCATTGAGGTGCGACGCCTTCGCAAGTTAAGTCGTGCTCCTCGTGCCGATGTCTGCACAGTTTTCCCCGCAGTGTCTGCGAATTTCTGTTTCTGAACGCAAAAAATGCTCTGCTGTGCTCTGACCAAAACCAGAACAGGAAAAAAACGGTCAAGTCAAGTGTACTTTGTCAAAAATCCATGTAACAGGGTTAGTTGACACAGAAATTTGAAATTGTCTTTGACAAGTCTCCAATGTGCAGTCAAACTAAAAACATATAAATAAGACATTGACGTTATTCTTTTGTATTTTGTACCATTCTTTGTAAACCCTAGAGATGGTTGTGTGTGAATATCCCAGTAGATCAGTATTTTCTGAAGCCCTTTTGGCACCAACAGCCAGGCCATGTTCCAAGTCATTTAAATAGCCTTTCTTCCCCATCGTGATGCTTGGTCTGAACTGTATCTGATCATCTCGA
>NC_085874.1:49982870-49990370 GCF_034702125.1 Engraulis encrasicolus | reverse complement strand
GGCATTTTTGGCCAAGGCAGGTCTGCCAGGCATTGAGAGAGACACCTGACAGGTCAGCTGTAGAGGCACGAGGACTGATACCACTACACCAGTGATTCTCAAAGTGTGGTCCGGGGACCACTAGTGGTCCGCGACAGAGATCAGGTGGTCCGCGAGGGGATTTCTACTTTTTCAAGACAAGCTAGTAGTAGACTATATTTGTAACATTTTCATGTTTTCAACAAAATAAGGCAGGCTTATAATGTGAATAAAAAGTAAGTGATCTGCATAAAAATTATCAGTGTCAAATTAGCATCCATCAACTGCCAATTCAGTTGACAGATGGTCCCCGATAATTTTTGGGGGGGACAAAGTGGTCCTCGGTCTGAAAAAGTTTGAGAAGGACCAGGCCAAAATCATCAACAGTCCACCGGGCAAATGCCCTGTATGCCATATGGCCAATCCAGCTATGGGCTGACGCTATTTGACTTGTCATGTTATTTGCATCCTTTGGGTCCTATGAGAGCATCACTCATCACAGTCCAGTGCACATGTCTAGAATTACTGTAACGCCACTCAAGCATGCAAGCCTTATTACCCAGACTATGTCATTAATTAAATTAAATTAGCCTACGTATTAGTTGTTTTAGCTCCACTTGCTGCCATTGCTTTTTTTTGAGGGTTGCGTTTGGACGTTTTTATGTTCATCTATTATTAAATAACCATTATGACATCACACATTCACATCATTAACATCATATAAACAGAAAACACAAAAATACTGTAGAGAACATCCAAAAGCAAGGGAATCCCCATCCATCCCTAAATATAATGTTTTATTATACACATATGACAAGAGGGGAGTAGGAGAGTTTTATTTTGATTTCATCACCCCACAGTGGCCTGTAAAATATGTCATACTCACACAGACTACTACAGTGTCCACACCACTTGATCCAGGTCGCGAAGCAGAACGTGTTGTGAAGTGCTGCGAATGTGAAGTTCAAAATTAGCAGTAACAAAACAATGTTTAACAGCTAGATGCATGACGTCCATTCTATGTCTTAGAGTTATATCAAAAGTTCAAGTTTCCTTTGTTTCAGACATATAAACGTTTTTTATCTTTTACCGTGTGCGGTTAGGGCGTCATGGTGAGCGGTTAGGGCGTCAGACTTGCATCCCAGAGGTTGCCGGTTCGACTCCCGACCCGCCAGGTTGGTGGGGGGAGTAATCAACCAGTGCTCTCCCCCATCCTCCTCCATGACTGAGGTACCCTGAGCATGGTACCGTCCCACCGCACTGCTCCCCATGGGGCGCCACTGAGGGCTGCCCCCTTGCACGGGTGAGGCATAAATGCAATTTCGTTGTGTGCAGTGTTCACTTGTGTGCTGTGGAGTGCTGTGTCACAATGACAATGGGAGTTGGAGTTTCCCAATGGGCTTTCCCTTTCCCTTATCACCCGGTGAGCAGATGGAACGTCTTCTGATTGGCTGAGCAGGTGTCCTTTATTCCCCGGTAGCAGGACACCTATGATGTCATGCGGGCGTGCGGGCGTCCAAGTTACATCTTTTCTAACTTACTGGCCAAGTGCCGTTACTAATTCTATCGCATCTCGTTGTCTAGTCAAGACCGCGTTGTTAGTCCTATCGCATCTGGTTTTCTAGTCAAGACCCCGTTACTAATTCTATCGCATCTGGTTGTAAAGTCAAAAATCCAGTCGTCAATTCTATCGCATTTGGTTGTCAAGTCAACCCAACGTTCTGCGCTCATCCTTACATGCCTCGGATAGAGGCGCGTCTCTCTAGATTAGGAAGTGGTGCCCATCGCAACGTACCAAGCGTAGTGGTTAATCTACTTTCTCACGAAGCCTTAGATCAACATGTTAACAAATGAGTACTTAAATGCTGGTAACCGGGTGGTAAGCGGAATAGCGGCTGACAAGGTGTCCCGATATCAAGGGAAATAATGGACGAGGCGGAGCGTTCTAACAGCCCGACAGGTCTTCATCAGAGGGTCACATGGATGTTGATGTGTGACATGCTTTAAAAACAGTTGATGGGTAACACTTTATAATAATGTTCCTTAACAAAGACTCAGTAAATAATTAACTAATGATGAATAAAACATTAACAAATGTTTTTATTATTAACTAAGTTTTATTAATGCTTTATAAAATATCTACAAATGATATATGCAAGATTTTACACACCTTATAACAGAGTATTTTATTCATTTACAAGCAACTTGTAAATGTTTGATAAATATAAAATATTAACATAGCATTTCCTAGTCATTTACAAGCATTTTTTAACATTTGCTAGTCATTTACAAATGTTTGTTAATGTTTTGTTCATCAATAGTTAATTATTTATTAAGTCTTAATAATGCTTTTTTGCATCCACTATTCTAAAGTGTTACCAGTTGATGTTGTGGAGGTGTGAGTTTGATGTGGACTTTGATGTTTTACATCGTTACTTATACAGCCAATCCTAGATGGACATTATAATCTGTTTTTATTGCCACTCCAACCATATGGTTTGTGTATCGCTCAATTGTCCCATTCCTGTTTTCCCCATTTATTCTAAGATGTCCATGGTCTGACTAATCTGAAATAGCTTCCCTGAGGCTTTGCCAAGATGGCCGCTGAGTGAATTGACTTATGGGAAAGTGACTTTGACAGAGATAGGATGATGAATTAGTGATCGTCCTGTCCTGCCTGTCTGTGCATTGATGCTCCACCACACACATGCACAAACATCCAAACACGCACATGCGCCCGCACACACACACACACACACACACACACACATGTTCCCATGTGCACACACATAGACACACACACACACACACACACACACACACACACACACACACACACACACACACACACACACACACACACACACACACACACACACACACACACACACACACACACATCTCTGAGACCAAGGAGGAGCAGGAGATCCACCCCAGGAGCATCTAGCCCTCATGCCCTCAACTGACACCCAGGAGCAGGAGCAGGAGAGGAGACGGGAGGGGAGGAGACGAGACGAGAGAAGAGAAGAGGAGAGGGGAGATAGAGGAGAGGAGAGGAGAGGAGAGGAAAGGAGAGGAGAGGAGACGGGAGGGGAGGAGACGAGACGAGAGAAGAGAAGAGACGAGAGAAGAGGAGAGGGGAGATAGAGGAGAGGGGGAGAGGAGAGGAGAGGAGAGGAGAGGAGAAGAGGAGAGGGGAGATAGAGGAGAGGGGGAGAGGAGAGGAGAGGAGAGGAGAGGGGAGATAGAGGAGAGGAGAGGGGAGATAGAGGAGAGGAGAGGAAAGGAAAGGAGAGGAGAGGAGAGGAGAGGGGAGATAGAGGAGAGGGGGAGAGGAGAGGAGAGGAGAGGAGAGATAGAGGAGAGGAGAGGAGAGGAAAGGAGAGGGGAGGAGAGGAGAGGAGAGGAGAGGAGAGGAGAGGAGAGGAGAGGAGAGGAGAGGAGAGAAGAGGAGAGGGGAGATAGAGGAGAGGGGGAGAGGAGAGGAGAGGAGAGGAGACGAGACGAGAGAAGAGAAGAGGAGAGGGGAGATAGAGGAGAGGAGAGGAGAGGAGAGGAGAGAAGAGAAGAGAAGAGGAGAGGGGAGATAGAGGAGAGGGGGAGAGGAGAGGAGAGGAGAGGAGAGGAGAGGGGAGATAGAGGAGAGGGGAGATAGAGGAGAGGGGGAGAGAAGAGGGGAGATAGAGGAGAGGAGAGGAGAAGAGGAGAGGGGAGATAGAGGAGAGGGGGAGAGGAGAGGAGAGGAGAGGAGAGGGGAGATAGAGGGGAGGAGAGGAGAGGAGAGGAGAGGAGAGGAGAGAGGGATAGAGGGGAGGAGATGCCATTAGTGTATCCCTGAGGGAGTCTAGCTCGACTCCAGACCCCACTAGGCCGTAGGGTGACAGCCCTTTTCGTTCAGCCTCGCTCCACAGCTTCCGAACAGCAGGTCCATTAGATTATGAAACGACCAAAGCTATGTTCAACTTACCGTGAAATGTCCGCTTCATGTAATCGTGCACGTAATTAAAACGGTGACATTTTAGTAAGAAATCTTATCCTCTGTAGGGAATGACGATTTTTACGTCACTGGACACCATGTGACCGTTTTAAACCAATCACGTAGCCGATTTACGGGGAAAAAGTGGCAAGCCGTCTGAAAAACTGAAAATAATGACAAGCCGTCTGTTGTTGTTAAGTCTGACCTACCTATACGAATCTCCCAAAATACCCTTTTGAAGAGGGTATATAATAACAATTATCAAAAATAATACTCGTGCCTACATTTCTGGATTGGGACAAATTCTAAATAAATAATAAATAGTGCTTTATTTACTGAACAAAGCACAATTATGCAATTGACATTTCATACTGTGGATTTGAGCAATTAATGGAAACAATTGCAATAAGTAGGCTGTAGATAACCCAGGCTATTGATAACCCTCTAAGTGATTGTAACTCCAAACAGTGCTTTGTTTATAGCACCAACAACTATTGTGCAAGTGGATGATAAGGTTACCTTTTCATGTTCACATGTAATAACAATTATCAAAAATAATACTCATGCATATATCTCTGGATTGGAATAAGTTCTAAATAAATTATAAACAGTGCTTTATTTACAGCACAAGGCACAATTTTGCAATTGACATTTCATACTGTGGTTTTGAGCAATTAATGGAAACAATTACAATAAGTAGGCTATAGATAACCCAGGCTATTGATAACCCTCTAAGTGATTGTAACAGTGCTTTGTTTATAGCACCAACAACTATTATGCAAGTGGATGATAAGGTTACCTTTTCATATTCACATTAATAAATGGAAATAATCTAATGATCAATGATAAGGACCATTCAGGTATTCATGTATTCATTTATTCACTAATAACTATACAACAAATAAAAAAATCAAAACAAGTGGCATACACATGAACCGGCATTTTCATGAACTGGCATTAACTAACATAACCATAATAAAAGGAATAATAATGATACAAATGGAATAGAATGGCGGAGACACACACACTACTCCTCACTATCAGTGTCAGGGCAGGTTTCATCTTCTTTGTCCTCCTTTTCCTTTGAGTTTGAGCAGTTGGAACACCTGCACAGGTCTGTACAACAGAGTCCTGCAGAGAAACAGGAGCATCTGTTTGTCTCACAGGCACTCCCTCTGCAACCACAGTGTATGACATGTAAAACAGAGTCAGGGGCTGGATTTCTTGTCATCCATGTCACGTGAAGTTGTCCATCTTCCAGATGCCAGCCATGCTCAGTGGGAGATGGACTTCACACATGACCTCATTATCTTAGCCTGATAATTTTCCCTTTTGCAGTGCTGGTGGAGGGCATCGCTTGTCGGGGGGATGGACAGTTCTGGCAAGGCTGAAGATGCCATGCAGAAAGCTTTGTACCTTGCCTCGTTGATGTTTTCTGTGGTGGACTGATCATAGAGATGACAGACATATTTGCATAGTAGGGCAAATGTAGATTGAGCCAGGTTAAAGTCACTCCCCAGATCTGTGAAAGCATCCAGGTACACATCTTTTGCGCATGCCACAGCAAATGACTTCAGTGAGATTGAAGTTTACTGCAGTTGGGGGCCATGGGCATGACATGCCAGGACTGTGACTAAGCAGCCTCTTCAAAAGCAAAGCTGCTGTGTAAAGTGTCCGTGTCTCCTCTGCTGTGGTTGGTTGCTTTGACTTCCTCCTTTCCGTGTCGCTGTCTGTCTGGCTCATTTCGCTGGACTGAGTCGTCTCCGCACCTGATGGTAACAAGTCCAAGACTGCATTCGACGACAAGTTCTCAGCAAAAACCAGTTCAGATGTGTTGCGTTTGGCGGGGGTGTGGAACACTAGCTGAGTAAAATCACGACTGAGCCTCTTCTTCAATATAGCCTGTCTGTAACACAAATCAACAAAAAAAGAGGCATATCAGTACAAGCATAGTGGGGCTTCATGTTGTCGCTGATATGCAATAGCCACCCTCACAAATAACTCAGAGTGAATAAATAATATTGGTGGAGTTTACTTGCTATGCAACAGATATAATACCAAGTATTCCAAAGGGAAGCACATACTGTAACGAACATCACACTATCAAGAATACTGCCATCCTCCTTATTTCAAAATATTACAAGTACAGTATGTGCAGATGACAAGCAGAGTGTTAGAGAATAATTTCAGTCAATTTCAACATGCAGTTGTAATGCTCACACTACCCTGGACGTGTCAGTACTAGAGATTTATTTTTCTTCTTCTTCAGCCTTTTCCGAGATTCTGGTCATTGTAATGAGGGCAGCGCTTTGTTTACATTTCAAAAAACATTTTTATTTATTCCCAAAAACATCCAAAAGGTTATACAACATCAGCCGACAACTAGCAAACAGCGACACCCTTTAAATATTTGGAGTAGGCCTATGTTGTAAACAATGTAAATGTAAACAAACGCTGCCCCCATTAGAATA
Source organism: Engraulis encrasicolus (assembly GCF_034702125.1). NCBI lineage: Eukaryota > Metazoa > Chordata > Actinopteri > Clupeiformes > Engraulidae > Engraulis > Engraulis encrasicolus. The sequence continues at coordinate 49,983,905 of NC_085874.1, read as the reverse complement.
GCTCATATCTCGGAAAGGGCTGAGCCGAAAAATGTGCCATCACCGGGTACTGACAAGTCAAGGGTATGAGCAATACAACAGCATATTGAAATTGACTGAAGTGGTCCTTTAAGACACATGTGTGAACTTTCCCTTGGATTTGACAAATTCGTAATACACTGACTTGCAATTACCTGTAGGTTGAAGCATCAACACCTTCACTTGACTGCACAAGGGCAATAAAGGCCTTCCTCAGTTGGCTCATCCTCAGCACCTCTTGGTTGATCAGCAGCCTTTGGCGGATTACCCTCTCGCAGAATAACTTGTAGCTCAGATCAAATGTTGGCCCAATCCTTACAAAAATATAGAAGAAGATGTGTGTTGTGAGAGCTTTCGTTGTGAGATCCATGTTATGAGAACAAACTGTCTCAATCATAGGACACACATTGTACTGTGTTTCTATATAAAATTAAGATTGACTTACTGTTCTTTCTCTGCTCTGACAGGCTCACTCAAAAACCTTGTGTACTCTCTGTAGCAACTTCTGTCGTACGTACTGCACCTCCAGAGCCACACAGTCTCTGTCCTTGATGTGAATGAGGATGCTCTGGTCTTCCTTTACTTCAGCTGCTTCCTGTAACTTGCCTTGTACAAAAGAAAAGAAAAAAGAATGAATAAATAGACAGGCAAACAATTAGACATTTTTCCTGGTGGAGTGGTATTGTAAAAAAAAAATGGCGATGGGTGTTGCACCCCCAAAAAAAGCATTCCGTAGCCTCTTACTGCAGATGGGGTTGCCAGCGGGCCTATTCACTATTTGCTGAAAACTACATCATAACAACATTGCTATGACAGTGCAGAGTAACAGATTAAGACATACATATTACAATTTTGGTGACAGTAAGGTTATAACATAGGTGCTGCGCTAAGGGGTTAAGCACACAGATGTACAGCACAGCCAGGACACACCTCTTGAGCCTAGTCACTGAGGCTGCCCAGGGACAGAAGCGGAAAAATCCCAAGTGTACAAGTGAGAGAGGGGGGCAGTGGGGGTGG
>NC_085874.1:49950370-49975370 GCF_034702125.1 Engraulis encrasicolus | reverse complement strand
CTCAACGGAGACGGATTTCTCTTGGCTTTTGCCAGACTGATTGACGAAGTCAACAGTCGGCTTTTCGCCCAGGCTACACCCACGGGGACCCCGGTTCGAATCCGGCCGGGGTCTTTTCCCGATCCGCCCCTGTCTCTCTGTCCCATTCGCTTCCTGTCACCATCTTCGACTGTCCTGTCAAATAAAGGCATAAAAGACCCTATATATACAGTATATATAATATATAGGCCTATACTGTATATAAAAAGAAATGGGCAAGGTTAGTGGGTGAGGTAATGAGCTAGATATATTAGATTGTAGGTGGTCCCCTGTCATTTGTAATCTCACTTGTGTAACAGACCGCATTCGGCGGCAGGTCGAAGGCAAGGAAAGGCGACAAAGGTTGGCTCCAACTCGCATTTATTCTGGTGAAACATTAAGTGCAAACAACATCATGCAGCTGCTGTTGTACATTCATATCTCCAGCAAAGTAAACTCTTTCTTGCTGATTTGTGATCGTATAGTGAATTGTCAGCACGAGACATGGAGCCATTGTCTTTTACATACATATTATCATGGACAACATTCTACAATAACATTCCCTCATTAAACGGGACATTCCATTACAGTATTCCATTGGTGAGTAAATAAACAGAACGAGAACGACATCGAGTAGCAAAACAAAGTCTACCTGGTGAAACATTAATGCAAACAACATCATTCATATCTGTACACAAAAGGATAAAGATACTAGGCATGGTACGGTTTGCGTCGCAAACCGAAACCATACGGTTTGCATGTCACGGAACGGGGTAGTGCGCAACCGCACAGTGCCCACGGTTTTCAAAAAAAAAAAAAAGAGTGACCACCGGCGGACAATGCAATTAAAATCCTACTACTTTTACAAGCATACAACACAAAGACTACGTAGGATATTGAGTGTGGAAAGACTGATTTCTATCAGCCAACTGAAATGCATAATGTAACAGCATGCACCACCAGCTGACTAGGCTACAGTAGCCTGCGCAAGTGCAGGTCGGTCAGCAGCGTCTCCCCAGCCTTTATTCTGACCAATTTAAATTAAATGAACATGAATTTACAAAAAATGACAGATTAGCAGAACAAAGACTATGACTTACGTTACAGTAGCCTAGTGTAGGCTATATCCACGTGGCATTGAGTGGGGATTCCAGACGGCAAAATGCGAGATAATTGAACATATCCATCAGATTCACTGCGCTGTCCTTAACTGGAATCAACTGTTAGGCCTAATTATATGTAGCCAGTTAAACTCTGATGGAATGAAGGGGACTTTGTGCTGTTGCCTAGTTAACATTGATGTTTAACACTATAACCAAAATAAAATTTGACATATGTGCATACACTTCTAAAAAAACGATCTTTTTAAATTATTTGTTACCTTAACTGTCACATTTTAACATAACTTAACCCTATCACTTGTTCACTTAAAATTGAATTTGACTTCTGATTTTACTTCTATGCTTCTCACGGCCGGCAGTTTCATGATAGGAAGCAACTGATTCATCCTAAGCGCAAAACTCGCAGAAAGCGGTATCAAAATAAAAGTACAATTCGTTCTCAGTGTGTCATTAACCAAAATAGTCATACTGCACTGACCCAGGGCCGGTTCTGGCTTATTTGGTGCCCTAGGCGAGTTTGAGTTCTGCCCCCCCCCCCCCCCCCCCCCTGTCTTATACCTTACAGATCACAAGAGTAATATCCGTAGTAAGCTTAACTAAATAGCATCAAGAACAATAACCGTTTTTCATCAAATGGATTTGTGGTTCTTTTTGACAGGCGACCAACACATCAGATTGAGTCGCATGAAAGTAGCTTCACTGTGTGGTATGTTGGATGTGATGGTGGTGGGGCCCCCAACCCCAGATGAGATGGAGGTTATCAATGTGTTTGAATTGTAACGTGAAATTGAAATGCCAGGAGAGTGATACAGTAGGCCTACATTTGCATGTAAAATGCATGTGTAGACAATAAGCCTACCAAGGAGGTCTGCATTGATCTACACTACCTACAGCATCACAAAGCATGGCAGCATAACAATTTTAATAAGCTACACATTTGTGCTGTCTTCCAAACCAATTTCATTTCTGGACTGGAAATAGTGGTGCATTTGTGAGTAGGAGAATGAGAAGGGGGCTACCTATGTGTTTGAACTGGAGGGACAGGGTGAGAGAAAGGGAGAAGAGCTGTCACGCTATTGAATTTCATAATATACAAAATATAGTAAATAGCCTCACTTGTCTGCTGTGCATGGTTCTGTTACATGATTAATGTAGGCTATGTCATTCTGGTCTGGAAATTAATGTTTTTTTAAGCTTACAACAAGCAGGTAATTCATGTGGATGGAAGGAGATATGGCAGCTAAAATTGTTTTAAACATTGCACCATTCTTACTTTGCATTGCTTGTCAACCTAAGCAAGTAGGCCTATTATGATATCAGGTGGGTGTTAGTGAGTAGTGAGTAGGCTACTAACAGCTACTTTACTAGATTTCATTGCTTGGCATACTTGGCTAATGTTAGCATGCTAACTAGCGATTTCTCTGATCAAAAACAAAGCTCTTTTTCTCTCTAATTCCAAATAGTAACCTCATAACTATTAGGCTTTCCATAATCACAAACGGTTGCTGATTAAATCACATAGTTCCAAAACACCCTCTGAAACTCCTGCATCATGCAATGGGTGGTTTAATGAGAACATAATAATCTCCATCCAGCAGGGCAGCACTATTGTTTGCGCTTGCCCTCTCTGTCTCTCGAGTGAGTCTCCAAATTCAAAATAGAGCGCAGGCTGTCACTCGTCCCGCCCCCTTTCTCAGAACTGTCTGTTTATTGGTTCACAGACTTCCCAGAGACAGTTGGAAGCGATATTACTATTGGCTGAGGGGCGCTTTGCCGTGAGGAGCGCTTTCGCCACTCTTTGTTGATTGCGACTTCATAAAAAAAACTTAATATCGCAAAATTACGCATAGGAGAGCGCCATTTCGGCGCCCCTTCTTCACATGGCGCTCTAGGCGACCGCCTAGCCGGCCTATGCTAAAAACCGGCCCTGCACTGACCTAATGGTCCCATTGCCTACAGGAGTGTAGCTGTTTTATTTTTACACGTCAAATGTGTTATAGTATGTAATATTTGAATATTTGTCAACTTAAAAGTTAGGACTTAGTTCTCCCTTTTTGTGAAATAAATGGAAGCATGTTAAAATCATTGATATATTTCCTCTTTCAGTAACTTCACCTTGTTACAGGTTAAATGAAGTCAAATTCAACATACCCATGATAACCTTACATTTTCATTCTAATTTTTATATTATACATATCCAGTGCATAATACATTTTATTTATTTAAAAAAAAAAAAAAAAAAAACAGAACCGTACAAAACCGAAAACCGTGACCTTGAAACCGTGACATGGACCGAATCGTGACTTTTGTGAACCGTACCACCCCTAAAAGATACAGTTAGCTTACTGCCCACGGATAACAAAGAATGTGTGGTTCGGACTAGCAGCGAACTGACTAGCATAGCAGCGAACTAACTGACTCATAGCGTGGTCAGAAATTATTACTTCAAAATACCATTTCAATATTAATGCAAAATCATTTGCGATCTCATAATCATGTAGCAGTACTACTCTCAACATAATTTTTAATTGCAAACCTTAGTACGCACACATTCATAATATTGCATTTATGAATAAACACACGGAGCATTATACCACTGAACTTACCTCCAGCGAAGTAAACTCTTTCTGGCCCGAGGAAGCATAGTTTGTGTGCAAAGACCTGACCTACTGCAGCTGCAAGAATACACCACCAGGTGGCTGCAACTCGTATGATAAGGAGAAACAAATATTTATAGTGAAATTCATCAACTACATTTCTAACTCTGTTACACCTGCACAATTACACGTACTGTACTTTTACTATATACTACTGTACAATTAGATGTGTGTGTTGCCGGCTATTCATTGCTGTTGTTACTCCGCTACTGTATGCTAATTCGCTAGGCTAATTAGTTAGGTCACCGTGCCTGAAGCGAACAGCGTTGAGTCAGTGCCCCGGTAGTGCTTTGCATTAACGCGCTTCTCTGACAGCTCTTGATGTGCCCTGCTCACCATGCAACACTAATTGCCTTGAACTTATAAATGACCTCAATTAATGAAGCTAAGACTCGAAGCCATGAATGTATTACACAAATACACAGTTGTTGGTGTTATGCGCGACTGGGGAAGTTGTTGCAATTGCCAACCATACAGGGCTGAGGAGGGCAGGGGTGGGGAACCTATATGTCTCGAGGGTTTACGTCTTATCCGGCCCCCGACATCATTTTAATGTTATGCAGTTTCTCATGAAATATGACATGTTTTGTATATGATTAAGTTATATTTTCCAGGGACCAAGTGAAGCTAGGGTCTGTTGTCAAGGTGCCCGCCTTCAGTATGGGCGTCAAGTGCAGGGGGAAATCCTGGTTTGTGTTGTTCATAGTACGGCCCTCGGAGGACTATAAAATTTGGGCTAGTTACATGGCAGTGGTTGGTTGATTGTTTTTAGTGCAGGGGGAAATCCTGGTTTGTGTTGTTCATAGTACATCCCTCGGAGGACTATAGGCTAAAATTTGGGCTACTTACATGGCAGTGGTTGGTTGATTGTTTAGTAGTGCAAAAGAGAAAAGGGACTTTGCATAAAATTGGGATAACCAGGTTAACAGTTAACATAATTCCATATTGGGGTTTATGACAGTATTCATTTGTATAGTTAATACATTCATTCATTTTCTTTGCCTTGTACATTTCAAAATAAAATGTCGCAATAATTATGGGCAAAAATGTTTGACATTTAGAATGTGGTGGTGGTGGTGTTGGTTGTGGTGTGTGTGTGTGTGTGTGTGTGTGGGGACCCACTGGTTGGTTTAGGCAATGAAATGCAGTGAATGTCAGCGAAAGGACAAACATTTACTGTATGATATTAATTAGAGTGGCTGAGGAAGAGGCATGATGTTGTGGAAGAGGGGACTCGCAAAAACTAGGGTGCTTCGTCCGAACGAGTCTACTTCACTAGTGATGCGCGTCCTCGTTGCCAAACTACAGTGGGCACTGCACTGGGACTCACTAGTTTCAAACAAGCGATTTAGGGTTAGGGTTAGGGTTAGGTTTAGGGTTAAGGTTAGGTTTAGGGTTAAGATTAGGGACGTTATGGACGGTTGTCATGGCGACGAATCAAACGTCGTCGGCAACAAGGACGCGCATAGCTATTGTGACGTAAGCATGTAATACCGCCTCCGGACGAAACAACCTAGAATTTGTTTGTCCCTGTGGAAGAGAGCAGCAGGGGCAAATGAGAGACAGGATCTTTAAAGTGGAGAGTTACTTTGTCAAACTGAGCAGAAGAGAGCAGAGCAGGAGCAGGAGAGAAGAGAAGAGAGGTGCACTCCAATGGAGAGTTTAAAGACATCCTCAGCAGTTTGTGAGTTTGTGGACATGCATGTCTCAAAATTTGTCATAAAAAAAAAACCTTTTGACTCCTATACGCGGTTTGAATCTTTTTCATCGCAGATTACCAAGAGACAGTCGATACAAATGTGAAGGAACAGGACGAGGACTGGAGAAGTTATGTAATATTCTTATAGCGGAGTCCAGACTCTCTCTCTCTTTCCGTCTATTTCTTTTCACATACACATACACACACACACACACACACACACACACACACACACACACACACACAAACGCTGTTAATTACAGCGTCTGAAGAGGTAGCCATAGTCAAGATAATGAAGGGTCCTCTAGGACTGGACGACTCACCTCAATCAAGGGGTCTGTTGTTCTGGGCCCAGGGAGAGGGGGAGCCCAGAATTGGGTCCAAATTACATTGTATCTATTGGGCTTGCAGGGCCCTTCCAGACGATGTTGTCCTGGGCCTGGCCAAAATTGTCAGCGGACCTGATCAAATTAATCACCCACCCACCAAAGACACCACAGATTTTGGATTTTGAATACTCCTCAAAAATGACCTCAGCAGACACGCCGTAGATTAAATAATCATCTCACATTTAATTGTCATCTTTAATTGTCCACAATCAGGGCTGAGGATCTTCAGGAGGCGATGAAAAGACGACAAATTAGCAAAGGAGGTTAATTTGTACTCTAATGCTGTCCTATAAGCGGTTTTAATTGAATTCCCATTTGGTTTGTTGACTGGACCTGTGCTATGCTAATTCCACCTGTGTGAAAGTGAAAGTGAAAGTGATTGTGATGCTTACCTTTTCTACAAGCCCATACTAGAAAACTGGGGTGCAAACCTGTGTATGTGCGTGTGCGTGTGCGTGGGCGTGCGTGTGCGTGTGCGTGCACATGGGCGTGCATGCATGCATGCGTGTGTGTATGTGTGTGAGGCTGGGAGACAGAGAGAGTAGTTGTGTAGTTTTGCAATCAGAAATGATTTTCAGAAGAGTCAGAAGGAGGAGTAGCATTCTCTGACTGCAGTGTGTGTGTGTGTGTGTGTGTGTGTGTGTGTGTGTGTGTGTGTGTGTGTGTGTGTGTCTTCACCTTAAAATGCTGAGCAATAAATAATAAAAAAGCAAAAAATAATAAAATAGATTTGTCCACCTGTGCTTAAAAATAAAACGCAGAAGGATTGGTGGAAACATTGGAAAAGGTGCAGTGGTGGAGAGACTGAAATAGGCATGACAAACAAGCATGGCACAGTAGTCTGTTTTATTTGTATTATTATTTTATTTACTCACTCACTGACTGTCTATATCTAATGTATTATTCATACAGCGCATTATGTACATAGAGACAGAGGCCATTCTAGGGTCAGTTGGGACCCCATACCAAGTGAAAATGCAAAAGAATGAACATCTGAACTAAAAGCACTACTGCTGTAGTACAGTATGGGCTGTTATTCACTATCTAGGGCCTTGGGGGCCCCAAGCAGCAGCCTGCCTTGCCTGGTGGCAAGATGCGCCTCTGCATAGAGACCATGGAGAGTGTGAAGATGTTGGAATTGGCCCTGTAAAGGTGCTCTTGTCTATTTATGATCTAGCTTTCTTATTCCTGCAGGCCATTGCCAGGGCTTGGAGGCAATTCAAGAAAATTCAATTCCAGGTTCCTTGTATACTGTACATACGTCACAGAATATGCTTGAAGAGAAGTTTCATTAAAATGCATAACATGCCAAGGATGGAGGAGGAGGGAGTGGAAAAAAGAAGTGAAAACCAAAACGAGTGAATAGTGAAGAGAATTAAATGGAGCATAATGGAATGCATACAGCATGAATATACATGTAGCGCCTCCTGCAGGCAGGGTTGACAGCCTTGGTCAGGCACAGGACAACATCATCTGATGGCACCCCTGACCTGACGTACAGTCATTTAGACACAGGATGTGCATTCCAAAATGCGACCTTACGTCCTCCACTTGGGCTTGTGGCCTCATGTTTTGCTGATGCTCCGTCTCCGTGGGGAAAACAATTAAGTTGTCAGCCTAGCCAAAACAATTTTTTGGAGACTATTCTTCATTTACCAATCTGTTTGAAAATGAAAAAATGACTTTACATTTGAGCTTTTGCGAGATATTGAAATATAATGCTGTTGTCAGTGATGTCATGACGACGTATTACTTCCTGGTACGAGGCCACAAGCTCAAGTGGAGGACGCAAGGTCGCATATTGGAACGCACCCAGGGTCCCTGAAGCAGTGTGGGGTTAGGTGCCTTGGTACAGGGTATTGGTTACAGTCCCTGGAGCAGTGTAGGGTTAGGTGCCTTGGTACGGGCTATTGGTTACAGTCCCTGAAGCAGTGTGGGGTGCCTTGGTACAGGGTATTGGTTACAGTCCCTGGAGCAGTGTGGGGTTAGGTGCCTTCCTCAAGGGCACTTCAGCCATGGACAGAGGTGTAGGGAGATGATGTGAGGTGGGATTCAAACCTACAACCTCCAGATTGAGAGACCACCTCCTCCCTAACCACTAGCCACAGCCACTTCAGCCTTGGATGGAGGTGTAGGGAGATGTGAGGTGGGATTCAAACCTACAACCTCCAGATTGAGAGACCACCTCCTCCCTAACCACTAGCCACAGCCACTTCAGCCATGGATGGAGGTGTAGGGAGATGTGAGGTGGCATTCAAACCTACAACCTCCAGATTGAAAGACCACCTCCTCCCTAACCACTAGCCACAGCCACTTCAGCCATGGATGGAGGTGTAGGGAGATGTGAGGTGGCATTCAAACCTACAACCTCCAGATTGAGAGACCACCTCCTCCCTAACCACTAGCCACAGCCACTTCAGCCATGGATGGAGGTGTAGGGAGATGTGAGGTGGCATTCAAACCTACAACCTCCAGATTGAAAGACCACCTCCTCCCTAACCACTAGCCACAGCCACTTCAGCCATGGATGGAGGTGTAGGGAGATGTGAGGTGGCATTCAAACCTACAACCTCCAGATTGAGAGACCACCTCCTCCCTAGCCACTAGCCATGGCTGCCTCTAAATGTAATGGTAGTAAACCTTTTTGGTCCCTTTTCTCCGTGGGCTCGGGACAACATACTATTTTGTTGTGAGTCTCCACTAGGGCTGTAATGATATTGTATCGAACCGAGAAATCGTGATGCACAGAGTCACGATACTGTATCGCGATACAAGGAGGCATTATCGGGATATGCCCTTCAAAAGTTTTGTTACCCATCAGTCCAGAAAACAACCACATGATATGAAGTCTCTATTTTCTACCTATATTCTACCTATAAACTTTCATATTTTTTATTCATAATTTTATTTTATAATGTTGACAAAAATGTGAAATGGTGGGGTGTATCGAAACGTAGGTTAAGAATCGGGATACGAACCGAATCGTGAGTTGAGTGTATTGTTACAGCCCTAGTCTCCACCCCCCACCCCGCATCAGCTTCCCTGCCTGCAGGTCACATGACTTTACTAAGGGGACTTCCTGGAGCCAGCTGGCATTGTGTTCATGTCCCATGAGGCTGCCATCGACTATTTCTTCAGTTTGTGTGTGTGTGTGTGTGTGTGTGTGTGTGTGTGTGTGTGTGTGCGAGTGCATGTGAGGAATAAATATTTCCATTATTGTGTGTGTGTGTGTGTGTGTGTGTGTGTGTGTGTGTGTGTGTGTGTGTGTGTGTGTGTGTGTGTGTGTGTGTGTGTGTGTGTGTGTGGTGTATGCATGAGGAATGCATTATTTGCTGCATGTTTGCTGCAGAAGCGTGTTTCCAGACATAATCCTAATTCCAGAATCACCTGCAGCACTCATTGTACTGTCAGCACTTCACCTCCAAGAGGTACACACACACACACTCACACACAAACATACACACACACACACAAACATACACACACACAAACATACACACACACAAACATACACACGCACACGCACACACACACACACACACACACACACACACACACACACACACACACACAGTGTCATTAGTGATGGGGTGCTGTGTACTTGTTCAGTAGTAATTCCTCTTGTTACATTAAGCTGTCGTAAGGACGGCTTATCCTAGCGGCTTATAGAGGGTATAGTGAAAGTGAAAGCCCATTGGGAAACTCCAACTCCCATTGTCATTGTGACACAGCACTCCACAGCACACAAGTGAACACTGCACACTGCTCACAACGAAATTGCATTTATGCCTCACCCGTGCAAGGGGGCAGCCCTCAGTGGCGCCCCATGGGGAGCAGTGCGGTGGGACAGTACCATGCTCAGGGTACCTCAGTCATGGAGGAGGATGGGGGAGAGCACTGGTTGATTACTCCCCCCACCAACCTGGTGGGTCGGGAATCGAACCGGCAACCTCTGGGATGCAAGTCTGATGCCCTAACCGCTCACCCATGACTGTATATATATGGTAAAATATGAATGTAGGACATTCATGGGCGAGCACACTGTGGTTAGCAGGTAAGGTGCAGAGTTGCACTTGACTGGGCTGAAAACAAGTCACTTATGCACACACGCACATACAAACACACACACACACACGCACACACACACACACACACACACACACACACACACACACACACACACACATGCACACACACACACATCCATTCATCAACCTATTCATCAAGTTTCAACTTTATTGTCCCCAAAAGGGGCAATTAAATGTGGAGCAAGACAACATAGACAACATGACAGATCATAACATGCAAGGTTTAAAAGGACCATAAATAGGGTTATAATAAAATAAAATAAAATAAAAATAACATCATAATAAATAAAACATCACACCATAAAATCACATAAAACAAGGACCAGGGATCAAGTCAAGTGATGAATGACACAGGCGCGACTTGCTGCCAGTTGAGCACAAGCATGCGCCCTTCACTGAGTCACTCACAAGTAGTGGCGGCTTTAGATCAGCTTTTCCGGGGGGGCCGAGTTTGGGCCAATGTGTTTTTAGGGGGGGCACATCTAATGAAAAAACAGCTATAATGTTCTATTTTATATACTGTATTTTATATTCAGCTATTTAAGCAAAAAAGAATATCGACCATTGACTGTTTAGTACAGCGGCCGCAACAGGAGCAATTTTACAGGGGCTGTACGCCCCCCCCCTCCCCCCCTTCTAGAACCGCCTATGCTCACCAGTTATGGATATTTTAATGATAACTTAATAACAATAAAGGCATCTAATCTAATATTATGGATATTTTCACATCCACGTATTCATGTATCCATCCATCCATCATAGGCATAGGCATAATAGCAAAATTCCTGGAAAGCTTAAAAGAGAAATCCGGTGTAAAATGGCTTAAATAGTGTTAAAACATGATGCTGAGGGCAAACTCTGGCCACATACCGTGCCCTGCATTCTGTTGTAACTGTTAAACTGTTGAACTGGCCAGAGACTGGATAAGAGAGAGGTTCCAATGGCCCATTGTTTTGGGGGCAAAATCCCTCTTTATGCAGACCTATGGGACTGTTCGATCGTTATTTATTGTCGGGGTCAACGGAAGAAAATAGGGGAGGGAGGTTCATGCCATTTTTTGTCTTTGTCTTTGTTGAGGAGAGGGTCAACCAACATTTGGTTTGATCTAAAGGGTCTTTCAAAAATGTTTGGCCCAAAGTACTTTGTTTGTATATGTTTCGATGTAACATAATCCTCTTATACTCTTAGAATCTCTGCCTAGAGCTCTATAGTATTTGCAGGCATTGAGGGACTTACACTGTAACACCACTACAGGTCACAGCTCCTGACCTCTATTTCCACAAGTGCATGATATACTGTGGGCTGGGGGAATATAGAAGACTGCCAGAGGGATGACGGAGGTGGAGGTGGAGGGCTAATGAAACACTCTTAAAGTCCATCAGACTTTTTTGTTGTTGTTGCTTTGAGCTGTTTGAGCTATTGGATTGAATCCAATATAATGGCCTCAATGTTAAATGCTCAGTATGATTCATCACTTATGGGTATTGGACCATCACTGTTACTTGTACTGTCTTGCACTTTGATGTCAGTCTGTAAATGCCAGTCCCGTGTATGTCTATTATATGTCCTTTCATGGTATAAGAGAGGAAAGGTCATTTCAATTTCCTTGTATGACCTGCACATATGAAGAAACTGACAATGAAAGCTGACTCGACTCGACTTGCCTCAATCCATTATATTGAGCGGCATGTGGTGTGACTGTAGTGAAAGGCAGACGAGGCCATTGCCTAGGGCCCCACCACAACGGTCCGCTGTAGCCCCCAGCAGTCATCCCCACTAGAGGTTGACATTTTTCGGGAATTTCCGTGGGTCCCTTGGGATTCCCGCAGGATGGGAGTCAAAATTTTAAAGATGAACGGGAGCGGGAATACAAATGAATGCTCGCGGGAATGCTCACTTATTTTTTCATTTAAAAAAAGCCTAGTTTTGGACTTCCGGTCAGGCGACATCTCGGATGGCTGCATAATCATAGAGCTCCCCGGTGATTTTGATTAAAATACCCCAGATACATTCAAGGAGATGCTGAAGTAAAGTTTTTCGGAAATGAGTAGAGGAAGGGGTTCAAGAAAGAGCAAAAAACCACAACATAGTGAGATTGGCGTGGAAAGAATTACAGAAATGTCGGATAGCCGAAGCAGCTCGCCACTCATGGAGGAAGAAGAAGGGGTGCGAGCAGCTAGCTTGCAAAGTATAATGAACGAGCTAAAGGACTTTCGAAGAGATAATAAACAACACCTCGCAGAGATAAAACAAGAACTGCGCCGAACGAATGATAGACTGGACGAGGCAGAGGGAAGGATTGACGAAGTGGAAAATACTTTGATGGCGGTATCCTCGCTGTTGAAAAAACTAGTAAAACGCAACGCAAGCTTGGAAAGGAAACTAACAGATCAGGAAGGTAGAGCACGAAGGGACAACATAAGAATCTACGGTATACCCGAAGGAGATGAGGGCGATAACATGACAGACTTTGTGCAGAATCTGTTTAAAGTGTCACTGGATCTGCCACCTGACATGAACATTGCAATTGAGAGAGCGCACAGAGGCCTCACGGCTAAATCCGCCGACCCGGAGGCAAAGCCCCGCTCAATCGTTGCCAAGTTTGCCAGTCATGCCGTAAAGGAAGAGGTTATCCGTATAGCATGGCAGAAAAAAAAGTCTTCCGCAACGAAAACCGCTACTACGTGGACCACGATTACCCCACTGCTGTACTGAAGAGACGCGTGGAATATGCCGAAGCAAAAAAGGTTTTGAAAGCGAAAAACATCAAATTCCGTACACCCTATCCAGCAAAGCTACGAGTGTTTTACGCTGCACAGGATACATGCGTGTACCAGACGGCGAGCGAAGCAACAGAAGAGGATTCCAGGTCCCCATCATACCTGCTCAGCCCGACCCAGACAGCGGGGAGCTCCAGCTCCTGTCCTCATGGACGGTGGTGCGGAGCAGAGGCGCAGGAGCCTCTCGAGGACGGGAAGAAGATTGAAAATGCAAGATCATGTTGTTTACTTCATCAGGAAAACTGATCACGGTGGACATTAAGCTAAGAAAAGTCACGGACTAAGTGAGTTTACTTTATATTCACTACGGTGGTAATATGCAGATAATATTAAGATTTTAATGGTTTTTTGTTTAAATTTGCAATTGATAAATAGAACCGGGTCACAGTAGCTTATGTTATGACCATATGGGCACAGCCATCTCAAGGGGCCCTCTTCATTGATGGCAGAGGAGGCTTATCCCTTTCAGGGTTTGTTCACACCATCACGACACCCTTAAGGGCTCATTCTGAAGGAGCCTCACATTTGGAAGCTAAAATTCTACTTTCAGATGCTTTCATAATATATTTGTTTCATTATTATCTCTCCATGTTCAGGAAACTATTTTTTGAGTGTATTCTACATTTTTCTGTTTGTTTTTATTTCAGTTCTTTTGTAACCACAATGTCAGGTATGCATCTAAATTCCTACATGAGTCCATGGCTACCACATCTAATCTAAAAATAATATATTTTAATGTCAACGAGGTCCTTAACCCAATTAAGAGGAGTAAGATTTTAAGTAAAATGAAAAAGGAAAATGCACAAATAGTGTACCTACAAGAGACACACCTTAATTCTACGGAGCATGAAAAACTAAAAAGAATGGGATTCTCAAAAGTTTACTACTCATCCTACAAATCAGGTCACAGACGAGGAGTAGCTACTGTATTTTGATTTCTCATAAGGTCCATTTTGAAAAAGTAAAAGAATTAAAAGATAAGGAAGGCAGATATATTCTAGTTGAAGGGAAGATAGAGGGAGTGGAAATAATTCTACTAAATGTATATGTTCCTCCAGGTAGTGACTTTCCCTTTTACAGAAGCTTATTTGATCTAATGACTGTGGGGCCTGGTATTGTTATCTGTGGGGGCGACTGGAATATTCACCTTGACCCTAAGCTTGACCGCTCTAAACCATCTAGTTTAACTCCATTACATAAAAAACTGAAGGCTCTCATGTCAGACCTGGGGATAATTGATCTTTGGAGAGATTTTCATCCAAGTAACCATAACTATACACACTATTCCTACCCTCATGGTCTATATGCCAGAATTGATTATTTCTTTATTTTTAATCAAGACCGCCATAGAATGGAAAACTGTGAAATAGGAAATATTGACCTGTCTGATCATGCACCTCTCTCTTTATCACTAAAAATCACAAACAACATTAGAAATACACTATGGAGATTAAACACTAGTATATTAAACAATTAACAATTTAAATTGAACATGAAACAGGAAATAGTAAGAATAATAGCAGAAAATGATAATGGAGAGGTTGGTTTTGATATTGTATGGGATACACTGAAAGCTATTCTTAGAGGGAAGATTATCTCATACTGCTCATTTAAAAAGAAAGAGAGGCAGGCAATACTATCAGGACTGAATAAGGAGTTAGATAAGCTTGAAACAGAGCACAAAAGAGATCCACAATCAGTCCCCCTCTTAAAACTGAAGAAAACCAGGAGGGAAATAGATGAACAATATTCCCAAGAGATACAAAAAAAATTAGTGTATACAAAGCAGAAATATTATGAAAGTGGTCCTAAATTTTCAAAGTTCCTGGCAAGGAAGCTACAGAAGCAACAGGCAGATAGCACAATTTATAAAATAAAGGATCCTGTATCTAGAGCTGTTGTATACAAACAAAAGGAGATACAAACTGCGTTTCAAAATTACTACACGCAATTATATACTCAACCAAATTTAGCATATGAGAACCAAACCAAAACATTTTTGGAGTCACTTAATCTGACCAAATTGTCATCTAATCACAACAGCGGCCTTATGACAGAGATAACTGAAGAAGAGCTGAATGAGGCGATCTCCAGAATGAAGGCAAATAAATCACCAGGCCCAGATGGGTTTCCCTCTGAGTGGTACAAGACATTTAGGTCGGAATTGGTACCAAGTCTTCTTCTGACCTTAAATACGGCCCTGAGGGAGGGAAAAATCCCACCATCCTGGAAAGAAGCCACAATTACAGTTACCCCAAAAGAGGGAAAAGATAGGGTAGAATGTGGATCATACAGGCCAATTTCAGTTCTCAACTCAGACTACAAACTATACACTTCCATTCTGGCAAAAAGACTTGAAAAGATCCTCCCACAGATCATACACACAGACCAAACAGGTTTCATCCTGCAAAGACAAACTCACGACAATATTAGACGGACATTACACATATTGAACCACATTCAAACAAATAAATTACAAGCGGTTCTAGTTAGCTTGGATGCACAAACGGCTTTTGACACTGTCAGCTGGACATTTCTGTTCAAAGTGCTTGAGAGATTTGGATTTAATAAAAAATGTATACAGGCAATTAGCAACCTATACAGTAATCCATGTGCAAGGGTGAAAATAAACGGATATCTAACAGATAAGATCAAGTTAGAACGAGGCACAAGACAAGGGTGTGGACTGTCGCCACTACTTTTTGCAATTTACTTAGAACCTCTTGCCCAGTGGTTAAGACAGTCTGAAAACATAAAAGGTGTAACAATAAATGGAGATCAACATAAGGTTGCATTGTATGCAGACGATGTCCTTCTTCATTTAGAAGAACCCACTAACTCACTTCCTGAACTATTCAATCTTCTGGACACTTTTGGAAAATATGCAGGATATAAGCTTAATATTCATAAAACACAAATTTTAACATTTAATTATACTCCTCCAAGACAAATTAAAGATGCACTTTTATTGGGATGGGATCAGACGACATTAAAATATCTGGGAGTGGTGATACCAAAAGATATGTCATTACTAGGTAAAATTAATTATGATCCTCTTGTGTCAAGAATAAAATCAGACATACAAAGATGGAACACTAATCAATTTCTAAGTCTCATTCAAAGGGTTGAATCTGTGAAAATGAACATTCTCCCAAGGCTTCTGTTCTTGTTTCAGTCCCTGCCCGTAGAAATTTCCTCTAAACAATTCTCAGAGTGGGACAAAATTATTTCCAGATTTATTTGGCAAGGCAAAAAACCAAGAGTGAGGTACAAAACCTTACAACTGGGAAAGAAAAATGGAGGGTTGTCTTTGCCAAACTTGAAACTCTATTTCCTCTCCTCTCAGATAAAAGTTCTTTTAACTCTGTGTAATCAATATTACACTGCTAGATGGAAGGACATAGAATACTCACTGATAAAGAACCCACCCATAGACACTGTACTTGGAAATTCAGACTTGAAAAAATTCATTAATACAATCCAAAATCCATGGATAAAATTTCAACTTAAAATGTGGAATTCTGTAAAAAAGGATTATCAGTTACAGGATAAACTCAAGATACTTAGATGGTGTGCTTTTGACCCACATTTTAAACCAAACAAACTAGATAATAGATTCAAGGTATGGATAACCCACGGTATAACAACATTCTATTCTATAATGGAGAAAGGGACTTTGAAGGATTTCCAAACACTGCGAGAAAAATATGGCCTAGGAAGGCAGGACTTCTACAGATATCTACAATTACGCCATTACTTTGACCAAGACATTAAGAAACTTATAGATACTGAAGATACAATAATCAAGGTAGTTCTGTCAGGAGCTTATTCCTCTCTGAATAAAGGTCTTATATCAAAACTATACCAAGCATTTATGACCAAACAATTTCACTCTTCAGAATATGTTAAGAATAAATGGGAAGTAGAAAGCAGTCAAGTCATATCAGAAGAAGAATGGTCCAGCTGTTGTGAATTCCAATGGAAATGTACTAATTCTTATACCTGGAGAGAATTTGGTTGGAAATGTCTGGTCAGATTCTTTATCACCCCAAAGCAGAAAGCACATATCTCAGCGGGGAGTGCTGATTGCTGGAGACTGTGTGGAAGTCAGGGGGCCAATCATTGGCATATATTTTGGGATTGTCCTGTAATCACACAGTTCTGGTCAGAGATACACAAGCTGATGGAAAACATATTTGATTTAACTATACCTTTTCAATTTAGCATTTTTGTGCTAGGAGATACTTCTTTTCACACTAACAGAGAAGTACACTTAAACAAATATTTATTTGGTATTTTGATATCTGCTGGTAGGAAAACTGTTACAAGGCACTGGTTGCAACCAGATACACCCACTATAGAAGAATGGACTGATATAGTAAATGATTTATATTTGATGGAGAAAATTACCTTTTCACACAGACTGCTAATGGAGAAGTTTGTGAAACTATGGGCGGAATGGGAAATTCAAAGATGAACACTACTTGCCTGATTCCTTAACATTTTGTGTATGCTTACATATGTAAATGCCTGATCTCTGTGGTGTATTTTTTATTATTTTTTTTATTATTTTCTTTTCTTTTTTCTTTTGTTTTGCTTGTTGATTTGTCTTTGTCTTGATGTTGTTCGTTCTCTTATTGTTCAATAAAAAAAGAATTAAAAAAAAAAAAAAGAAAAAAAAAAGCCTAGTTTTTTTGCCGGAGTGGGATTGATTTTGAGTGGGAGTGGTAAGGATTAAGAAACATTCTTTTCAGGAGTGCACGGGATGGGATTTGATTCTTTTACTCCAGTCCGGGACCGGACGGGATGGGACGGGATGGGACGGGATGGGATT
This sequence comes from Engraulis encrasicolus, assembly GCF_034702125.1. Lineage (NCBI taxonomy): Eukaryota > Metazoa > Chordata > Actinopteri > Clupeiformes > Engraulidae > Engraulis > Engraulis encrasicolus. The sequence goes on along the minus strand of NC_085874.1, from coordinate 49,957,784 downwards.
TTTTTTGGGACCGGGATGGGACGGGAGTGAAAATCCACTCCCATGTCATGCTCTAATTCCCCACCATGGTAAATGCTGGCAAAAATAATTCAAGAGGGCCCCATTTCTATATTTAGCCTAGGGCCCTCAAATGGGTAGTACTGCAACTGGATTAGGATTCCAACTGGGTACAGGATTCCAACTGGATTAGGATTCCAATGGGAGCAATGAGATCTTGAGGAGGTCTTCAAACACGCCTCTCATCACCACCAGTTGCCTCAGTTGTCTTCAGGTTATAATTGTCCTGCTCAGAGTGGAAAGAGATGCACAGTAAATTGTCAACACTTAGAGAGCGGGACCAACAAATTGAGTGTTGAATTTAACTCTGTGGGCGCGTCCAGGCCGACTCAGAACTGTGCCGGTGCCCGTTCCCTAATCACGAACAGCGAAACCACGAATCGCGAACCGCTAGTTACCTGTTGTTTCTCTGTGAACCGTGATAACGTGGCCGTCAGCAGGTTCATCCGGGTAGTCCAGTCACGTGTGGAAAAAGTTCAGAGCCCGGTATTAACAAGGGCGGTTTGCAGATAAGAACTTTAATGCCGAACGTAACTGGTGCGGGCACCGGCACCGGCACCGGCTCCGCTCTCGTCGGCCTGAACAAACCCTAAAATGAAGAGTTCAGATGCAAAACCCTGTGAGTGCCTTTTCAGAAAATAATCTTAATTCATTTTTATTTAAAACAAAGCTATCAAAATTGCATATTTTATAATTGTATTTATGTAATATAACTATTTATATGTATTATCAAGACCATGAATGTAAACCAAACCAACAACGGGGTTCTCTAAAAATATAGAAGTGCAGGTCTTCAGAAATGGAGTTAGGGGGTTTTACATCTGAACTCTTCAATTCAACTCTATGTGTAATACTGTAAGTGATGAATGATCACGGTGACATTACTGTAACTGTCTGTGCTGTGTTCATCTCCCTTTCAAATCAGCTGTGTATTGTCAACGGCCTCCTCCACAATGCAGACTGAAGACTCTTGTTAGAGTGAAAAAAAAATACTTTTCAAATGAGCTGTCTGACTCACCCATATCCGTATGCCTTATTACGGGAATCTAATTGCAGAGAATTGGACCTGGAGTCTGTTACTCGAAGTTATGTAAATATAGGCCTACTCAAATTGACTGAAGGGATAAAAAATCTGGAAAGAAGTCGTGGGCCGAGCTCAATATTTATTTATTTTTTAAAAAATTGATTAAAATTGTACTTGCCTGCACTTTATACTCATAGTTAAATTTCACACACACTCGTTGCCATCCTATATGGTTCAAATGTGCTGGCACATATTGTGTTGCATATGAGTGTGAGCTGTGTCATTAACCTGGGACCACTCAGGACCCTGCTGTGACACCAAATCGTCCCCTTAGGATTATAGGGTTCTATCTGACTTTTGACCAGTTCTGAGATATTGAGGTTTAAAGATTTTGCACTCTGTAGATCAGAAGTGGCATATGGAATAGGTTTGTTTGATACACTAGACTTAAAGACACCTAGCCTAGCGCAGCCAGACCCGTACAGCAAAAAGCTGTACCAGGGTCTAGGAGGGCTGGGCGGCAGTGTGGGCGGGATAAACGGTTGCTTCAGCACTCAATTTCACGCAATAGGATGGTGGAACAACCAATCCCCACACACTTCTGTGTAACGTCACAGCTGTCTTTCACAACGTACACGCGACACGCCCCTTTGTACTAGGTGCAGCGGCAACTTCGAGCCGTCGTAGCAGTGAATTCGTGTGATGACCACAGCCACAAACAAGTTTCCTAATAAATCGTGTTTTCACTTATACAGTTCAAAAATGCATCGTTTTCAACCACATGGCCCTCTTGATCAATCAGCGAAATGTCGAGCAATGTGGGGCTTGTTAAATGGTTATATTTATGATTGTTGTCAACATGGCATGTTCGGTGTTAGCTAGCTAGCTGTATACCCATAACTAATACATGGTTAGCCGCTAGCTCGGTAGACTAGGTGTCATTCCCATCTATTTAGTAAGCGACTTACAGACTTTCAAAGCTCCCAAATGTCTCGTTTTTAATGACATGGATCTTATTAGAATTTGGGGCAGGCATATAATACAAGGCTGGATACCTAGCTCTGTTATTGACGACAGGTTAGCTAGCCACTAGCGAGGGCCTCTTTGTAGGTGAAGCGGCAACTTCCAGCCGTCGTAGCAGTGAAAGCGTGTGATGACCACAGCCACAAACAAGTTTCCTAATAAATCGTGTTTTCACTTATACAGTTCAAAAATGCCTCGTTTTCAACCACATGGCCCTCTTTTATCAATCAGCGAAATGTCGAGCAATTTGGGGCTTGTTAAATTGTTATACTTATGTTTGTTGTCAACATGGCATGTTCGATGTTAGCTAGCTAGCTGTATACCCATAACTTTCCCTGATTGTCGCTCCCAACGCAGGACGCTCCCCGGTCAGCTCGCTCCCACTAGCCAGACTCGATCCCATCTATTTAGTAAGCTACTCAAAGACTTTCAAAGCTCCCAAATGTCTCGTTTTTAATGGCATGTGTCTTATTAGAAATTGGGGCCGCAATTTCATTCTACACCTACAGTAGTGGTCTGATAATAGCGTGTGACTATCTGGTTCTGTAAAATGCTCAACTTAGCTTACCGAGCTAATTTAAAACATCGAATGATCAAATGGTAATGTGTTGAGATCTATTTGTGTCCGATAAGTTCATGGTGTATTATTACATCAATCCATGTCAGCCACGAAATGTATTATCATCCAGGCTTTTTAAATGAAGTAAACACTTTCGTGCTGTACGTAGCACGGACGGACACCATGCTTCTTCTTAGAAAGTTTCCTGTTTACTAGGTAGCCCGGCCCCCCTCGCGATTTGATTGGCCCTGTCATCGGATAACTTTCAGCCTCGCAAAACGACCGGGGTCCGCTAGACTGCCCCCGGGAGCAAATTCAATTTGCGGTCGCTAGGGGCGTCTAGATTTCTAGGCTAAAAGACACCTTCAATGAACTCTAAATCTGAAATATTAAAATCATCGAACATTTGGAAGTGGTGTTTTTCAAAACGGGTAAAATGTAGATAGAACCTTATTGCACTGAAATCGCCAAATGTTTTTAGGATTATAAGGTTCTATCTACCAAAACATCAAAATTAACAATAATTTCTGAACAAAACTCATAGATTACTAATAAAATAGTTGTAAAAACATTGTTTAAAGAAAATTAAGTGGTATTTGGAGATTGCAGGCCACTGTATGCATTGCCGTAAGATGCGATTTTGCACTGTATAATTGGGGCACTCTGTAGATCATAATTGGCATATGGAATAGGTTTATTTGATACACTACACTTTAAGACAACTTAAATTAACTCTAAATCTGAAATATTTAAATAATTGAAAAATTGCAAGTGGTGTTTTTTAAACAGGTAACATGTAGATAGAACCTTAATGGGAACCGTTTTCAGAATTATAGGGTTCTATCTACCAAAACACAAAAATAAACAATAATATCTGAACAAAACTCACAGATTATGAATAAAATGGTGGTAACAACACTGTTTAAAGAATATTAAATGGTATTTGGAGATTGCAGGCCACTCTGGGCCTATATATTGTATGTATGTTTGTATACAATTGTTAGATCTGGTCAAATTATTTGAGAATTTCTGATTGGATGAGAGGCAATGTGGAAATGCTGCACAGATATTATATCCAAAAAGTATTTAAGTGAGATGGTAGAAAAGTCAAGAACTCAAGGAAGGTGCAGAAAGTAAAGAGGAGAAGTATAGGTAAATGACCTTTTCCCATTTACAGAATTCTTGTAAATCTTAATGACTTTTGATACAGATTAGATGGTTGGTTATGCCTGCCAAAGTTGCATGCCTCTCCTCTCCTCATCTCATCACCTTTAAGGACAATAATGTATTGAATTATACTACAACTTAGACTACTTAGCTTACACATGTTATCATCAGACCACTCAGGGATTAATTATGACTCCATGGGCCCCTCTACCCATGGACGTCACTATATTCCAAAAATGTTTGAGAGTTTAACTTAGATATTAGAGACCCTTTGTTATTAGGGGTTCAGGGGCTTGTCCCCCAAGAGGAGGGGGGAGCCTATTTTTAACACAATATGAGAATGTAGACCAAAAACGTAGATTTTTTAGCCATGGCCCATGGCCTACTGCAGGGGTGGGGATTGGGGAACCCATGTCTCAAGGCAAGGGCCGTAATCATCTTATCCGCCACCGATATACTCTTTAATGTTATGCAGCTTCACGTGAAATATGACATGTTTTGTAAAGGAATCTCAGGTCCCCTGAAAATGCACCTTAATTGTATTGCAAATGTAATTCCTATGTGAAGGTGGGGTCTGTTGTGAAGGTGACTGCCTTCAATATAAGCCTAAAGTGCAGGGGGAAATCCTGATTTGTGTTCAAAGTAAGAATGCAAAAGTTTCCCCACCCCTGGCATAGTGGTTAAGGAGACTTTAAAGCTAATTGTTACAGGTTCAAATCCCACCATCTCACTCCCTGGCTGAGATGCCCTTGAGCAAGAAACCTAACCTCTTACTTCTCCAGGGACTATAGCCAATACCCTGTACCAATACCCTGTACTGTAAGTCCCTTTGGATGAGGGCCTAATATTATGTAATGTACTGTAAAATATATACCAGGTACAGATCTGTCAGCACTGCAATACAATTAAAATGTGCATTACAGTCAATGTTTTTGTATAGTATGGAGTCATGTGTCTAACATATTGCATTTACAGCAGTAAAAGTGTACTTGTTAGACTATTCCAGGGCTCCATATAATACATTACAACAGGTACCTGCTTTTCACATTCAGGGAATGAATAATGATATGCACAATGTTTTAAAAGTGATATTGAAATTTTATTGTGGATGATGAGCTTTAGGGCCCCCTTGGTTCTTGGGTCACTTGGCCTGGGTGGGTCGGTGTAATCTATCATTGAGCCCACAACATTATCTTAAATAGGCCTAATATGCTAAAAGCCACTAAAAAATCTTAACATCGGCTTAAATTTACCAAAAAGTAAAGGTCCAATTTGTGCTGCACGTAATGTGCAGCACCTGTTCCACAGATGGCACCTGGGAAAGGCTAGCCATGGCAAGATTAGATAGAGCTAGCTAGATAGAGAGATTTTATTTTAACGTTTGTCCCATTATTGCAATGGGAACCAAAAAGTGTAAAAATAATAATAATTAGTGACCCAAAGCCATAGTATATTAAATAGTTAGATATTACCATGCTGGTACGCCATGCGCAACCAGCGAGCACTTTGGTCAAATACAAATACTGTCTTCAAGTCTACAACACGTGCGTAACGTTTACCGTCATTATACCTTCCCATATAAATAGGGACTGCTTGGCTCTCTAAAATCGACTGTGATAGCATCTCATCTTGTGATAAGGTAGGCCTAATATTGATAGCTAGTTTGGTCATGTCCATGATACTACTGGCTACTTTTTGAGCAATTCTGACCAAACGCAACGCAAAACCTAATGTTGCCTCATGTAAGCACAGCTAATCGGCAAGCATGGGATTAATAATGGCCACGTTTGTTCTTCGAATGTGTTTCGACCTCAACTTCCTAACGTGGGCTACATCAGTGTCACCGTAAATTGCAAGATCTGTCCAACTTGGTGCATAGCTCCGCCTTTTGCTGATGAAATAAGCGGGGGTGCATTGGAGTCGCCATCCTTGCTTTGAATGGCAAACAGAAGCTCATATTTGCAACATTTTGCGAGGCAATGTTAGCACTGAGACTGGAGACATGCGTTGGTATCATAACAAACGAAAAAGCAGCTGATTAGCCGCTTTGCAAAGCTGCTACGTTCAATTGCGTCAGATAGAACCCTATAATTCTAAGTTGAAGTGCGGTTTTGCAGATAGAACCTTCTGGTTCTGAGGATTAAACGGTGAAAAATGCATAAAACGTTAAAAAACACATTCTAGGATGTAAAGCAGTGCTACTATAATATGACTATGGCAATAACTCAATTTCGACCAAAATGTCAGATAGAACCTTATAATCCCAGAGCGACGAAATGTTATCTTCTAGTCCAGGGGTGGGGAACCTTTCTCATTTGGGGCACTTCAAATTCACCCGAGGGCCATAAAAGTCCTCTGAGGGCCGTACTATGAACACAAACCAGGATTTTCCCCTTCACATGAGGCCTATATTGAAGGCAGCCACCTTTTAAACCAGGGATGGGCAACTTTTATGATGAGGAGGGCCACATTTTTTCATCGATACTATAGGTGGACCACATGAACACGAATCTGACTCCAACTAAAGTCGCAGAGTTCGAGGAGCAGTTGGTTGCTCACTGACTGGCGATTTGTTTGGAAAGAATAGGAGTGTTCTCCTGTATAATTATAATGGATTGATGTAGTGTTGATTTTTAAAAGTCTGGTCTTTTTTTCTCATTATATTTTATCTGTGGGCCACACAGAGTGGGGAGGCGGGCCGCATGTGGCCCGCAGGCCTCCAGTTGCCCATCCCTGTTTTAAACAAACACCACCTTCCTTAGGTTCCCTGAATATAACTTAATTGTATTGCAAATGCATTTTTTAAGATTCCTTTACAAAATATGTCATATTTCATGTGAAGCTGACTAACATTAAAATTATATCGGGGGCCGAATAAAACGGTCCGCAAACGGCCCTCGAGACACAGGTTCCCCACCCCTGCTCTAGTCAATGCTGGGTAACACTTTACTTGACGCCGGTGTCATAAGCATGTCATTATGGTGTCATAATAGTGTCATAATAGTGTTATGCATGTGTCATAAACATTATGTTCATGGCATGTCATAAACATTTTATGACTGTTGGCCTGAAGTGACATTCGGTTATGGCAAAGACGACCTTGAGTTGTGTGTCTCCATGTGTGTGTGTGTGCGTGTGTGCGTGCACGTGTGTGTCAAGGGAGGAGCCTGACAGTAATAAATGTAGGGGGCCTGTGGCCTAACCCACCCTGTCTAGTCTGCATGGCGTCGCCTATAGCCCCCTCCCCAACACACATCACTCCTCTCTCCCCCACTCCTCTCTCCCCCACTCCCAAACATACATCACTCCTCTCTTCCCCACTCCTCTCTCCCCCACTCCCAAACATACATCACTCCTCTCTCCCCCACTCCTCTCTTCCCCTCTCCTCCTCCTCCTTTCTCTCCACAACTCCTCTCCTCCTCTTAACCATTTCCTCCTATTCTCTCCTCTATCACTTCCCTCCCTCCACATCACCCCTCCATCTCTCCTTTCCCCCCTCCCAACCCTCTCATCTTCTTCCCTGCGTCTCTCCTCTACCCCTCTCTCAACCTCCTGCTCCTTCCTTTGCTCTCCTGTCCTCTCTT
>NC_085874.1:49885370-49940370 GCF_034702125.1 Engraulis encrasicolus | reverse complement strand
TCATGTAGGCCTAATGTCCAATTGAAATTCCACAATGTCAAGTTCATACACGGTCAAAAGAAATGCACTGTTCATTCAATATTCTGAGACTATGGGAAATATGTAATGGAAAAAGTCACTCAAGACATTTGAATTAACACTGAATGGACTGGGACAATACATTTCCAGAATAGTGATGAGTTAACACTGTTTTTTTGTGGTCTATCAAGTGATATTTTCTTATTCTTAGTCTTATTATTACAAATTTAAAAAGACATTTCACAAAAAAATATTGAATTGATGTCTCATTGCTGTCTCCAATACTAAACAGTGTTGTCATGGGAATAGCCATATTTAACCAGATAATTGATGAGGGATCAGCTGGTATAATGACATTATCCCTCTGTAATGAAATGGGCCCTCTGGGATGCAAATGCATTACAGGACACACACTGCTCGTCATCAGCAAATACATGCAGAGCACTTTTATATGAACTGAAATGTCTCTTGTGTTGTGTGCATATGAATAGGCCTAGCTATTGTTTGTGATGCATTTGTTTTTTTGCATTTAGTTGCATTTGTTGTTTTTTTCCCCCAATCAATTCCCTAAGGGGGGATTGGGGCAAAGCAAGATTTCAATATATTCAACAACTGCATAATGACCCAATGCTTTGGTTGAGTGTGGAAGGTCCTTTACAGCTACATGCTTTATGACAACATTCTCTATTTGGGGGGATGACATATTCAGTTGGATATTAAATATTTATGGCCAAAGAGCTTGCGGCAGGTTCCTCGCTCGTTCTGAATTCGTTCGTCGCAAACACAATCCAGTGGAATATGATGAATATTAATGCTTGAGAGGGATTTACACAGAGTACAGTTCTCCCAGCCTGGACTAGGCCATGACGAGGACTGCTGATGTCATCCAAAGGATGAATTAAAAATGTAATGCAACCAGCAACCACAGCTAATACCAATGTAGGCTATACATTAAATAAAGTAATACAATGACATAATTCACTTAATGAATTTAGATAAATCACTAAAAACAAAAAAAACATTAAATTAATACAGTAAATTTGCACAGTGAATTTTAAACCGATAGTGTTGACTCTTCTCTCTAAGTGTTGATTAAACAACGCAACATTTTACTGTGCGCAATATTGGCATTAACTGTTGTTGAACTACCCTGACGTCCGCTACTTAAAGATTTAATTGACCCAGATAACAAAGCAGTTTGGTTCCAGACAACCGTCACTTACCTACATAAACACACTCCAGTGTGTGGAAAATGATGAATATTCATTTGCACATACAGAGTGCGTTGCAATATGCGACCTTGCCTCCTCCACTTGTGCTTGTTTCCTCGTACCAGGAAGTAATATGTCATGATGACATCACTGACAACAGCATTACATTTCAATATCTTGCAAAAGCTCAATTGTAAAGTCTTTTTCTCATTTGCAATTGGGATGGTGAATGAAAAACACTCCCTCGAAAGTTGTTGTGGCTAGCCTGACAGCTGGGAAACTTTATCGTTTTCTCCACGGAGGAGGGTCCAGGAGGCGGGACGAGAGGGAGACGAGCGCAAGTGGAGGGAGCAAGGTCGCATATTGTAACGCAATCACAGTACTACCTCAGGTCATTATGACCTGTTACAGAGGGAGCCAGTGAGCAATGTCAGCTAAACATGATGTGCAGTAAGAGGCTACATATTATATATAATAGCCCCTATCCCCATGTTGAAAGGTCCCCAGGATGAAATCATTTGAAATGGCCCCCCCTTGCCTAATACTACACTACAATGGAGGCCTAGATTCTGGGCCCCTTCTCTCCCGGGCCCAATGCAACTGACCCCTTTTGCCTATCCACCCCCCACCCCCTGTCCGCTTCCCTGGCCACGTAACCTGTTTGCGAAGAAGAGAACTGTTGTTTTAGTTATGATTCAGGGAAAGAACATGGAAAATGCAAAAACAGTGTGTTATTCCAGACAGAAGCCTTAGTCACTTACCTGGGCACGCAACGCAACTCACAGCAAGAGATTGAATTGAATCCAAAAGACTTTTGCATTATTAGAGAGAGGCCAATAATTGGGTCTGAAGTAAATAGTATATATTAGGGAGAGAGGCATTTAAAAATATAATTTTACAATCCCAGGGACACACAAACAGAGAGAGTGAAGTAACAGTGAAGTATTAAAAAGTATGCACAATACTAGAAATGCACTCAGAGAGTGCAGACCTCCGCCAAGGAAGCTGTTTGAAAGCTGTTTGCCTTGTTTTTGTGGTGTTAGAAGCTGGAATGTCAAAATTCGCCCTATCTAGAATCTTTTAATAAATTCCACCAAAATTTAATCACTTTGTTCCTTTGGTCATTTCCAACAACTCCACAAAGTTTCATCAAAATCCGGCCATAACTTTTACTGGTTATCCTGCTAACGAACAGAAAGACAGACAGACAGACAAACAGACAAACAAACCAACACGACCGAAAACATAACCTCCTTGGCGGAGGTAATTACAGTCAAGCACTGAGGAGCAGAACTAGAATAGTGAATGGGCATACAGAGCAGAATAGAACAGACAGCCCTTTGGTGCAGATTGCCAGCAATTCTATTCACTATTTGCTATAAAAGCATAACAACACACCATAACAACATTACTATGCAATTACCAAGAATCTTAATTGACAGACCTAGACACAATCATTACCATTTTGGTTTTGGTATTAGGTTGTAACAGAGGCTCTAGGTGTGTTATCAAAAGTATTGATGAAAGTTTCAGTAAAGCAGGGCTGCTGGCAGCTTTGGCTGGGCCCAGGACAAAGTCATCTGAAAGGGCCCCCTCACCCAATACATACACAATGTAATAATGAGAACCCTATTCTGGGCCCCCTCTGTCCCTGTGAAGAAAAAAGGGAAACATTTTGATTATGGGAACACTGATGATGGGCTAGACCCGAAACGTTTGCATCCCATTTTTTGTTTTGGCTTCTCTTTATTTTTCAGCTTTTAATACAGTTTCACTGAAAAGCATCAAGCTCCTGTGTGCGACTCCTTTTTTCTTCACACTGCATTTTTGTTTGGAATTACACACCGAGCGAAACTCTCAAGTAAGACAAAGGCGCGGACGCCATCTCTACCTTCACCCCTCTGTCCCTGAGCCCGAGGTGGGGTGAGGTGGGGTGAGGTGAGGTGAGGTGAGGTGAGGTGAGGTGGGGTGCGGTGAGGTGGGGTGGGGTGAGGTGAGGTGGGGTGGGGTGGTGTGGGGTGAGGTGAGGTGGGGTGAGGTGGGGTGGGCAGTATATCAATTCGTCTCCAAGCTCCTTTTAAACCTCTTTATAAGCCCGCTGGTGCTCTGTTCCTGAGAACGGGGTCAACATGGTTCACACACACACACACACACACACACACACACACACACACACACACACACACACACACACACACACACACACACACACACACACACACACACACACACACACACACGCCTACACACACGCCTACACACACACACACACACACACACACACACACACACACACACACACACACACACACACACACACACACACACACACACACACACACACACACACACACACACACACACACACACACACACAACTTCTCAGGCTCTGTCATGCTTTCCGCAAAGAAAAAGTCATTTGAAGAAGCTGCACTCTTTGGACAACAACATGGCCTGGATGAATGTGAATAATCACAGGCACCCTTTAAAGACTGTTCCCTGAGGAGGATTCCTGGGCGTAGCAGGATACTTTTTTTTTTCATTTTATAGTCTTACATTCAATCAATTTTCCTCTTTGTCTCACTCTCACGCACACTGCTGTGGTTCTCACAGTCTATCTTGCTTCTGGTCCTGATGCCATGGGCAGTCATGGCTAAGCGGTTAGGACCTCAGACATAGCCCAAAGGTTGCCGTTTCGACAGTGGTGTAGTTTCATGGTGGGTATACTGTTTATTTGAGCATTTTTTGAAGTGGGTATACTGTATATATTTGTGCAATCTAAATAATGAACCATTCAATTTTAAGTGGGTATATTGAAATCTCAAAAATTTTGAAGTGGGTACACTCCGTATAGTATACCTGCGTTCTACGTAGACTACACCACTGCGTTTTGACTCCTGACCCGCCAGGTTAGGGGGGTGGGGGGGGGGGTAGCCTAATTAACCAGCGCAGTACAGTAGTTGAATGTCAGATCGGTCAAACTGTTGATTCTCCATAATAGCAGGACAGTTTAGATTCGTAAGACGAATGATGAATTGTATTTTGGCAGTTGATAAACTCTGATGACGTAGCCTACGGCAACCGACATTTCCATTAAGGGTATTAGACAAAACGTGATTTGCAACGATACTTCACCCTCAAATTGTGCCCACTCTCAGAGGGTGGAAAGTGCACTCATCCCGAGTACACAGCGCACAGTGAGGAGTTTGGAACAGGCCAGAAGTCTTATTGTTATAGTTAACTCATTACATTAGATTACATTACTTAGTATTTAGCAGACGCCTTTGTTCAAAGCGACTTACAGGGAGCAATTTAAACAAGAACAGGGTAAGGCACAGTGTACAGTTGTAACACGGATAGCATTGTCCTACAAAGAGTAAAGAAGAGGACAATTCATTAAAAAGTAGCAAAAAGTAAACAAAGACCTCAAGGTGCAGTGTACAGTTGCAACACTGACAACATTGTCAAACACAAGGTAATAGAAGCAACATTAAATAATAAGAAGGTAACAAGGCAAATAGGATAATAAGCAAGACATCTAGGCGCAGTGTACAGTTGCAACACTGGCAACAATGTCCAACACAGTGATAAAGCAAAATAAGTTTTAACGGATGTTAAAAACAAATTAGCTACAGAAAGATGTTAGGTACATAATAGATGGCTACAAGTCTACTGTCTTATTGTTACAGTTAACTCATCCTCCAACCTTGCCGAGTTCACATCATATCCTGTGGAGATGGTTGCCGGGGTAACCACTCTATAAACAAACATTCCACATGCCCGAGTTTGTTTCACACACACTGTTTCTTCAGCATCGAATTGGTAGAGCATGTAAGGACTACACGTCCTTTCAATGACCAGCTTTATTTTTCAGAATAAAACAACAAAAGGCTTGACTGAGATTAGTCTGATCCAGACCTGGCAAAGGCACAGTATTATTCTAAAACAAAAGCCTCTTTTTGGATGAACTCTGGATGAAGGCTCAACAAGAGAAATGTAGGAAAAGTTCCAGTTTGTGAAAAAAGGGTTGGAAAAAATGAAATGACTGCGGGTCCAGATAGCTGGTAAATTTGAATGCAAACAACCAAAAAAAAAAGTTACTACTTTTTTCAACCTCATCAAACCCACCATGATTACAGGTGCCATTTAGAAATGTAATGTTAGAATTTAGAATTTAAGTTCAAAACTTAAGAATATCTTGTTTAGGGAGCTAAACATCTGTATGCATGCCCCCATGTATGGATTTACAAAAATATCCATACATGTAGACAGGGCCTCGGACACTTGCCTGATTATCATTAGGGGTGTAAATAAAATCGAAATGTATCGATGCATCGAAGTATCGTCCGGCGATTGAATCGAATCGCATCGTATCGTGGCCCATTCTAAAGTATCGAAAAGAATCGTATCGCTGGCCCCTGTGCAATGCCCTAGCTCCATAACACAATAGTAGTGGAAAAAATCGAATCAAATCGAATCGCATCGTATCGTGGGGAATTCTTAAGTATCGAAAATAATCGAATCCCTGCTTTAAGAAATCGATACCGTATCGTATCGTCATGAAGGCTGTGATTTACACCCCTAATTGTCATCATGACTTTCAAATCTCTTCGTTTCCGCTGTAGCGTTATCCAGATTCTACCTGAACGAGCTCCTGGCCTTAAGTGAGCGTAGCTGAGCCAAAGGCGTTGCGTCACCACACTAAGGCGGAGCCTGGGTACTCGGACACTTCCTCTTACAAGATTCTACCTGAACGAGCTCCTGGCCTTAGTGAGCGTAGCTGAGCCAAAGGCGTTGAGTCACCACACTAAGGCGGAGCCTGGGTACTCGGACACTTCCTCTTTCAACCCGTGCGCGAATGCATAATGCATAATGCATAATGCATAATGTCATATCTGGCATTAGAGTGGCCTGCGTACAGTATGTGGCCTATTGTCTCCAGAGGCGATTCTAGGGTCAGGTGGGGCCCCAAGCGAAAATGCAAAAGAATGAACATTTGAACGAAAATCATCACTATTGTAGTACAGTATGGGCTGTTATTCACTATCTAGGGGCTTGGGGGCCCCAAGCGGCTGCCTGCATTGCCTGGTGACAAGATGCGCCTCTGCTCAGAGGGCAAAGGGACACGTCCATCCCCCGTCATCTCAGCAGGCCTCCACATAAACCACCGATTGGAGTGAGACCATAAAGCATATCTGATATCACAGTGTCATCATGACTATAATAACTCACAATCGCCCGGAGGAGGAATCAAAGGTCTCTGCCGTGGTATTTATATGGGGCTGCTTTTCACGTGAGCAACTTCCTTATTCTTTACCTGCAGCCAGTTGGGACCAGGGGGTCAGGATTTGGCTGATTAGCTTCGCCGATTAACAAGGCACTTCCTCGTCGCAGTTCCACCACCACTTCGCTCAAAGAGGGTGGACGCAATTGGTGGGTGCGCGAGTTTAGTGTTGGGCACACATACCTATACGGGTGTGTAGCTGGGCACCTCCATGCATCCAATGCCCGTCTTCCATATATCTTTCTGGTCAATCATAAGTCAGTCATTAACGTGGCACGTAATTGGCTGAGTAAACTGGTGGTGGAAACGACTCCATCTTTGAAGCTGAAAAATTCGTTCAATTTTGGCTGAATTCACTAGCCTAGCATTTCCCATTGAAATGACTGGAGGCGGGACTTATTCACTCTCTCCAGTTCTTATACTACGGCCCAATTCGAAACGGGAGGTAGTGACTCGATGACTCTCCTCCTACATAAACATGTCACTGATCAGATAGGTTAAGTTAGCTGATGAGGCAGCCGTTACGAACGGCACTAATGAGTGCGCCGCCTTGCGCATTTGATGTTACGGCGATTCTATGGCGGGAGTTACGTTCATCACGTTAGCGCTTAGCTTACGCATGCTATTTGAACGGTGAATGATCGTCAGACGGCGGAATCGTAAAATAGGCTATAAATAGATCTAGCGACAGCATATTTAGATACTACAATGTTGATTTATGCATTCGATTTTCAATATCTACATACATAAGTGTCAGAATAAAGAGTATGATAAGGTAGTAGCTTGGGTAGTAGCCACGTTTGTTTTTCAGGTTTCCGGTTGAGAGGGAGGTGGCGCACAGCATGTTGGGTACCAAGGCAGCGAAGTCAGCATCTGATGTATCCTCGAAATATCCTCGTTAAAGCCCACAAATGCAGTCAACTGCCGAGAGAGGAAATAAAGCAATTTTTCGTTTCGATCCACACTTCATGACTCGATGTCCAGTTAGCTCACTGGAAGGACAGCTGCCTTCCCTGTTTCGAATTGGGCCTACCTCCATGGTTGGGACATCTTCTCTATGGCTCATAATCAGGAGTCAGGGATTGGTTGATGGTGACAGGGGGAGTCAGGGATTGGTTGATGGTGACAGGAGGAGTCAGGGATTGGTTGATGGTGACAGGAGGAGTCAGGGATTGGTTGATGGTGACATAAAGTATTGTCTCTTTTCTTTTCCACTGCCAGTTTTCTGGTTGGCCTACCGCTCCACACAGCGCGACTTGGCCGCCACTTTTTTTTGCTTTTCGAATAGGCTCGTCACAGCTCAATCATGAAGCAAAAAGTGGCGGCTGAGTCGCGCTGTGTGGAGCGGTAGGCCTACCAGAAAACCGGCCATGGAAAAGAGGCAATACTGCGCCTACTTGGGATGACTCATTGACGGGGCTTTTTATTATTATTATGAATTTATTATCATAGCCTACAGCCGCGGTTCCCAAACTTTTTTCCCTGCGCACCCCCTTTTACATTTCAATGTGTTTGGCGCCCCCTAAGCGAATGTTGCACAGCCGCACATTTTGGGCAATCCTCATTTCCAATAGACCTGTCATATTTTCTGTCATCATTACAATGGAACTTGTTGCATGACAAGTTATAAATTACACTTCAGATGGATCCTTCCAGCATACAATTCACCAAACAATTAAAAAATATGTAACATTCATTAATTCTGTATGAATTTGCTCTATTCAGTTTGCGCACCCCCTTGGGGCAGGCCGCGCACCCCCAGGGGTGCACGCACCACAGTTTGGGAAACCCTGGCCTACAGTATAGAATACAGTGCACCACCAGTGTGCAGGGCAAGCGAAATGCTGAAATACTCTGTGTCTTGAATGTACACGCATGTTTACTGCTGGGGCATAGCATCAAATATTGGGACTACAGTATGCACAAGAATGTCTATCATATAAAAATAAAATTGAAGAGTTCAGATGCAAAACCCCCTAAGTGCCTTTTCAGAAAATAATCTTAATTCATTTTTATTTAATACAAAACTATCAAAATTGCATATTTTTAATTTTATTTATGTAATATAACTATATATATGTATTATCAAGTACATGAATGTAAACCAAACCAACAACGGGGTTCTCTAAAAATATAGAAGTGCAGGTCTTCAGAAATGGAGTTAGGGGGTTTTGCATTTTTTTGTGCACACCCCTTTTTTGTGCACACCCCCTCCTTTTACCTGGGCCCCGGTGAAGACTGCAAGTCGCCCCACCAGACACACCACATCTCTGCCTCGCTGGATGCCCAAACGTCAGCCTCTTTTCATCCTCGTTACGTTACCCTGACTGCACCATGCAAGGTCCTTGTAAGGACCGGGCAATCTCCATTAATCACCCATCCACACATGGGAATTAAGAAGCTGTTATATGGATATTTTGAAAACGCATCGGTTGTGGTGTCTTGTTTACACATAAATTAAGTATTACAATGCACATTTATGCACATTTCAAAAATACCTTGTCTCGTTTAGGGGGCTAAAACGAACCTGTCACGCAGGAGTTTTTATCTGAGTTGTATGAAGTAGAAGTAGCAGTAGAGATGTCCGATAATATCGGCCCACAGATATTTTAAAAAAGCCAATATAGGACATCTCTAAGTAGCAGTACTCTTATCTTACAGATCTAATTACAACACTAATAGTATGATATTACAAAGTCGAAACGATGTAATGCTAAATCACTAGAGTTGTAATTACATCTGTAAGAATATTTCTACATCTATATTCTACATCTATGTGACGTGTTTATACATAAACTGATTAAAAAATATCTGCTTACAGTTACAGTTGTCTTATTGAACATGGATATACTAGTAGGTATAAATGATCGGAGGGCTCTGTTTGTCTTAAAAGAAGGCATCCTAAACCTCCTACCTGAGGGCAACAACTCATATGCTTGCTGTGAGTTGTTGCACTGTATATATATATACACAGTATGTAAGTCGCATGGTGTACGTGGAGGGGGAGAAAATGAGTGACTGCAGCTGTGGTGAATCTGAGGAAGACCGAGAGGTCGAAACGTCATTGCCAATGAATGAATAAATAAAAAGAAGAAAAAATAACTTAAAGAAGAAAAAATCCAAAGAAGTGTGCGAACCTTTTTTCAAAAAATGACTGCAGCTGTTAGCCACTGTAGCATAGCTGCCCACCGCTAGTCCTCCTTCCCACCGCCCTCTCTTTAGTGATGATGTGACCAGCAAGGTAATTGGCCAAAAATGAATTCATTAGCATTCATTTGCTTTCTAGACGTTCTCAGATCTGAGGAGAGGAAAGGGTGACAAGAGCAGAGTGAGATTAGCTGACTGTGTATGTGTGTGAGAGAGAGAGAGAGAGAGAGAGATATATATAGAGAGAGATATGTGTGAGTTAATAAGAGAGAGAAGTAATGTGTGTGTGTGTGAGAGAGGGAGAGAGGAAGAGAGAGAGAGAGAGAGAGAGAGAGAGAGAGAGAGAGAGAGAGAGAGAGCAATGTTGGATGGACGTTGGACTCTTAAAATTGCTGGTGGTGACTGACGTGTCCAGCGAGTGCTTAGAGAGTGGGAGGCGAGACGTCATGCCCAGGCTGGAGCAGGGGAACCTTTGGTAAGCGGACCAGGCCAGGCTGTCCTGCCAAGCTTCAACTAAATATTGAAGAGCTCTTTTCCAAAATGCTATATCCACCATTTTTTACTTTTTGCATTTTAATATTGGAATTGACTGTTAAGAAGTCCTATTATCTATATATGAATTCTTGCCATTCAAATGTTTTCAGAACATACTTTTTAAACCTCTATAAAATGCACTTGGCAATGCAATTCAATGGAAAGCCCAATACAAAAATGTCAATTTCCCAACATTCTGTAAAATGGATATATCTCATTTTGGAAAAGAGCTCTGCAATGTAGAAAAATCCCACCTAAATCTCCTCTGTGCCTCTCAACTCTGTTGCAAAAAAGATTTAGTCATTTAGTTTGTTGCACATATAATTATCGTGTTATAATGGAAAGTCAGTCAAGGATCGATGTGCACATTCCTGTGTTTTGTATTAGTCAGTGCAATGGATGACCTCATCTACAGCATTATCTTCATCAGACCTCCTTCTTGGAAAATAGAAACCTGATATGAAATTATCGAGGCTATAAGGGATGGATTGATATCGCAGACAGGGGCGTAGGCAGAAATAATCAAACAGGTGGGCCCAGAAAAAATAGGACGGGCCCAACCCGAAAGCGTGTAGGTAGATATTATAATACCGCGCCCAAAAATGATGCTTTGAAATTGAAATCGCAGAAATCACAGAAGATGAACCAGAATTTTGACAAAACGATTAATTATCGCTCAGTGCTATGCCATTAATTATAGTTCAATGAGGCAACAGTTGACTGTCGAGTGTGAATGGGGCGGGCCTGGATGTCAAGTCCGGGTCCAGGCCCACCCATGGCTACGCCTATGATTGCAGGGTGAAGTAGGGGAGAGGGTTACAGTGATCTTCACATTGAACAATCTGCTTTTGAACGTGCATGCCCATCAGTACGATGCATTTTTACCATATCAATTTTAATCAGTGAAAAAAGGGAAAGGATGACCTTATAATTTCATTTAATTTCAAATATTTACACAACCTTTTGTAGAATGAACTCTTGGAATAAACACTGATCAAAGAGTAAAATTAACACTATTTTCGATCGGGACCAAATGTTATCTGCAACGGAATGAATTTCAAGTCTAGTATTTTTCATGCTGTGTGACCAACACAACAGATGGACCATCCGCTCAATGTAGACGAACACAAGGGAACATGAGACTCCTAATTAAGGACATTAAGGACAAGGGCACTCAAGGTCATATGAGTCATGTGTGTGTGCTTCTGGGCAGCCATCATCATCATCATCATCATCATCATCATCATCATCATCATCACGGCTTCCTGCCCGGCAGAGAAGAGAAGAGCTGGCCATCTGGCATAGCGGGAATTTCCCGGTGTGCCCCGCATGAGAGGCCCACGAGGGTGCGGGGCCCACCGGTGAGTCAGTACTGCACCTAATTATGAGAGGCCCCTTTTACCCAAAAGTGCCCGGGTCCTATTTCTCCCCCAGTTCAGCCTTGAACTGAGCTGAGGGGCTTGTGGTGAGTCTGGATGGCCCATCGATCGGGGTGGGTGGGGGGGAGGGGGGGCTGTGCTTGGGGAGCAGAGAGGAGAGGAGAGGAGAGGCCCTCCGAGTCATCAGGTTGCACTATGCTCTCTCTCTCTCTCTCTCTCTCTCTCTCTCTCTCTCTCTCATTTCATCATCATTGAAACAAAAATTAGGCCCACATATTCTCTCTCTCTCTCTCTCTCTCTCTCTCTCTCTCTCTCTCTCTCTCTCTCTCTCTCATTTCATCATCATTGAAAAGAAAGTTAGGCCCACATACTCTCTCTCTTCTCTCTCTTCTCTCTCTCTATCGATCGGGGTTGTGCTGGGAGCTGAGCGGTGGATCCTCTGAGCGATATGACCGCCACAGGAAACCCACAGGGGACTCTTCCATCCAGACACACAGCCTCCTCACAGACACACAGCAGCCTCACATACACACAGGCTTGAAAGTTTCCTCGCCTTTCCCACTCCCCTCTCTCTTGCTATTGTTTTCTGCCAGTTTACTCTGTCTGCATGTTTGCCTACCTCTTCATCGTTTTATCTGTCCATCTTTCTCCTGTCATTTTTTGTCGTCTCTGCCTCTCTTCACTGTTCTGTCTTTTTCTATTAGTTTGTTGCCTTCACATGTCATTTTTCCCTGACCCTCTTCCTGTCTGTCTGTTTGTCCATCTCTGCTGCTCGTCATTGTTCTGTCACTTCTTTGTCTTCTTCTCTTGATTTGTTGACTGTCTCTCCATCCTTCACTTAGTTGTCTTTCTCTCTTTCTGTCTGTCAGCTTCTCTCTCTCTCTCTCTCTCTCTCTCTCTCTCTCTCTCTCTCTCTCTCTCTCTCTCTCTCTCTCTCTCTCCATCCTTCCTTCTCTGGGTCTTTCTTCACCCTTCTGTCCATTTCCACTGACTGACTTTCTCTCTCGCTCCACACTTTTCTGTCTCCATCCTCCTCTCTCTCTTCCCTCATTGAGCAGATGGTGGCTTTCACTGGGTTGAGTCACTTCTTTGAGGGTCAGAACAAAAATAGAGAAAAAAGGGGGAGAAGCAGGAGAGAGAGAGAGAGAGAGAGAGATAATGAGAGAGAGAGAGAGAGAGAGAGAGAGAGAGAGCGATAGAGAGAGAGAGAGAGACGTTATGAAGAGGGAAGTACACTGTACTTCAGAGGTTCTGTAGCTGTGGGTGTAGATTTGGGCAGTGCAGTGGTACGGTATGCTAAAGCTAAAACCAGCTCCAGGGAACGCTGCTACTGCCATCACCCTCTCCTCTCCTGTGGAGGAGACTTGGGAGAGAGAGCAGAGCTCTATAAAAAGCAACACTTGGAGAAGTCTGGGCTTCAAAGGACTTCTGAAGGAGAAGTCGTCCTTCCTTCCATTAGTTAGCTGTAGCTGTGTGTAGCTAGCTGTGTTTCTGCTGCAGGCCAGAGGAATCAACGTGGACCTAAACACACTTGAGGGAATGTTAACATTCCCACTGTCGAGAGGCGAACGGCTGTTTAATGTCATTTTCATTGGGATGATGAATCTGGCACCAGGGTTGTACTGGTATTCTGGCATACAGGGCATATTCCTGGTGGCCCAACAGTCATCAGGGGTCAATGATTGCTGTTGTTTTTTGTTTGTTTGTTTGTTTCAAGGAGCATCCTAAATATACACTTTACCGAGCCATCATAATTTAAAGGTGCACTGTGTAAAATGGTGGCCAGAGTGGGTATTGAAACTGTGCTGTTTATT
The DNA here is from genome assembly GCF_034702125.1 of Engraulis encrasicolus. Classification (NCBI taxonomy): domain Eukaryota; kingdom Metazoa; phylum Chordata; class Actinopteri; order Clupeiformes; family Engraulidae; genus Engraulis; species Engraulis encrasicolus. The sequence continues at coordinate 49,926,983 of NC_085874.1, read as the reverse complement.
GCCAAATCTGATCTTTTCATGAATATTTACTAAGCAATGAACTAATATTAGTATGATCATAGTACAGTACGTTTGCAGCTAAAAATGTCTATTTCTGGACATTCAAAATGCCAGACACGAGGGGAGAAGATCCCCTATTCATGTATGAAAAGTGCAATTTTCCCATGGGCCAGTCCTAAAGAATACTTTGATGGTGGTGGTAAGTATTCATGAAAAAGGTAACATTTGTGAATCGGCAGCATGAATTCTGGACATAAACTACTACAAATATTACCCAGTGCACCTTTAAAGGGACACTGTGTGAGATTTTTAGTTGTTAATTTCCAGAATTCAGGCTACCCATTCACTACTGTTACCTTTTTCATGAATATTTACCACCACCATCAAATTCTAAGTTTTCATTATAACTGGAAAAATTGCACTTTGTCCGCCATTTTGAATGTCCAAAAATAGCCATTTTTAGCTGCAAAAATGACTATACTTGGGCCATAATATAAAATGTTAGTTTATTACTTAGTAAACTTTCATGAAAAGATCAAATTTGGCAATAGACAGCCCAGTTTCAATGAGCAGCATAGTTGACCATTTCCTGCACAGTGCACAGTTAAGTATAGCCCATTGAGTTAGTATGGAGGTGGGGCTGGGGGTGAGGGGCTGGTCTATATCAAAAATGCCCCCCCCCCCCCGGGCCGGTTTGTGGTCCCATCACACAGCCCTGTCTGACTGGCACCCGGCTCTAAAATCCAAAACAGACATTTGATGTGGTGCAGAACCTGGAACCTGGAGACCATGGTACCCACGGCAACCTTTTGAGCAATGTTGCTAGGCAACATCAGGATTGGCTATTCATGTTCTGATGAAATGGTTGGAAAAGTTGTTAGCTGCCAATCCAAATTCTCCTGATGGAAAACATCATGTGATAAACAGTCAGAAACAGCATATTATAGTATCATTGACAAGACAAACAATAGGTTATTGTTATACTTCAGGCATGTAAAAGTTTTGTCTTTCTCCTGACATGTTTCGACGGTAGGCCTATAGCTTCCGTCTTCATCAGAGGTTCACGTGGATGTTGACAGCAACAACATCAGCTGATTTTTAAAGGGACACTGTGCAGGAAATTTTATAGTATGGCCCAAGTACAGTCATTTCTGCAGCTAAAAATGGCTATTTCTGAAATTCAAAATGGCGGACCATGGAGAAGTATGAAAAATGTATGAAAAATTTATTTTTCCCGTCATAATGAATACTTTGATGGTGGTGATAAGTATTCATGAAAAAGGTAACATTAGTGAATGGGCAGCATGAATTCTGGAAATAAACAACTAAAAATCTCACACAGTGTCCCTTTAAAGCGTGTCACACATCATCCCCATCCATGTGACCCTCTGAAGAAGACGAGGCTACAGTATACCGTCGAAACACATGATGTTTTTCAGGTTAAACAATAAGTTAGACAAAGGGCTGCACAATTAATCGAAAATAATCGAAAATTGTGAAAAAAATTGAAATCGAAGTCGTGATTTCAATTGTGATTCAATCGTGGCAATAGTGACCTACCTTTGAGAGCGTCCTTGAAGCCAGAACATACTGACAGGCTGGTGTTTCTGGCCAGGAATCTGTCCACCTAAGTTTCATGCTATTTGTTTTATTACAATCCATGTTATTTTGCTCATCCTTTATATAATTCATTCTTGGTTATATTTCATCTTGTTATGATTTTCAAAAAAATCAATAATCATGATTAATCGTGATTACGATTTTGACCAAAATAATTGTGATTATGATTTTTCCCATAATCGTGCAGCCCTAGTAAGACAGAATGAACGTCATCCATCCATACATGGGTTGCAGCACGTTTGTAAACAACCCCTGGCTGCGCACTCTTCAACCTCTGATTGGTGGATACTGCTGTCATTCAAAAACTAGTCAAGTAGTACACTTCGGAAAGACTAGGCCAGGGATGACTGGAGCATTCAGATACTTTTTAGTATTTTATTGTGGTGCAAACATAATGACTGACGTTTCGACACCGTGTGCGTCTTCTTCAGAGTCAAACTTTGAACTCTTTGACTCTGAAGAAGACGCACACGACGTCGAAACGTCAGTCATTATGTTTGCACCACAATAAAATACTAAAAAGTATCTGAGTGCTCCAGTCAACCCTGGCCTAGTCCTTCCGAAGTGGACCAGTTTACTCTACATTGTATACCGTCCTGGACTGGACGCACCAAGGTTAGAGCGCAAGTGACTTCCCTTTTACTACTCATGTAGTATCTTGTCCCTCTGCACAACACTAATGTTTGTAAAGGTGAAACCTACAGTATCATTGGCAAGACAGATTGCTCAAAAAAGTTGCCCTGAGTATCATGACTTTAAAGGACCAGTTCAGTCAATTTTAACCTGCAGTTGTAATGCTCACACTACCCTGAACTTGTCAGTACCTGAGATCGTTTTTTCCCCCCTCCTACAGCCTTTTCCGAGATCCTGGTCATTGTAATGGGGGCAGGGCTTTGTTTACATTTCAAAAAAACATTTTTATTTATTCCCAAAAACATCCAAAAGGTTATACAACATCAGCAGACAACTAGCAAACAGCGGTACCTTTTAGGAAAATATCTGGAGTAGGCCTATGTTATTAAAAAAAAAAATGTAAACAAATGCTGCCCCCATTAGAATAGCTCATATCTCGGAAAGGGCTGAGCCGAAAAATGTGGCATCACTGGGTACTGACAAGTCAAGGGTAGTGTGAGCAATACAACAGCATGTTGAAATTGACTGAACTGGTCCTTTAAGGCATGCACAGCAGCCAGGTTCACAATTCAACGCTCCAATGAACTCCAACGGATCAACTCTCTTTTCCCCTCATCTCCTTGCGGTCATTAGACCCACAACAGAAGAAAAAAATAGACAGCAAAAGCAGAATAAAAATCACATCCTGATTTTTATTGAGTTGGACTGTTGACAAGGGCTGAGCATGTTAAAACAACACTCTTGACATCCTGTGGAGCTGGAGGAGTTTAGAAACAACAACAACAAAAATAAACTCATTCAGTTTTCATGACTCTGCTGTACAACAACAGCAACAAACAAACAAAAATACACAAAAGCATCGGAAGTGTTTTTTTCCTTTAAGGTTTTGGTGGAGTTTGATGGCTGTAATGACTAAACAGAGGTTGTTGGTTACACAACATAAAGAATGAAAATAAAAAGCAATTAAACCACATGATTGAGTTCCTAGTGATGATGACACAAACTCCATGTTAAAATCGATTACGGTACGGTTCTGTAGTTACGTAACGATTACGGTACGGTTCTGTAGTTAAGGCCACCAGATGTGGAAGTTCAGGTCCCCACATGGACCCGATAGAATGCAAATAGAATAGAAGAATATAAAATAAAATAAAATATGATTGAACTTATGTGTTTGTGCTTTTTTTGCATGATGCTTTCTAAAGACACAAGTTTCTATGCAAAAATAATTTAAAAACAAACTAAATATAATATGAAGTCATGCTGAACAGTCAGCTGTGCTCATCCTTCTGGAATTAGATCATCTTCAAATGTGTATACTGTGTGTATGTGCGAGTGTGTGTATTTGTAGGGTTGTTGTGTGTGTGTGTTTGTGTTTGTTTGTGTGTGTCGGTGTATGTGTATTTGAAAGGTTGTTGTTGCTGTTGTGCGTGTGTGTGTTTCCATCTTATATTATCTCTTTCACACAGCATATGAACAGTACATTATCTTATTATTACTTGAGCTGCAGTGTCACACAATATCACCAATGTAGACTTGTGTGTGTTGCCAGATGTATGATAATCATCATAGTTTTCATCCATTTGGTTTGTTTACGATAATTTCATCCCAAAAAACCCATAACCAATAATTTTTGAGAGTCTTTGTATGATCTATTTTCCTTTTTTTTCAACTATCCATTTTCCATCTGGCAACCCAGGGTTCTCTGCTCATCATTATAGCTCCGCCCCTAGCTGTGGTTAGGCCGTGGTCTCAGATTAGTGTATAATATATCTGTCCAAAGCTCACCAAAGGTGTGTGTGCTCCTTCAAACCTTGCCCATTTGCCAAGCTTGCAATATCTGAGTAGTATTTAAAAAAGAAAGGAAAATAAAACGCGGGTAGGCAATGGTATGGTCTCTTTGACGGTGTGTGTGTGTGTGTGTGTGTCCGTAGGATGATCTGCAAATCAGTGAGCAATAATGTTGATTAAAAAACACTTCAAAAAGCTCCTTCAAAAGCTCTCTCATCATCATCATCATCATCACCATCATCATCATCATCACCACCATCATCATCATCATCATCATCATCATCATCAGCAGCAGCACCATCATCATCATCAGCAGTACCATCATCATCATCATCATCATCATCATCATCATCATCATGCTGGGATCCTAACACTGACAGGTGGACAGAACGAAGCAAAACAAAAACAGAAAACAACAGGCAAAAATAAACAACACATGCTGCTTAAACTTTTTTTTGGAGCACAAGAAAAAACAAGATGGCCAGCGTTCAATTAAAAAGTATCCCCCCCACCCCGAGTTTTTTTTCTTTTTTTTTTTTTGGACACACCCTCTCTTCAACTCAGTATTCATGTCATCGTTCAGTCGCCTCATCCACAAAAAAAGATGGACAATGAGTCGCTAGACTTCAACTAAGACTTCTCTTCGCTTTTTTGTTGTTTTCTTCAAGTTGCACCAAACGTTTTGACGGCTCGATCGGACAACATGTAAACATTGTTCACACAGCATGTTCTTTGCTTTTTCCTCGACGGCAGAGTCCATGAAAATAAAATATATAATTTGTACGAAGTCTACAAAAAGGTACACACTTCATTGTTCTTGTTTCTTTTGTCGGCGAAGCTGGGGTCCGTTTCTCAAAAGCGTCTTTGCTATCGTAGTTAGCAAAGTCCTTCGTACAAGCCACTCAACTCTCTATCGACAGCGACGCTCACCACTAAATCCAGGGGAACGGTAAGACGGTCTTAAGACGGTTAGCAACGTCAAGAATCGCGAAACGGACCCCTGGTCTATTTTGTTTGTCTGTCTGTCTGTGTGTGTGTGCCGATGATTGATTGTCTTTGCACTGATCTGCTGATGCTGGCCATAGGTGGGGAAAAAACCTAACAACACACACACACACACACACACACACACACACACACACACACACACACACACACACACACACACACACACACACACACACACACACACACACACACACACATAGAGACGCACAGGCACACAGAGAGAGAGAGACACACACGCACACACACACACACACACACGCGCACACACACACACACACACACACACACACACACTCACACTCACACACACACACACACACACACACACACACACACACACACACACACACACACACACACACACACACACACACACACACACACACACACACACACACACACACACACACACACCTAGGTGTAGTGTCTTGGTGACTAAATAGCTGTTAGTCTTAACCCACCAAGTGATCTGGGGCTTGATTTGGAGACGCGACCTCAGTAAAGCAATCCGCATCATCCACATGACAATAGGTCAAAGGGCAAAGGTCAAGGTCTTTCACTCAGGGACTCAAGATGCATGCAAATAAACACAGATCAAATTGTTAAAAAAACAAAAAAAAAACAAAAAAAGCCAAAACAAAACCAAATAAAACAAACAAATCACTCCATAGCGATCAAAATGAAAATATCAACAATAATAATAACAATAACAATAAAAACAATTAGAGAGGATGTGTGTGTACAATTGATGTTTAAAGGAGTGGGAAAGATCAGGGATCGGCTGAGCAGTGAGACAGAGGTCAAAGGTCACACAGATGATAAAAAAGAAGAGGAGGAAGAGTGTTTTATTTGTAAAAAAAAAGAAAAAGAAAAAAAGCTGCACACGCACGTCGGCATTTCCTTCATCAAAAATTCTTCTCATTTACACACAACAGCCCAATGACGATCACTGCACATCTTCCAAAAATGAAAACAAAAACCCTAAAATCATCAAAAACAAACAAAATAGAAATCCTTCATTGTCCAGTGAGAACAACTCTCCTCCTCGTCCTCCTCGTCCTCCTCGTCCTCATCTTTCCTCCTCTACCTCCCTCCTCTTCTCACGCCCCCCCTCAGGGGAGAGGGAGGGATGAGGCGGGTATATGCCATTGCCACCCCTCCACCCACATCTGGCATCGAGTAGGGGAGGGTGGGATGGGATGGGTGGGGTTATAGAATCCTCACCACACTCCACTCCACTCCACGCTGGTGCTCCATGGGCCAGACTTGTGTAGAGTAGCACCACAGGCCGCAGCCCACTAGCCAGGCCGTGCCCTCCTAGTGACGCAACAGCTTCAGCGTTGCTACCAGTCAGGTCAAGAGCAATGCAAGTACTTTCTGAGTTCCCGCAAATACGGGAACTCCTCCCACTTTGTTTGGAAGCAAACAATCATGAGCAAAGCAAGGGAGGCCGTTTGGGAAACGCCGTTTGGGAAATGTTAATTGTTATGCTCTTGGTCAGACCAAGTCCCGAAGAGATTTGAAAGTCGATGATAATCAGGCTAGCAGCCCACCACCATCACAGGAGAGCAGCAGCAGCAGCAGCAGAGAAGCTGACAGGGGGGGGGGGGGGGGGACGACAAAGGTGGTCAGTTGTCCTGGGCCCAGGGGAGAGGAGGGGGGGCCCAGAATTGGGTCCCCATTACATTGTATGTATTGAGAGGAGGAGGAGGGGGGGGGGCTTTCCTTCCAGATGACTTTGTCCTGGGCCCTTGGTCGATCAAAGCAGCCAGCAGCGGCTCCGAGCGCCAGTCAGGTGTTTACTTGGCGTGACGTCTGGACGACGGGCGTGGGCATCCGGTACTGCAGGGGGCGCTATGCTGTGGTGGCTGATCGCTGCCCAATAGCAATAACAGAGGTCACTTGTTGGCATTGGCGTTGATGGTGGGAGGCTGCTGCTGCTGCTGCTGCTGCTGTGTGGCCGTGGGTGATGTGGATGATGGCATGGTGGTGGTGGTGGTGGCGTTGGGGTTGTTGCCGGTGGGGGTGTTAGTGCTGTTGGCGTTGGGGCTGGCGGGGGCCTCTTTAGGGGGGGGCGCGTCCCCGTTGCTGTGCTGCGTCTCCGTCTCCGTCTCCTGCGTCTCCTCCAGGTACTGCTGCACCGCCCGCTGCACCGCCTCGTCCACCACGCGGCGACTCACGCGCGCCAACTCCTCCTCGTCGGCCGGCTTACGCGCACCTACAGCACACGCACACGCACGCACGCACACACACACACACACACACACACACACACACGCACGCACGCACGCACGCACGCACGCACGCACGCACGCACGCACGCACGCAGACAGACAGACGGACGCAGACACAGACATACACACACACACAGATGCGGACACACACGGACACACACGTACGCACAGACACACACGGACGGACGGACGCACGCACGCACGCACACACACACACACACACACACACACACACACACACACACACACACACACACACACACGGACGGACACACGGACGCACGCACGCACGCACGCACACACACACACACACACACACAAATACCAAACGGGGAGAGAGGAGGGGAAGAGGAAATGCATGTCTGTCAGTGGTGCCTATTGGACAGGAAGAGGCGGAGCACCCTGTATCCAATCAACAGCGCCTCATCACCAGGGCCACACACACTCAACTGCAGTGCAGGCCCTGCGCTATCTGGTCTCTGTTAAAACCTGCAAACCTTTTGCAAACTCATTCTCTCACTGTTACTGTTTATTATCTATTTTTACTTTTGTTTATTATGGCCTCTGTATGATTAACCTGATGTTTGATTACATTTTGGAGCTATGTTATTATGTTATACGATGTGAAAGAAATACATGGAATTAAAAAGCAGAGATACAAAAAAAGACAAAGATTTTTTTTTTTTTAAGTCCTCCATTCGTGGTGGTGGTGGTGGATGGGTTTAGATTTTTTTTAAACTCTCACTCTCGCTCTCTTTCTGCTCAATTGCATCCTCTGAGACCTGCCCTCCCTTCTTTTTGAGAGATACACACATTACAACAGCTTTATTTTTGGGTAGAATCTCTCTCTCTCTCTCTCTCTCTCTCTCTCTCTCTCTCTCTCTCTCTCTCTCTCTCTCGCTCTCTCTCTCTCTCGCAACACATTGCAACATCTTCATTGTGTACAGTCTCACACAAAGTCTGTGTTTTTTTTTTTTTTACATGCTTGACTTATGCAACTTGCTTTATGCAAAGACAATCATGCTTTCACTGGTGACATGAGGGATAACTACTACTTGGGAACAAGGCAGGAGATAGACCGGCACTACACTGCATGGTTATGAAGACTTTTATCTGGAGCAAGAGAGCAAGACTGCGTAGCCTCCCAGTGCTGCCTCTGACACATTAGCACAGTGTGTTAACTCAGTGCCTGCATTTCCACAGTAGGATTCACTGTTTGTTTTAGTTTTTTTTATTTCTTTTTTTTTTTAAATGTCCATAGTCATACAGGAGTCACTGTTGCAGTACCATGTTTTCTTGACTCTACCATGTCTTTTTACAGCCTGATACCCCCATTAAAAACTGGAACAATCAGGGAAAACGGGGACAGGTGGTGACACTAACTGCACTCTGATCACTGCTTGCAAGACACAGCTAGTAAGACCATGGAAGTTGCATGCACAGTAAGTCACACGGTAAGCGCAGGACATTTTTACTGTATGTATAGAGGAGTGGACATCAAGGGGAGAAGTGGGTACTAGGCGGCAGTGGTGTAGTCCAGTGGTTCTTAACCTGGGGTGCGGGCACCCCCTGGGGGTGCGCCAGAGATTTCAGGGGGTGCGCGGAATTTTGTTTGTGTTGAGGTTATGACCAAAATTCTGCTTCCAAACATTATAATTAGGCCAAATTAAGACCAAATTTAAAAATGTTTTCGTCCCCATGTAAATTCATTAAAGTATTGGTTAATGTCTAAAGTAAGAATCATTGTAATTAATCACTTAAATCATTTTTTTGGTGCGTATACACGTGTAGACATTTGGAATGGGGGTGCACAGCTTGTCTTGGGAACAGCTAAGGGGGTGCGTTCAGAAAACAAGGTTAAGAACCACTGGTGTAGTCTACTTTTTTATGGTGGGTATACTGTATATTTGAGCATTATTTGAAGGGGGAATACAGTATATATTTGTGCTATTCTAAATAATGGCTCAATCAATTTTAAGTGGATATACTGAAATCCCTGAATTTTTGAAGTGGTTATACTCCATATACCTGCATTCTACGTAGACTACACCACTGCTAGGCAGTGATGGGCATCCTGGATTCATTTGTTTACAATCCAGTGCCACATATTCCACATGACCAGATTTTGCCGGCCCAATTCAAACCAATTGATCGTTCAACCTAACAATCGAATCACCTGGTTGAATTGGAAAGGTAAAACCGGGTCATTTGGAATTTATTGGCACTGGATTGTAACTACTGTGATGAGTCCAGGCTGGTCATCAGTGGGGGTGTGGGGGCTCCTGGTGGGGTGTGTGTGGGGGCTACTGTCTGGTGAAGGGAGGCCAGGGGATAGTGAGGGGGTGTAGATGTCAATGGCAGCAATGAACATCTTTTTTTTCCTTTTCGGTAACACTTTTTTAAAGGGGCGGGCCTTTAATTACAGTGTACTTATTACAGTGTACTTATTACAGTGTACTTACTCATTAGGTACAGTGCAATGCAGCTGTAGTACATGTTATTGTATCATACTCACAACATGTATTGTGTGTATCTAGATATACCAAGGGTGCCTTGGGCCACAGTTCAGCCCTCTGCCTCCCTGGACGAATTAATTCCTTTGGCAAAGTATTATAAAACCACTTCATAGTACATTATGGTCATTATAGTCATTATGGTATGTAGATACACAAAATATATGACTACTGTTGTATTTACATATTATTACACCATTTATTCCACTCTACCTAATGGGTAAGTGCACTCTAAGGCCACTTAAAATAAGGTGTTACCTGTTTTTCTTATTATTTTTATTACATTATTTCATTACACTTAGCTGACACTTCTATCCTAAGCAAATTTCAGTTATTTAAAGGTATTGGTTACAGTCCCTGTTAGGTGCCTTGCTTAAAGGCACTTAAGCCATGGGTGGAGGTGTAGGGAGAGGAGAGGTGGAATTCGAACCCGCAAACCTCTGATCTTAAGGCCACCTCCCTAACCAATAGGCCACGGTTGCCCCTTTTGCATTACAAATAGTTTTGTTTTTATGTTGGTGTTTCGTGGAATTTCCTTTGTGCAAAGAAGGCACAAGTCCTAATTGAAATATCTTGAATTCTACAGCTCACACGAGAGGCACTTGTTGGGAAAAAGAAATGGGGAAAAATGGGACTTTACGGTTATGCAGGATTGGATCAAGACAACACAGCTGTCGCTCACACACAAACGCAGTCTGTTGAAGTAGTTTGCGTTAGCTCAGTGCCTGTGTTTGTATGTTTCTATGGCTGCGCGACAGCTACATAACAGTGGCTTCTATGGAGAAGAGGGCTAACATCAAAAGGACACAAGTGTCACACTAGGGTTTGGTCGAGGGTACAGTGCTGGGTGAAGGGGAATGGTCGAGGGTACAGGGGTGGGTGAAGGGGATTGTTCGAGGGCACAGGGGTGTGTGAAGGGGATTGGTCGAGGGTACAGGGGTGGGTGAAGGGGTGTTCAAGGAGGGCATGGGGGGGGTAGTGAGCGAAAGTGGAAGGGGTTGGGGGGGGGGGGGTTGGGGGGGGGTTGTGAGTGGTGGGTCCTTGTATCCTACGAGAAAACAAAACAAAAACACGTACTTGTCCTTGAGACCCGACGAGCTCTTTGAGTAAGATCTGCAAGACAAACAACATCCATTTAGGGCACAGCCACAGCCATTGTCACTCACTGTCACTGTCGCCCACAACACTTTAATCCCGTCGTCATTTTTAATCACGTCGTCATTTTTAATCCCGTCGTCATTTTTAATCACGCGGCGGGCGGCGCTCTTGATCGTCCCGTGAGTGTGTTCGGCGGTCGGCCTCATAATGATCAGCATAATGATCAGCCCACTCCAACAATGCCAACAGATTAGACACTGGGACTGAATCAGGGAGGCCTATAGCACAATCAGACAGTCAGTCGCTGGATAGCTCATACCCTTGACTGATTGATTAGAGGTTTATTCGTCCATTCTGTATGCTATTATTATCATTAAATTTGCTCAAGATTGGATGCAGACACGTAGTGATGTGTGTGATTTGATGAGGATTTGATCAGTGGGGTTTTATTTTTCATTGCGGGAAGAGACGGTTTGGTTCTGATTAAGATATTGACCCATCATTCGAGTCTCTTAAAAACCTCCACCATCGGGAAACATCTGCGAATACAATATTACAATGGCCATACTGCAGCGTACATCAATGAGGACATCAATTTTATAGTAAAAAAAAAACTGGAACGTCAGAGAATAAGGAGAGAGCATGGAGCAGCACAACACAGCAGCTCTACGGTACACCACTAAGGAAACTCATTTATAGATTAAAAACAACAGAAAAATGAAAAAAAGGTCGCACCATGCATAGGTTTCTTTATTACACTGAGGAAGGCAGAACGCCGAAACGCGTCTGTGTAATAAAGAAACCTATGCATGGTGCGACCTTTTTTCATTTTTCAGTCTTACAATATTTTGGTCAGCACCCTTAAAAAGGAAGAGAAAAACTGTTGGGTGACGCCTGCTCCAACCCTTATGAACTTTTAGATTAAAAACAACCACATGCCACTTCTCATCTCTGACTGAGAACTTTTTTTTAAATTGAGCTGAATATGTAGCACACGGACAAAGTTGGATCTCAACACTTAGTTAAGTATATATTTTGAGAAATAGCACTCCAGAACCAAGACATCAGAACATAGTTGACAATCTAGAACCAAACAAGACCTCAGAATCAGAATGGTCTTCTCGAACCAGAGATGTCAAGAGTAACAGTAAAAACATTGTGTCCTTCCAAAACAGGTAACCTATCTGAGTAACCAGTAGACCTTTGTACTTGCCTTATGATGAGTTAACTCTGTACTCTGTATTATCATGTCCTTGTGTTGTACTTACACCATGAATTTATGGTTTTGTTGACACCCACCTCTCTCTCTCTCTCTGTCTCTCTCTGTCCCTCTCTCTCAACACATTCACAAGGTTAACTTACTCATCTGTCTAAGCATTTAGTAGGAGGGATGTTTGTATGACCTTGCAGCTGAGCTCCCAATAACATGGGAAACTGACATCAATAATTGTGATTTAAATCACTGTCAGATACAGCTGCAGTTACAAATGACACTCTTGTTCTTGTCATTGTGATTTAAATCACTGTCAGATACAGCTGCAGTTAAAAATGACACTCTTGTTCTTGTCATTGTTCTAGTCATGCTGACGCACAGCCACACAGTTTGTTAAAGGGGTATGCCACTATTTTGGGGCTTAATACAGTTAAAATCGTTGGCCAGAGTTTATAATGGTGGTAAAGTGTCTTATTTTTCATGTTAAGCGTTGTCTTGTTTTAAGACAAGTTAAAAGAGGGAGTATGTAGCGAAGCTAGTGAAAGTCAATGGATCACTGTAGCATGTAGCATGCTACAGTACACGGATCCATTGACTTTCACTAGCTTAGGGACATGCTCCCTCTTTTAACTTGTCTTAAAGCAAGACAACGCTTAACATGAAAAATAAGACACTTTATCACATTAATAAACTCTGGCCAACGATTTTAACTGTATTAAGCCCCAAAATAGTGGCATACCCCTTTAAGTGAGAAAATATTAAAACACTTCATATCAACATCAATTCTGTCATGTTTGATATTGAAGTTACAAGTAAACTACTGTAGCTTCAGTTGCCAGCAAGCAAGTGGGTGTGCCAATGATCATGTCATGTGTGTCCGTGTGCTGTCCTTAACAATGTTTGCTGAAGCGTGAATGATCGAGAAACAAGCTGCAAAGGGGCCAATGTCAATATCAACCAACCAAGAGTCAATGCTGATGTGCCTTATCATCCACCTCCTCCACACACACACACACACGCACACACACACGCACACGCGCACACGCACACACACACACACACCTTTCACGAGCACTTTGTGAATTCCTGATGTGGATTCACCAACAGAATAAAATAAGAGGGGGTGTCTGAGGCGCAGTGTGTTAACGCCCCTGCATGCCCACGGGGGACCCGGGTTCGAGTCTGGCCTGGGTCAACCCTACCCACTGTTGCCAGATGGATACATTGGAACTATTGTACCAAAATCTCAAAACTATGGTTTTTGGGGGCTTTTGAGAAAAACATATTGTGGCTGCTTTTAGTCAACTGAATGAAATTATCGCCACAGCATGTGTTTTTGATCGTACTGAAGACAAACATATGCTACAAATACGATAATTACTAATTGCTACAAATACGATACTTACTAATTACTACAAATACGATAATTACTAATTACTACAAATACGATAATTACTAATTGCTACAAATACGATAATGACTAATTACTACAAATACGATAATTACTAATTGCTACAAATACGATAATTACTAATTGCTACAAATACGATACTTACTAATTACTACAAATACGATAATTACTAATTACTACAAATACGATAATTATCGTACATCTGGCAGCACTGGTCCCACCACATCTCTCTCTATCCCTCTCTATCTCCACATCTCCTCTCACCTTATACAACCCTAATAAAGCCCACCAAAATGCTACTATAAAACAACAAGAAGAAAAGAGTCTGATTCTAGATAAAGTTTCCCATAGACACACAGCACGGCTTCCTCGTCCCTGTCATCAGACTGAGGGCTTCACTCTGATTACAGTAAATGAGACGAGTTAAAGGGACACTGTGCAGGAAATGGTCAAAAAAGGTACTGCAACTATGCTGCTTATTGAAACTGGGTTACCTATTGCCAAATTTGAAAGTTTACTGAGTAATAAACAAATATTTTCTAGTATGGCCCAAATACAGTCATTTTTGCAGTTAAAAATGGAAATTCAAAATGGCGGACCATGGAGAAGATCCCCCTTTTCATGCATGAAAAGTGCAATTTTTCCAGTCATAATGAATACTTAGAATTTGATGGTGGTGGTAAGTATTCATGAAAAAGGAAACATTAGTGAATGGGCAGCATGAATTCTGGAAATAAACAAGTAAAAATCTCACACAGTGTCCCTTTAAGGTTTGGACCAGGGTCCCAAAAAAATCTATTTCCCCAGTCCCCATTCATCATTGTATCTCTTGCTTCTCTTCCTTCCATGTCCCCACCTACTCCAGAGTATTACAATTAACGGAATAAAGGTACCAAAAGTGCCACAAAAAATACTTTGGAAGAGCATGTTTCACGTCTACGCAGACAGTACATTTTGTATTTTGAAAGCGAAACAAATTGAAACTAAGCCCACTTGGGAAACTCCCATTTTGTATTTTGTAAGTCTCAGCATGGCACTGCTGCCCACTCTAAAGTAAGCAGAAGTGATTCAAAGTCAACGGCGACCTTCTGGTCCACAAAGTGAAAGCGTGATTACACACTACAAACCTGTGGTTAGACATTGTGTTTACAAGCCTTGACTTACAACCGAAAAAAAAGAAACAAAACGTTCTCATACACATGATGGCAGTTCTGGTGATACTAAGCAATTTACTCTTGGCCTCAATCATGCTAAACGACCAAAGGTAGATCTCAATTCTAACATGAAAGTAAGCTCCCTAACATGGACATTTTTAAAAACTGAAGCTTTAAGAACAGATTTCTAAAATCCACACCTCACAATAGCGATTGTAATGTGCACCTCTGGCGATAGTGTGATTATTCTCATGCTGTGAAATGTGTAAACGGATACATTATTAAAGGGATAACTGCATGTAACATGTGTAACAAGGCCTCAGTAGCAGATATTAGTAGACATCTGAGGGTGGTGTGAGCAGCACCAGGCCCAGTTCTGGAGCAGTAGGGGACCGGATGCCGTGTAACCAGGGCTGGATTAAGATGACCTGGGGGGCCCTAGGAAACAAGTTTCTGTGGGCCCCCCCGGAAGGTACATTTAGCACAAATGTACATAGACAGTATCATAATTACGAGGGAGGACTTAAGAATAACATGTCCACCAACTGTACTCAACACGACACATGCATTTTTTCAATATTGCATCTTGTCACAATTCGGCAATTTTTCCACTTTTGGCCAATCAGGGGCCCCATGGCAGGTGGCCATGCCATATCTAGCCTGGTTCAGCCATATCTAGCCTGTGCATCAATCCGGACCTGCGTGTAACTGCCTCCTGTCTAGCGCTAATAAAGGCCGTCAGAGACGAGAGCAGGCCGTCTGAGCCACCAACCAGAGAGGCTAATTTCTTTGTAATCAACAAAAAAAGGGGTTCCACGCGCTTCTGGTTTTACATCTGGTGCATCAACGGGAGGGAGGCAGGTAATCTTGAATGAAGAGAAGACACTGGAGCAGCTCAGATGGGATGCTGTTTCTTTTTAATTCAAGTGCACAACATGTTAGGGACTAACGTTTCAATGGCAAGCCATCTTCATCAGAGTCATAATGAATTATTAGTCCAACTCTGGACTCTGATGAAGATGGCTTGCCATCGAAACGTTAGTCCCTAACATGTTGTGCACTTGAATGAAAAAAGAAAAAGCATCCCATCTGAGCTGCTCCGGTGTCTTCTCTTCATGCAAGGCTAATTTCCTTATTTGCTTATCAGCGCTAATTAGCGGCTAATTACGCACTCGGAAGCACAGAGCAGGAGACACAGGAGTGGTGGGGTGGGGGAGGTGGGGAGGTGGGGAGCTGGGGAGGTGTGTCTGCGTTAGGGTTGTGTATGTGGTTGTGCCTACATTGGTGTGTGATGGTGGTGTGTGTGTGTGTGTGTGTGTGTGTGTGTGTGTGTATGTGTGCCTACATTCGTGTGTGGTGGTGGTGTGTGTGTCTGTGTGCATTGAGTTTGCGGGTGTGTGTTTGCATGTGCATGTTTGATTGTGCTTGTGTGTTTGTCTCTTTTTGTGTGTGTATGTGTTTGTCTGTGTGTGTGTGTGTGTGAGTGTGTGTGTGTGTGTGTTTGGGATGGCATTTCCGGAGGAAGGAGGAGCAACAACAGCGTCCTCCTGAGGGGAAGTTGCCCCTCCCCCTTGTCCCTTATCGGCCAATCACTGTTGAGGTCAGATGAGGAGAATGGAACAGGGTGGTGAGGTGGCATAGGGCTGTACCAAGAAACATACTGCATGCACTTCCCGAAAAAAAAGCCCTCCCAAAATTCTGTTCACTTACACGGCAACTACTTGATAGCAATGATTTTATAAAATGACAAAATGTCAAAAATGTAAATGAGTGGGTGTGAGAACTGCAGTGGACTGTGATTCACTGGCAGAATTTTCTAGCTCACTGTGCTACTACTACTGCTACTATAACTGAATGCTATGCTAAATTGTTTTTACTCTGGCATAAACTTTTATGGATTTTTTTTTTATTCAAGGACCGCAATGGAAATAAGCTCAATTGAGCTTTATGTGTTCCCCTTTTGACATGTGTGCAATGTACATGTTCTATTTTATTTCAACCTTCTGCTTTGTCAATAAACAATGTCAAATCACATCAAATCAAAACAAATCATGCTAGGCTGGCTATTCTATGCTATGCTACGGTGTGTCTCCATGCTATTCTATGCTATGCTATGCTACTGTGTGTCTCCACGCTGCCTCTGGCAACTCATCTGCGTGTCAGCTGGCCGCATGTGCCTCACATCACAGGGGCTGATGCAAGAGCCAGCGATGCCTTACAGGAGGTTCAGATGCGAGATACAAACATATGGTTCAGCACTGTAACTGTATAATCAGGATAGCACTTTACAATAGGAATCACATGTTAGTCACTGATACTAATGACCGTCTGCACAAGTGAGAAATGTGTGAAGGGCCTACTATTAGTATTATTACTAGGCCTAATACAAATGAATAACAAAGGCCTTATTGTCTACAAGAAAGACATAGCCTAGCCTAACAATGATTGATTTTGCACAACACATGTCTTATAATTCACTTGTACAAACAGTTAAGAATGTTTGTAGTGCTTGTTCAGCCTAGTCCGCATTTTTAAACAAAAACATCACAATTATCAATTACAATTGTGCAGCTCAACAGTACACTAATGCAGTGTTTCTCGACAGGGGTGCCGGGGCACCCTGGGGTGCCGCGGAAACGTGGCTGATAAATAAATAATGTAACATATATATTTGTCTAAAATGATTAGTTAATGCTAGTCAGTGGAATCTTTCATCTGCCATTTACGCACAATAAAGTAAATATACTGTAGGTCGCCCCAGTCAGCTGCAACTTTGAACGTAGGTTGTGTGACGTCTCCAAATGTGTTACTTTTCTAAGCTTGTGTGGTATCGGATGCGATGCCATGTTACGGCTTGTTGGTTTGGGGTGCCTTGAAATTTTTCATGATTCGAAAGGGTGACTTGCCTTAAAAAAGGTTGAGAAACACTGCACTAATGCACTCTATGCTACACGACACTATCCTACTCCATGTCATTGTTAGTGACCAAGGAGTTCCTGCAGAGTTTGCCCCCTCGGGTCCGCGAACCTGACACTTTGTCAACTATATTGGTTCGGTGGTGGGAGTCACAGTACGAGCGCACTGAGCTAAAGGGCTGGTTTGATAGCCCAACGCTACCGCACTGTATTGAGGCTTCAGGAGGTAGGTTTTTTACCAACGTTCCACGCCACACTCTGCTAGTTGGCCTCCGTTATAACATTCTACACCAGGGGTTTTAAATCATATTAATACAAGTCTTGGGCTTGGAAATATGACGCAGTCGATGTAATTTTGTTACAAAATTTGCCTTCCGTGGGGGCCCTAAAGCAACCTGTACCCTAGGCCCCCCCGGGCCCTCTTAATCCTGCCCTTTATGCCACACTGCATCTCCACGCTGCTTTTAGCAGCTCATTTATTTATTTATTTTTTGGTCTTTTTTACTTTATTATTTATGATAGGACAGTGCAGCTGGTGACAGGAAGCGAGTGGGGAGAGAGAGAGACGGGGAAGGGCCGGCAAAGGACCCGGGCTGGGAATCGAACCCGGGTCAGCCGCATGGCAGACGAGTGCCCTACCGGTTGACCACGGCAGGGCTTCTAGCAGCTCCTTCAGGCATCAGCTGCATGTGTTGTGTTGAGCAGCACGTGCACCACTACACGGGACGGGGGCCTTACGCAAGCAACCGCCATCGACGCAGTAAAGCTGCTACAGCTGTAAGTTATTTACCACGAGGTGCGGTGACCATAAAGAGGTCCTGATAACAAGCCAACAGGGATGAAGGACGTAACTTATGCTGAAGGTGAGAACACAGATAATTCCGTGATGAAAGCAATAAAGCCACAACATTCACTGCATTATTTTGCCAGGGGTGGAAAGTAACTAATTACATTTACTCAAGTATTGTACTTGAGTAGCTTTTATGAGTACTTTGTACTTTTTAAGTAGTTTTAAAAATGAATACTTTTACTTGTACTTGAGTACATTTTGACCCAAGTACTTTACTCAATTACACTGGAACCTGGCCTGAGTACGGAGTAAAAAATTAGACAAAATGCCATGCAAAAAAATGCCACAATCTGCCGGAAATGAAAGATTATGCAGGATGGTACAGCATTTCCACTATTGTACTATCTTGGATCAATGCATTGGATGATGAATTGCCAAGCAAGAGATTGGTTATGGAGGAGGATACTCAAGAAAAAGAAACATTGAGTACTTTTTACTTTTACTTGAGTAGGATTTAGGTAAAGTAAAGATACTTTTACTTGAGTAAAAAAAATCTGTACTCTTTCCACCTCTGTATTTTACAACGTTATCTAACCACATCTGAGCTTGCAGCACCCTAAAACTTGTAGCGTAAGCAAGCCTGTCTGTCAATTCAGTTGAGAGTTGGGTCCCTGACATTATTATTGTGGGAGGAAAAAAAAGTGTTGAGACAAAAGGTTGTGAAACACTGACTGCTGTAAAGGGAGTCCAATGTGGCATTGAGGCTGTTGCACACTGACCCCTCCGCACGTCCGCTCAGCCTTGCCTAAGTGACTGGGAGAGCAAGTCTAGTGTCCATGTCTGCTCAAGGTCAATACCAGTGACTGGGAGGTGTCCAACTCTGCACAAGGTTACTGTGGCCAGTCAGGGACGCTGTATAGTAAAAAAGCTGCACTCCCGGATCAGTTTCTTGCAGTTTTAATACTGGGTTAGCATGGCAGACAGACAGACGTTTCAGCCTAAGCCTTCTTCAGCGTCTGACGAATGAATATACTGTATGAATGAATATAAATGAACTTTGCTGTTTGGTCGCACCCAGAGACCTTGTAAGAAACATTTCGGAGTTGAGCGCACTTTCTCTACTAAGAGTCAGGGACGCTGACAGGGGGAGCAAAGGGGTTTTTAAGTTCATGGGGGGCACAGGGCTCTAAATGAACACCCGGAATCTGGCCATATGTTCTTGAATGTTTGACTGGTAAAAAGCACAGTTTACTACACTACCCACTTTCACTGGAATAAGAATAACATGTACCCTATTAACCCATTGTGTCCTGGAGACACATATACAGGTTTTTCAGGATTTTGAGATTTTAGCTGTTTTATTATCTATGTTAGTATGTTAGAGCTGAATGAACACATTACAATGCAAGAGGAGGGTCTTGGCTTTTAAATGTAACTCATTTCATGTTTGAATGTGCTTTGGAGGCTGAGATATTTAGGTTTTAATAGGCAGGGGGCACCTTTTCCCAAAAAGGGCTTAGGCTAAAATGGGTTGAAGTAACCAACCATATTGGATGATTAGTTAATTCAAAGGCCTGACAGGCCTCTCAAAGGACTCTGTCCCGGTCCGGACCAGGCCCAAGCTATCAGCAGCCCTGCGGCCAGCGACTCGGAGACGGAGTCTAGTCAGGGCCGGATTAACGCACAGGCTAGATATGGCTGCAGCCTAGGGGCACCCACCTGCCAGGGGCCCCCTGACTGGCCAAGAGTGAAAAATTCCAGAATGATGACAAGACGCAATATTGAAACAATCACCTGTGGTGTTGAGTACAGTTGGTAGACATGTTGTCCTTAATTCCTATCTCATAATTATGACACTGTCTATGTAAATTTGTCATGAAAATTGCCCTCCAGGGGGCCCCACAGCAACCTGTGGCCTAGGGACCCCAGGTTATCTTAATCCAGCCCTGAGTCTAGTGTCCAACTCAGTGCCCAAGTTACAGTGACGAGTGTGGTGGTGTATCAAATGGGCTGAAATTGGCAAAGACAGCTGATCACAGTTCCCGTAAAATCAGTCCTTGAAACCACTGTGAGGAAGATCTTTTCCGGGGGCTGTGACCGGTCGCGCAAGGGAAGATTTCAGTGGCATAGTAATTTGCAATAACAGCCAGCTGCTCTGATGAAATCGATTCTTGCAATCAAGAGCAGAACCAGACAAACACAATTCATCATTTCTGACATGGTCCTCATTGTACGTAGCCTTCAGGCACATTGACGGGTGGGGGCAGGGAGGTCAGTTATCTGAGGCCCAGGCAGAAAGGGGGGGGGGGCAGAATTGGGTCCTTGATACATATAAACTGGACTGAGGAGGACCTGTTACCTGGACAACAGTTCTTGCTTTGGCCCAGTTCTGGCCTAGCCCAGGCGGTATAAACTGGTACAGGGGCTGGGCTTAAGTTCCTGGGCTTAAGTTCCTGGGCCAATGACCCGCATATGTATTGAGGTAGGGGGGCTGTTGCGGTCAGCTTGGCCTGGGCCGGGCCAAAGGCGTCAATGGCCATGGTAGCCTTTCTTGTTATTTTCGGATGGAGGAGTCTGCACACTTGAAATAATGGAGCCATGAAATAATAATTAAAAAAAACTACTTTAAGTGTTCAGACTCACAGTCAGCCTTTGTCCTGCACCTTTTCCTGGGATGTGCATAATCCTCTCTCTCGACTGAATAAAGCCTTTCTCGTTAGTCGAGGGCTTGGGAGATGCTTGAAACGTGTGATTGCCAGGGCACTGGCTAGTAAGAAGAGTCCACTTGAAGCTCTCATGTAAACAGCGGAAAACAAACGAACGCGAGTGCCACGAGTGAGTGTGAGTGTGTCCGTGTGCGTGTCCGTGTGGCATGAGTGTGTGTGTGTGAGCGTATGTGCGTGTCCGTGTGGCATGAGTGTGTGTGAGCGTATGTGCGTGTCCGTGTGTTTCTGTGACTGCCTGTGTTTACAACATGTGTCTTTGTGTTTGTGTGTGTGTTGTGAGAGTGTGTGTGTGCAGTATGTGTGTGTGTGTGTGTGTGTGTGTGTGTGTGTGTGTGTGTGTGTGTGTGTTTGTTTGGTTTGTGTGTGTGTTGTGAGAGTGTGTGTGTGTGCAGTATGTGTGTGTGTGTGTGTGTGTGTGTGTGTGTGTGTGTGTGTGTGTGTGTGTGTGTGTGTGTGTCATATTCTGCTCCTCCACACCACTCACTGAAAGCCTGAAAGCCTGAACCTTGAGCTCGCAAGTTACGATCATTCCAACAGTAAACATTAGAGAAACTAAATCAAGGCAGTGGAGACAGAGAGATAGAGAAGTGGAGAGAGAGAGAGAGAGAGAGAGAGAGAGAGAGAGAGAAGGAGAGAGAGAGAGAGAGAGAGAGAGAGAGAGAGAGAGAGAGAGAGAGAAGGAGAGAGAGAGAGAAATAGAGAATGACAGAGAGGTAGAGAGGGGGAGAGAGAGAGAGAGAGAAGAGAGAGAGAGAGAGAGAGAGAGAGAGAGAGGGGCGTTAGAGAGAGAGAAATAGAGAAGGAGAAAGATAGAGATTGAGAGAAAGATAGAGAGAGAGAGAGGGGAGTAGAGAGAGAGAGGGGGGCGTTAGAGAGAGAGAAATGGAGGGGAAAGATAGAGAGGGAGGGAAAGATAGATAGATAGAGAGAGAGAGAGAGAGAGAGAGAGAGAGAGAGAGAACATTGGCCTGTGTGCGTGTCTGTGTAATGCATTGCGGTCTGGATGCTGGTCTGCAGTGATGCTGTTCATGCATTCCAGCCTGTAGCTGCCCTCCCTCGTGCACATGGGCATATTTTCTTACCAGCCCTCTGCCTACAACATGCCATCATGCATAGGTGTATCTATGACACGCACACAGTCACGTGTGTCCAATACGCATTTCCAAGTTAAGGCGTGCTCCACAACGCCCTGTGACAGGCTAGGTTTAGGGATGGTTTTGGTTTAGGCACAATTTAGGTAGAAATTCGCCTAATGTTCTTGGCAAAAGTAAAGTAGCAGAAACACTGCTTTACTGACAGGTTAGGTTTAGGGCTGGTTTTGGTTAGGGCACAGCAAATATTTGCGTTTAGTAACAGAAATGCGCTGTGACAAAACAAAATCGGCGACACGGCGGGGAAAACTGCGCAAACCTCACGTGTCAAAAGTGCATGAAAGCGCTTTACCGTTGCGTTGAGGAGCACGCTTTAACTTCAAAATGCGTCGCACCAACACGCTGAATGCACTACTGTGCGATACATACACTAAAGCATGATGACAGTCTGCTGCCTATGCAGCACGGTACGGCACATTTTGTGTACATTATGCCATTTCTGACTACTGTAATGTATGCTGCCTGCCTGTGGTAGAATGTTAGCCTGGGAGAAAAGCAGACTGTAATGACTCCGTCAATCAGTCTGGCAAAAGCCAAGAGAAATCCGTCTCCGTGGAGGGGGGGAGATGGTCTGATCTTACTCTACCATTTAAATTAAAACCCATATTGTGCCCATATTGTGCTTTATTAGCATGCCTGTTACGATATAGCATCACAAAAGCATACAAATAACAAAACGAAAGTGTGAATACAGTTACCTTAACCAATCAGTAACGGACATTGCAGCTGAGTTCTGCGTCAGCACTCTCAACTGTTTGCTGATTAGCTAAAACACTGAGAGAACCGAGCTCGAGGCTTTTGCCAGACGATGTGCCAAAATCTTTGGGTGGAGTACATCGGATGGCGTCGCCAGGCTAGTATAATGTGCTAGCCATTCCTCTATTACGAAATGTATGCTGCCTATGGCATTATGTGTCAGTCAGCCATTCCTCTCCTCCGTACTCTATGACAGTGTTTCTCAACCTTTTTTTAGGCAAGGCACCCTTTCAATTCATGAAAAATGTCAAGGCACCCCAAACCAACAAGCTGTAACGTGGCATTGCATCCGATACCACACAAGCTTAGAGGAGATGACACACAGCCTACGTTCAAAGTTGCAGCTGACTGGGGTGACCTAAATTTACTTAATTGTGCGTAAATGGCAGATGAAAGATTCCACTGACTAAGCATTAATTTATTAATTTAGACAAATAAGCTTATGCATTATATTACATAATTTATTTATCAGCCATGTTTCCCCGGCACCCTGGTTGAGAAACACTGCTCTATGCTGCCTGTGGTGGTATGATGTGTTTGGCCATTCCTCTCCTCCGTACTCTATGCTGCCTGTAGCCTGGTGAACCAGCGCCACCCGCTGGACGGCAAAATGTTTTGTCTACGGGTGGGTCTGGCCTCGCATAATGATTCAATGAAGCCAGAATGCCATGAATCTGGCAAACCAATTACAACGCAAAGATGTGTTTTGAATCAAAGCGGGCAGGGTTTTGAGGGAAGGTTGTTCTCATCAACAATCTTCGGATGTATTATGCATCGAGGCCAGACTAAATTAGACATCCACATTTAGTCTGGTTTATCAGGCTATGCTGCCTGTGCTATAAGGGCCAAAACATACCAAGGCGGAACGGAACGGTCGCAGGACGGACGCGGTCTTTCTGCTTAGTTTTGGCCGGCGTGCTTTTCTCTGCCTTGCACACTGACAGCGTCGGCGTGCGCGGCCAGTCCTGTTCAAAACCCTCCCCACAGCTAAAGCTAGCGTGCTACTTTGCCATTCATTTGAATGAGACACCGCCGGTTGCCGGCGTGAAAAATACGCTGGAGTTCTATTTTCTAAATGCAGCGCGGCGCGGAGCCGGCTCCCGCGCCGCTGACGCCCGACTACCGCCGGTTGGTGTGTAAGGACAGATAGGTTTCAATGTATTTTCACCGACGCCGGTAAAAAACGCGGCCGTTCCGCGACGCTTTACCGCCTTGGTGTGTAAGACCCCTAAGGGCCAAAACATACCAAGGCGGAACGGAACGGTCGCAGGGCGGACGCGGTCTTTCTGCTTAGTTTTGGCCGGCGTGCTTTTCTCTGCCTTGCACACTGACAGCGTCGGCGTGCGCGGCCAGTCCCATTCAAAACCCTCCCCACAGCCAAAGCTAGCATGCTACTTTGCCATTCATTTGAATGAGACACCGCCGGTCGCCGGCGTGAAAAATACGCTCGAGTTCTATTTTCCAAATGCAGCGCTGACGCCCGACTACCGCCGGTTGGTGTGTAAGGACAGATATGTTTCAATGTATTTTCACTGACGCCGGTAAAAAACGCGGCCGTTCCGCGACGCTTTACCGCCTTGGTGTGTCAGACCCCTAATGTGTTTGGCCATTCCTCTCCTCTGTACTCTATGCTGCCTATGGTGGTATAATGTGTTTGCCAGTGTTGGGAAAGCGTTACTCCCAACACTGGTGTTTGCCATTCCTCTCTCCCTCTGTGCCTTTACCACGGGGGGCTGACAGGAGGCACACCGCCGCTACCAAGCTGCTCACTACACCACCACCACCAAGCTACCATGTACACAACCCCTATTCCAAACAACAACACTACCAATCTACCAAGTACACCACCACTACCAAGCTACCAAATACACCACCACCACCACGACCAAGCTACCAACTACACCACCACTATCAAGCTACTAAGTACGTACATCACCACTACCAATCTACCAAGCTACCAAGTACACAGCCGCTACCAAGCTGCTCACTACACCACCACGACCAAGCTACCATGTACACCACCACTACCCAACACACCACCACGACCAAGCAACCAACTACACCACCACTACCAATATACCAACTACACCACCCCTATCCAACACCACCACTACCAAGCACACCACCACTACCAAGCTACCAAGTATACCACCACTACCAATATACCAACTACACCACCACTACCAAGCTACCAAGTACAACACCACTACCAAGCTACTAAGTACACCACCACCACGACCAAGCTACTAAGTACACCACCACTACCAATCTACCAAGCTACCAAGTACACCACCACCATCCAACACCATCGCCACCATCCAAGACACCCCTCAGGACCACATGCCTGATCTAAGTGACAAGTGATACATTGAGATGGAGCACCCTTGGTCTTCATACACGCACGCATGCACACACGCACACACACACAGGTACGCGCGC
Organism: Engraulis encrasicolus; assembly: GCF_034702125.1. Classification (NCBI taxonomy): domain Eukaryota; kingdom Metazoa; phylum Chordata; class Actinopteri; order Clupeiformes; family Engraulidae; genus Engraulis; species Engraulis encrasicolus. The sequence continues at coordinate 49,901,531 of NC_085874.1, read as the reverse complement.
ACACACACATGCATGTACACACACATGCATGCACACACACACACACACACACACACCGAAATTCCTCTACCTTTACAGTCATCCCCCTGCATCACCTCTCCTCTCCATCCCACTCTTCTCCTGTCCCACTTCCTCGCTTCCTCGCTCCCTCTCTCCCTCTCTCCCTCCCTCCCTCGCTCCCTCCCAGCCTCACCACCTCTCTCCTCCGCTCTTCTCAACCACTGGACAGAAGTAGGGCACCATCTCTATTCAGCCTGTGTGTGTGTGTGTGTGTGTGTGTGTGTGTGTGTGTGCATGTCCTTATGTGTTCACATCAGTATGTAGTTGTGAGTGTGTGCGTGTGTGTGCATGAGAGAGAGAGAGAGAGAGAGAGAGAGAGAGTGTATGTATATGTGCGTATCTGTGTATTGCGTGAGAATGTGTGTATAAGAATGTGTGTGAGTCATTCTACGATTCGTGTGCGCTTTTAGGTCCGTGGACTTTATTTGCCAATTCCACTAACTATTAACTGCATTTATCTGTCATATAATACAAACAGTCAAGACATAACATTATTTCCCTCAGCAAGAATGAATATTTAATACTGGTTTTGGGCGTTTTCATGCCGTCCTGTTTTCCAAATGTCAGATTCAGTCTTCATATTAGCATGTACAGAAACTTGTTTTGGCCAAGACAATTGCAAACGTTGATTCACAGTAATCATGACAATATGCAGGGGTGATAGTGAAAAAAAATCCTGAGCCTGAACTTTTTTCCTTGCTCTAACGACGACGACAAGATACTGCATAGTGACGTAACATAGGCCTATTTTGACACATTATTCAAACATTTAATAGCCTGTGTATGACCATTATTCAAGCCTGATAGTAGAAGAAAACCCCGAACCTGTAACACTTTCTGATAAGAATAACCTAATGACTAATTATTATCAATGTTTTTATTTTTGTAAACTCTGTCAAGCCTGATATCAGGCATGGAGCCTGAATACTATCAGCCCTGCAATATGACAAATCTGTCAGAAAGACCATTGAGCTTTCCATTATACATGAAATTTGCCATTTTGTGGGTGTCCACGAAAACTGTGTTAACCGTGTTACGGTCTGAAACCCCCTCCATAAATCAGTAGTGGTTTGTTTGGTCTTCGGCCATATGAATAGCATCACGTGATGTCATATCCTCTTTGGCAGGGAAGACTTTTTGGTAAGTTTTGAGCTCCATTCTTCCATAATTTAATCCATTCTTTTTTCATGTTCTCATAGCGGGAAAATTGCCTGTCAACTGTGTTATCAACATATTCATAAGAGTCTGAATTAGAAATCACATGTAGAAAAACACAGATAAAGCATACAAATACATGAATTGATTGAGGTGTTGTGGTGGAACTTCTGAGGTCCTCAGTAAGCACAACACCATGAAAATGGCTGAAATGTCAAGCCGTGTTAACATCAATGGTGTTACGCATCAGCTTTGACAGTTGAGGAGGAGTATGTTTTTGCCTATTTATTTCCATATTGATAGACAAACAAAATAATTTGTGTTCTAGGGAGATGGGTTTGTCTGCTCTGTTTTTTCTCCTAAAAAAGTGCCGACTTGTTCCCCTGCACTGTTGACCGTAACACAGTTGAGTAACACGGTTGACTGTTTTGAAAGTGTTTTTGTGCTATTGATCCCTTATGTGTTGGAAAAATCCTATGAACAGACACTAGGGATTATCTCTGGAGAGGGAAGTCTTGTGTAAGGAGGGTGACTAAATTCAAATCAGACGTTACAGGGATTTATAATGAAAAATGTGTCAGTCTGTATCACAGTGAATCATAAAATCCTACTTATGAAGCTCAACAATCACATTTTCTATATCAGTTGCACAGATTAATGACAACATTATTTTTAAGGGACATAAGCACTTTCAAACGTATGTTGTTTCAACTCTGTAGTATTTTTATATATGTTTGAAATGACATAGTATTTGTCCATAACACTGTTCACAAAATAATCAAGCAAATGTTCGCTTTCATAAGAGTATTTATCAAATGATTTAAGATTAAGCTTGGCAATGTGTTTGTTTGGAAACTTAAATGTATACACTATGGAAACATCTAGGTCATTTATTTGAAAAAAAATAATACTGATAATTGACATTTTGCGTTTGCCAAAAGCGCACTCGAAACGTAGAATCAATGGTGAGAGAGAGAGAGAGAGAGAGTCTGTGTGTGTGTGTATGTGCCTGCAGCTAGTGTCTCCCCCTCGCTTGAGTGCCTGGGTTTCCGGGAGACTGAAGCAGCATGCACAAAGCATCCTATGCTCTCCTCTCCTCTCTATCCCTCCATTTCTCACTCTCTTTCTACATTCTCTCTCTTTCTGCATTTGCTTCTCTCTCTCCCTTCATCTTAGTCTACTCTCCTCCCCTATTCCACCCTCTCCTCCCCTCTTCTTTCTTTCTCTGCCTGTCCTCCATGTATTGTATCTCCCAGTCTCCGCCGTCTCTCTCTCTCTCTTCTTTCTCTCTCTCTCTTCCTCTTCTTTCTCTCTCTCTCTCTCTCTCCCGCTTCTCTCTCTCTCTTCCTCTTCTTTCTCTCTCTCTTCCTCTTCTTTCTCTCTCTCTTCTCTCTCTCTCTCTCTCTCTCTCTTCCTCTTCTTTCTCTCTCTCTCTCTTCCTCTTCTTCCTCTCTCTCTCTCTTCCTCTTCTTTCTCTCTCTCTCTCTCTCTCTCTCTCTCTCTCTCTCTCTCTTCTCTCTCTCTGCACATGGATACGGATGGCTGTGCTCAGCCTAGCAACAAAAGAGCAAGGTTGCCGCTCGCTCGCTCGCTCTCTTAAAAGGGTTGCTTGCTATCCGGCGAGGAGTGGACCTGGAGCAATCAACATGGCTGCTAACACAACACAACACGTGCTCACTCGCTCCCACTCTCTGACTGACTGTCTCTTTCTCTCTCTCTCTCTGTTTGTCTCTCTCTTTCTCTCCATCTCTCTCTTTCTCTCTTCCTATTTGTCTCTCTCTTTCTCTCAGTCTCTCTCATTCTCTCTGTCTCTCTTTTTCTCTGTCTGTCTGTCTGTCTGTCTGTCTGACTCTCTGTGTGTCTGTGTCTGTGTCTGTGTCTGTGTCTGTGTCTGTGTCTGTGTCTCTCTCTCTCTCTCTCTCTGTCTGTCCATCTCTATATAGCTGTATATTTATGGGTCAATGATGTTTTAGCCGTGGCACATGTCAGGGTGGTACAACCACAGCTAAAACCACTATTGTATGGATTCAATGATTTGAAAAAAAAATGTTTTTAGTGGATTATCTAAGGAGTATGTTCATCGCAGTACATCAATTACACAACTACTAATTATTTTATGGGCATGCTGTGGTTGTACCACCTGACGTCGGAGCCAAAAACAAATCCTCATTGACCCCATACATACATGAAGAGTTCAGATGCAAAACCCTCTAACTCCATTTCTGAAGACTTGCACTTCTACATTTTCAGAGAACCCCATTGTTGGTTTGGTTTACATTTATGTACTTGATAATACATATAAATAGTTATATTACATAAATAAAATAAAAAATATGCAATTTTGATAGCTTTGTATTAAATAAAAATGAATTAAGATTATTTTCTGAAAAAGCACTTAGGGGGTTTTGCATCTGAACTCTTCACATGCATTTATGCCAGTTGAGCGAAGGAGCCATTTGCTAAACAAGGAGCCGGACACCAGTGTTGCCAAATTGGGCGGGTGCCTACTTGGGATGAGGGTCTGCGGGTAAAAACGGGAAAATTTGGCCATTTGCCGTTTTTTTCAGCTGTTTTGGGCCCATAGAAGTCAATGTAATTTGTTGAATTTGGGCGGAATTAAGCACATTTTGGCGGTTTTTGAGAACCTTTTGGGCGGGATATGGTCAGACACATCTGGCAACACTGCCGGGCACACACACATCATCAGGACCAGGAGGGTGCAAACACAGCACGTGCTCTCTCTCTCCCTCCCTCTCCCTATCCCTCTCCCTCCCTCTCTCTCAGTTCCTCTGTCTTGCTATCTCTCTTTTTTTATTTCTTTCTCTCTCCCTCTGCACCGTCTCCCTCTCCCTCTCTCTCTTTATACTAGTTCAAAGAGCAAATAATTTTTGCTTAACAAGGGTGTCGCAGCAAATACACATCAGTGTTCAATTTAATGACTGTAACACACATCCTTCACCTCAGCTTGCTATTAGTGAAGAGACCGACAGAACACACACACACACACACACACACACACACACACACACACACACACACACACACACACACACACACACACACACACACACACACACACACACACACACACACACAGGAATGAATTGGACAGACAGAGATCAAGCAAGAGAAAGGGCAGTGATTAAGACAGACACGTGCACACACACACGCACGCACGCACGTACGCGCACACACACACACATTCAGAGACATTGGAGCTTCTCCAATCCCTGGCACTTTGACAAAGAGCAACTGGGTGCGCCGAGGCACAATGGTCTCAGAGTCCAAACACACACACACACACACACACACATACACACACACACACACACACACACACACACACACACACACACACACACACACACACACACACACACACACACACACACACACACACACACACACACACACACACACACACACATACAGAGACACCAGTCTTCAGCTTCACGTGTCTGCTTTTTTTTTCTTTTTCTTTTTTTACAGCTGATTATAAAACAGAGTCAACACACACTTGCTCTCTCTATCTCTGACTCCATCTCTCTGTTTCACTCTCACACACATACACACGCACGCACAGAGGCGCACACACAACCCAGAGCCCAACCCTGTGCACAAGATAAGAGAGAGCTAGATTTCTGAACTGTTTCTCCACACACGCTTGCTAAACACCCTCACCTCACCCCCATCAACCCCATCCAACCCTTTCCCCACCGCATCTTCTACTGGGAACACTGATGATGGGCTAGACCCGAAACGTTTGTCCCCTGTCTGTCGGTTTTATTTACTTTTTTCCGGCTTTGTTTAATACAGTTTTTGATTTAGCATTTAGCTCCAGTGTGCGACTCCTTTCTTCCTTTTAATTATACTGCTCTTGGAATTACGCACCGAGCGACTCCTTTCTTCCTTGTCATCTCCACAGGCTTGCTAAACACCCTCACCTCACCCCCATCCAAGCCTTTCCCCACCCCATCTTCTACGCTTGCTAAACACCCTCACCTCACCCCCATCAACCCCATCCAAGCCTTTCCCCACCACATCTTCTACGCTTGCTAAACACCCTCACCTCACCCTCACCTCACCCCCATCCAAGCCTTTCCCCACCACATCTTCTACGCTTGCTAAACACCCTCACCTCACCCCCATCAACCCCATCCAACCCTTTCCCTACCGCATCTTCTACGCTTGCTAAACACCCTCACCTCACCCCCATCAACCCCATCCAAGCCTCTCCCCACCCCATCTTCTACGCTTGCTAAACACCCTCACCTCACCCCCATCCAAGCCTTTCCCCACCCCATCTTCTACGCTTGCTAAACACCCTCACCTCACCCCCATCAACCCCATCCAAGCCTTTCCCCACCACATCTTCTACGCTTTCTGAACTGTTTCTCCACACGCTTGCTAAACACCCTCACCTCACCCCCATCAACCCCATCCAAGCCTCTCCCCACCGCATCGCATCTTCTACTGCCCAGACGCAGCATTAAGACAGAGTCACAATCCTTTGCAGTAAGCCAATAAATATGGGCTTCCAGGCCAATGCCAGCGTGCTGTGTGGTGTGTGAGAGTGTGTGTCTGTGTGTGTGTGGGGATTTGGCGAATGTGGGACAGACCCGAATCCCCCCCCCCTTCCTCCACCCTCTCTTGGTAAGCTCCCACCACCCGGCATCAGCAGACAGCAGCCAGCAAGGAGAGCACAAGTGGCGGCAGTAGCAGTAGCAGCAGCAGCAGCAGCATTGTAGATGAACACTCACAACTACTGTAACGTATATATGTGCTCTAGTACGAGTATAGAGATTGGTGGGTACAAGCACAAATACTGTAACGTATATACTGTACGTGCTGTAGAAATAGTATATTTTCAGAGATCTGTGAGTAGCACAACTACTGTAACATATATACTGTAGTAAGAATAGTAGTCTTTAGAGATCCTACTACTGTAACATATTCTTTACAGATCCGTGGGCAGCATAAATTAGTGTAGCAACACCGTACCTAGATGTACTGAAGGAATAGCACTATTCAGAATAGATCCGTGGGTAACAGAACCACAAGTGGCAACAGTATCATGTACTGGTGGAATAGCATTTCTTAAGAATAGTGTTCTTTAGAGATCCGTGGGCAGCACAAGTACTATCACAGCACTGTAAGCAGTGAAGGAATTGTAATATTTAGAGATCCGTGGGTAACAGAACCACAAGTGGAAACGGTGCCATACACATACTGGAGGGATAGCATTTCTTAAGAACAGTGTTCTTCAGAGATCCGTGGGCAGCACAAGTACTATAACAGCACTGTACGCAGTGAAGGAATTGTAATATTTAGAGATCCGTGCGTGGGTAGCAGAGTAGAAGCAGTGGCCAGAGAAAAAAGGGGAGCGACAGCAAGCAAGCAAGGAAGAGAGAAGAGAAGACAGACTTACTCAGTTTCTCCTCAGCTCGAGCGAACGGAAAGCAGCATAACTGCCCCATCTCGCCCGCCGCTCTCCTCCTCTCCTCCCTTTCTCCTCTCTCTCTCTTTCTTTGTAATTAGTTAAGCTCCTCTTCTTCTTCTTGTTCTTCACACTCCTCTATCTCTCCGCTCCTCTCCTCTCCTCTCCTCTGCTGTCCACTCCACTCGTTGTCTCTAGCTCTCCTCCTCCTCCCTTGTGTCCCTCCAGTCTGAGCGCGGTGTGGCGTGGTGGTACGGTAAGCTCCAGTGGAGGTGGACAGGAAAGCCAGCGGTACGGTACGCACACTACACGTATACCCTCACGCTCTCTCCCTCTCCCTCTCTCTCACACACACACACGTGACGCGCATACACACATGCACACACAGAGCCAGCCAGCTAGCCAGCCAGCCAGCAATGGGGCAAGCGAGCGAATGACTGACTGAATGGGTCTAGCTCGCTCTGCTCTGAGAGCGTGTGTGTGTGTAGGAGTGTGTGTGTGTGAGAGTGTGCGTGTGTGTGTGGAGGGGGAGAAAGGGGAGGGGGAGAGGGAGGAGGAGGAGGGGGGGATAAGCTCCACCCCCCTAGCCCCAGCCATCCTCCATCACTGCCTTGAATAATTGCAGTGGAATGGTGGGCAGAGGAGAGGACAGCTGCTGGGTTCTTTCTCTGTGTGTGTGTGTGTGTGTGTGTGTGTGTGTGTGTGTGTGTGTGTGTGTGTGTGTGTGTGCGTGCGTCCGTGTGTGTGTGTGCGTGCATGCGTGCATGTGTGTGTGTGCGCGCGCGCTTGTGCGTGTGCGTGTGCGTGCGTGCGTGCGTGCGTGTGTGTGTGTGCTTACGTGTGTTTGTTTGTACTGTATGTGTGTCTGGCTGTATATACAGAAATTGCTCCACTAATGTATTTCCCATACAGTGTGTGTGCGTGTGCGTGTGCGTGTGCGTGTGCGTGTGCGTGTGCGTGCATGCTGGGATGTGTGTTTGTGTGTGTGTGTGTGTATTTTTGATTCAGTTCCCATTCAGTAGTAGTTTTCCATTTCTCTATGCTGATGCTGATGCATGGTATCCCCCCAAGACTGGGGCTTTCCTTGATGCGCAACAGAAGGGGAAATGATGTGGTTTGTGATTCAATGTCATTGAAAGTATGGCTTTTATTTACAGCAGTGATTCTCAAAGTGTGGTCCGGGGACCACTAGTGGTCCGCGACAGAGCTCAGGTGGTCTGCAAATGGATTGCTACTTTTCCAAAGACAAAGACAAACTTGTCTGAAGTCATAGTATTTTCACCACAATAAGACAGGCTTGTAAATGGGAATAAAAGCTAAGGGATCTGCATCAAAATTAATAGTGTCGAAATAGCACCCGTCAACTGTGAATTCAGTTGACAGGTGGTCCCTGAACATTTTTGGGGGGACAAAGTGGTCCTCGGTCTGAAAAAGTTTGAGAACCACTGATTTACAGAAGCTCAATCTCCAATATTGCATAGCCGGTCAGCTTGCAAATCACAAAGACACGGATTTATTGCATATTTTGCTATCTACTTTGTCTTAGGTCTTGCAGCGCGTCTTTGTTTGTGTTGCACTTGGTTTTCTATCTAGCTCTGATGTCAATGGAAAGTGAATTTTTTTGTGCCAGGAAACATTTTTTTTTTACTACCTGGACCTCGGAAGGAGTTGGGGCAGGTATTGCATATTGTATTGTGTGTGTGTGTGTGTGTGTGTGTGTGTGTGTGTGTGTGTGTGTGTGTGTGTGTGTGTGTGTGTGTGTGTGTGTGTGTGTGTGTGTGTGTGCGTAAAAGTGTGCAGGTGTCCGCCCGCTGCGTTTTGGGTCGCCAGCGGGTGGCGTCGTCGTACACACAACATCACAGGCATGCCGTTTGCCTTTGATTAAAATGAACTCGATCTGACAACATGCAGACCACAGAGAGTTACTTATCGTACATATTGCTACTCTCTACTGTATGCTGATGCCTTGCCATTGAAGTGGACAGCACAGGACACTGTGTGAGATTTTTAGTTGTCTATTTCCAGAATTCATGCTACCCATTCACTAATGTTGCATTTTTCATGAATACTTACCACCACCATCAAATTTTACGTATTCATAATGACTGGAAAAATTGCATTTTTCATACATGAAAAGGGGGATCTTCATACATGAAAAGGGGGTCCGCCTTTTTGAATTTTTAGCCACATTTCAGCTGATATGAGAGCACTAGCCAGACATGTGCAGTCCACAGCCCTCTCCTTGTCATGCATTCCCTCTGCCTGCTTGGTAACTACACTCAATTGGTTCTAATCATCTGTCACCTTGCTCTCCACTCTCTCTGATTGCTCCACCTGTCCCTACTCTGCTCCACTCTGCTCACCACTCTGCCTAATCACCTTCACCTGTCTCCACTCTGCTCTGTCTCATTTAGCCTCGTTTACTCTCCAGCTGCACTGCATTTGCCAGTAACCATACTCAGTATATAAAGCCCTGTTTTTCAGTCATTTCTTGTCAGATCGTCTGCAAGCTCACTCGTGTTTCCAGTCTGCTCCTGCTTTCTCTGACTCCCGTACCTGGACCTGCTGGATCTCTGCTCTGTTCTCCAACCCCGGAAACCCGACCCGCCTTTGACTTCGACTCTGATCTCTCCTCTGCCCCGGTAATTTTGACCTGCCTTCTGCTTAACACTTTCGCCTTGGATTTGCCCTGAACTGTGCCACTGCCTGGTTTTCACCTGCTGTTGTGTGTGTGTTTTCCCCAGGACTCCCGGACCCTCCAGCTCCCGTGTTCGCTGCTCAGTTTCCTGGGGAGGCACACACACACAGCCCTTGGGACCCCTGGAACCCAGAACCCCTGGTGACCCCTGCAACACTGGTAACCCCCAGAAGCCCAGAAGCCGGAACCCTTCTCCTTTCCCACTCCCCTTTTCCCTAATTCAATAAATACCCTTCTGGGTTCGAACGCACCTGGTTCCTCCGTCTCGTACCTGACAGTACGATCTGACCACCATGGAACCAGCGAACGACCCATCAGCCATGGACCGCCTGGAACGTGCAGAGGAGGAGGTGTCCCGGATTACTGGCGACGTTAAGTCTTTGATTCAGCTTGGCCACCAGCATCAACAACAACTCCAACAACAACAAGAGCAACTGGCCCAGGTGATCGAAGCCCTCACAAGCTTGAGAACTCCTTCAACTGCATCACTCCAACCAGCCCCCAGCGCTCCAGCCCCCAGCGCTCCAGCCTACATCGCTCCAGCCCAGGTGTCTACACCTCCAGCTCCCGGAACATCCAACCCGGAACCCAAGATTGGAAACCTGGAGCGCTTTAACGGCGACCCAGACCAGGTTCGGCCCTTCTTGACCAACTGCAAGCTCCTGTTCTCGCTGCAACCCAGAACCTTCGCCTTTGAGGAGGTCAAGGTTGGATTCGCCATCACCCATCTGACGGGTCGGGCTCGTCTCTGGGGAGCAGCGGAGTTCGAGCAGCAAACCCCCGCCTGTGCCACCTTCGAGGCCTTCGAGAAGGAGATGAAGAAGGTGTTCGATCTGGGCTCAACAACGGCGGATGCATCCCAAGAACTCCTAACAATCCGACAGGGCAATCGCACAGTCGCTGACTACTCCATTGAATTCCGGACCCTGGCTAGACGCAGCACGTGGAATATGGTAGCCGTGGTGAACGCCTTCCTTCACAGTTTGGCGGAGTACATCAAGGACGAGTTAGTCTCTCACGATTTACCCACGACCCTCGACGAGGCCATCGCCCTGGTGGTTCGTATCGACCGCCGGATACAGACTCGTCGTCGAGAGAAGGGGCGTCAAATTCCACGCCCCGTCCGCATTCGGAATGACTCTTCGGCTGCTCCGTCCTATCCTGTAGCCTCTCCTGCCCAGATGACACATACCAGCCAGCCCGAACCCATGGAGATTGGCCGCGCTACCCTCACTCCAGAAGAACGCCGGCGACGCTTCTCCTCCAACCTTTGCCTGTACTGCGGGGGCGAAAACCACAGAGTGACCAACTGTCCAGCAAAAGCCAAAGCTCATCAGGCGTAGGGGGAGTCCTGGTGAGCTCAGCATGTTTTCAGCCCCCCGTAAACCGAAAACCCCTGCTCCAAGTCCGTCTTCTGCTTCCCAATTCCCCACACACGCTTTCCGCCCTGGTCGACTCTGGAGCAGAGGCCAACATAATGGACTCTGAATTGGCTCATCAATTAGGCATAGGGCGCCATCGTCTGTCCACACCTGTTCCTGCACGAGCCCTGGATGGGCATCCGCTTGGCACTGTTAATCACATCTCAGCCCCAGTAACCATGCACTTGTCGGGAAACCACCAGGAGGATATCCAGTTTCATCTTCTGCGCTCACCAGGGCAACCACTCATCCTAGGATATCCATGGCTCCGTCAACATAACCCCCACTTCGACTGGGAAACTGGAGTAATACGGGAGTGGGGAAGAGAATGCCATCGAACCTGCTTGAGAGGAGCCATCATACCCACCAGTCCTGAATCTCCTGACTACATCCCAGACCTCTCCAATGTACCTGCCAGTTACCATGGATTTCGTGAAGTCTTTAACAAGTCCAAGGCTACTTCTCTGCCCCCTCATCGGCCATACGACTGTGCCATTGACCTCCTGCCGGGCACTGCACCTCCTAAGGGCCGCCTGTATTCCCTGTCTGCCCCTGAAAGAAAATCCATGGAGACATACATCAATGATTCCTTGGCCGCTGGAATTATCCGCCCATCATCCTCCCCTGCCGGTGCTGGATTCTTTTTTGTTGGAAAAAAAGATGGATCTCTCCGTCCATGCATCGACTACCGGGGGTTGAACGACATAACAATCAAGAATCGGTACCCTCTGCCACTTCTGTCATCAGGCTTTGAACTCCTCCAGGGGGCAACAGTCTTCACCAAACTTGACCTCAGGAATGCTTATCATCTGGTACGGATGAGAGAGGGCGATGAGTGGAAGACTGCGTTTAATACCCCAACCGGACATTATGAATACTTGGTCATGCCTTTTGGTCTTACGAATGCCCCAGCAGTGTTTCAGGCCCTTGTGAACGACATCCTCAGGGATATGCTCAACGTCTTCGTATTTGTTTACCTTGATGACATTTTAATATTCTCAAAAGACATGTCTGAACACGTCCGCCATGTCCAGTTGGTCCTGCAACGCCTCCTAGAGAACTCTCTCTTCATCAAAGCAGAGAAATGTGAGTTTCACGCCAAGTCCGTATCATTTCTGGGGTATATTGTAGCGGAGGGAAGCATTTGCATGGACCCTGCCAAAGTCTCAGCCGTTACCTCTTGGCCAGTGCCTGACAGCCGCAAGAAACTGCAGCAATTCCTGGGCTTTGCCAACTTCTATAGAAGATTTATCCGGAATTACATAAAGTTGCTTCCCCCTTGACTGCCCTCACCAGCACCAAGGTCCACTACCAATGGACACCAGAGGCCGACCAGGCATTCAGAACTTTGAAATCCTACTTCACTTCTGCCCTCATCCTCCAAATGCCTGACTCCGATCGGCAGTTCGTGGTGGAGATAGACGCATCAGACATTGGAGTCGGGGCAGTTCTCTCCCAACGTGCCGCAGTGGACGGCAAGTTGCACCCTTGCGTGTTCTTCTCACGCAGACTTACCCCAGCTGAGCAAGACTATGACATTGGCAACCAGGAATTGCTAGCCGTGAAACTTGCATTGGAGGAGTGGACCGACCACAAGAACCTGGAGTAAATCCGAACTGCCAAGAGGTTGAATCGACGTCTGTCCCGCTGGCCTCTATTCTTCACCCGGTTCAACTTCAACCTCTCGTACCTTCCAGGTTCCTGCAACGCTAAACCCGATGGTCTCTCCCGGGTCTTTTCAGAAGGATGAAGCTCCCATGGAGGAACCGGCTCCTGTCCTCCTGAGCTCCTGTATCATTGCTGCTCTGACCTGGGACATAGAGAGACGAGTCAGACAGGCAATCCAAGACCAGCCTGGCCCCAGTGCTTGCCCCGACGAGTGCCTCTTTGTCCCAGTCCGACTCAGATCACAGGTGATCCAGTGGGGTCATAACACACACCTAGCCTGCCATCCTGGAATGGAGCAAACGTTCCACCAACTCTCCCAACATTTCTGGTGGCCCTCGATGAGGACTGACATCCAGGACTATGTAACGGCTTGCCGCACCTACAGCCAAAACAAAACCTCCAGTCAACCCCCTGCAGGACTACTCCAATCTCTGCCTGTGCCCAAACGCCCCTTGTCCCACCTGTGGTTGGACTTTGTCACTGGTCTGCCCTTGTCCGATGGAAACACTGTTATCCTCACCATTGTTGACAGATTCAGCAAGATGCCCCATTTTGTTCCGCTTCCAAAACTACCCTCTGCGAAGGATACAGCGCAGGTAGTACTGGAACAAGTCTTCAAGCTACATGGCCTGCCCAAAGACATTGTCTCCGACAGGGGTCCCCAGTTTGCGTCAGTTTTCTGGAAGGAGTTCTGTCTCCTCATCGGTGCCACAGCCAGTCTTACCTCCGGCTTCCACCCCCAGTCCAACGGGACAGTCCGAGAGATTTAACCAGGGAGCTGGAGAAGTCCCTCCGCTGCATGACTTCGCGCAATCCCCGATCCTGGTCCCAGCAAGCTCCTGTGGGTGGAATATGCCCATAAACTCCCTCCCGAGCTCCGCAACGGCTTGTCCCCCTTCCATTGTGTGTACGGCTACCCGCCGCCACTGTTCGCCAGTCAGGAGCCCAAAGTATCCTGCCCATCTGCTCTTGCCCTTGTACGACGTTGCCGCAGGACCTGGTCCCAAGCACGGGCCACCCTCCTCCGGTCAGTGGCCAGTTATGCAGCTGGGGCCAATCGCCGGAGGATTCCAGCCCCTACATACCGGGTGGGACAAAAGGTTTGGCTCTCCGCCAAGGATCTTCCGCTCCGAGTAGAGTCCCGCAAGTTGGCACCCGGTACGTCGGCCCGTTTCATGTGGAGAGGGTGATCGGTAGGTCAACTGTACGCCTCAAGCTCCCCGGCTCCATGAAGGTCCACCCAACCTTCCATGTGTCCAAGCTGAAGCCGGTGCACGAGAGTGATCTGCTCCCAGATGCTCCGCCACCACCTCCTCCTCGTGTGGTCAAGGGGGGACTGGTCTACACTGTTGAACGCCTCCTCCAAATCACGTCGGCGGGGAAGAGGTCTCCAGTACCTGGTGGACTGGGGGGAGGGCTACGGCCCAGAAGAAAGGATGTGGGTGCCCGCCAGCAGAATTGTAGATCCGGCTATGATCACTGAGTTTCATCGCCTCCACCCTGACCAGCCCTCCCTTCGGAGGGGTCGCCCCGGGAGAGTCCAACGTGTTCCTGCCCGGCCAGCCATTCCCTGGCGATGCCCGCTCCTGACCCTGCACCTGCTCTTGTGCCATGCCCCAACTCTGTGCCTGCACCTGCCTCTGGCTCTGACCCCGACCCCAATCCGGCCTTGTCTGATGGTGCCTCTTCTGCTGGGGACATTGAGATGGAGGAGTTGTCCGCAGAAGAGGTGGCGATGGACTCCGACCGGTCAGAGGAATACTAGCCCTCCTCCGGTTCCCCCCTCCACCCACCCTGCCTCGGTGATTCTGTTTTGGGACTTCTGGGGCCGTCCCTTGAGGGGGGGGTTCTGTCATGCATTCCCTCTGCCTGCTTGGTAACTACACTCAATTGGTTCTAATCATCTGTCACCTTGCTCTCCACTCTCTCTGATTGCTCCACCTGTCCCTACTCTGCTCCACTCTGCTCACCACTCTGCCTAATCACCTTCACCTGTCTCCACTCTGCTCTGTCTCATTTAGCCTCGTTTACTCTCCAGCTGCACTGCATTTGCCAGTAACCATACTCAGTATATAAAGCTAATATAATGTTTTTCAGTCATTTCTTGTCAGATCGTCTGCAAGCTCACTCGTGTTTCCAGTCTGCTCCTGCTTTCTCTGACTCCCGTACCTGGACCTGCTGGATCTCTGCTCTGTTCTCCAACCCCGGAAACCCGACTTCGACTCTGATCTCTCCTCTGCCCCGGTAATTTTGACCTGCCTTCTGCTTAACACTTTCGCCTTGGATTTGCCCTGAACTGTGCCACTGCCTGGTTTTCACCTGCTGTTGTGTGTGTGTTTTCCCCAGGACTCCCGGACCCTCCAGCTCCCGTGTTCGCTGCTCAGTTTCCTGGGGAGGCACACACACACAGCCCTTGGGACCCCTGGAACCCAGAACCCCTGGTGACCCCTGCAACACTGGTAACCCCCAGAAGCCCAGAAGCCGGAACCCTTCTCCTTTCCCACTCCCCTTTTCCCTAATTCAATAAATACCCTTCTGGGTTCGAACGCACCTGGTTCCTCCGTCTCGTACCTGACACTCCTGTGGTTATAGGAGCCTCTATAACGCAGCGCACAGTCTGGACTTAGTCTGAGTATCATCGACTTTCAAATCTCTTCGAGACTTGGTCTGACCAAGAGAATAACAATGAACATTTCCCAAACGGCATGGTTAACATGATAAGAATACCAGTACCCTAAGACTAAAATAATAATACTAAGATGATAATAATAGTAATAATAATAATAATAATAATAATAATAATAATAATAATAATAATAATGTATGTATAATAATATGTATATACTATATTTATATCTATATTGATAATTGTAGTTATTTAAGTTAATTTAGATAATTTTAGTTAATTATAGAACATTATAGTTACATATTTTTTAATTGATTTAGTATTCTTTTTTCATGTTGCTATTTAGTAACATAAATACATAAATAAATAAATCAGGAAAGAAACACAGAACGAACAAAAGAAAGAAAGAAAGAAAGAAAGAATGAATAAATCCTGTCTACCTAGGTACAGTAGGATGTGCGCTCCTGCAGTTTGAAGCCTGTTTAATGCAGTGCACACTACACACCCCCTGTAGACACAGAGATGAGCTGCATAAAATGGGATGCAGGCAGGATGATGGTGGAGCTAGCTGGAGGTCCCCTTCCTCTTTGTCGTCGTGCACGGACGGCATCACAACTATGTCGAGCGGAAACATTTGTGCATTCGCCAGCACCCAACCAAGACACAGCCACTGCAAAACGCTGAAAAAAGACACCAAAAGCATTCACCAAACTCTGCATGTTAACCCATATTCTTATTCTTCAGAAGAGTAAGAGTATGTACATCCCACCTCACTGAGGCCAGGTGCAGGACAAAGGCGCATCTGACAGTAGAAGGAGTTTATTCAAATACATCAAAAACATTTCGACCCATCAGGGTCTTCATCAGGCCCTCTCTATTGTCAGATACCCTTATTCTCATGACATGAAAAATACTCTCAGCAGGGGGGGGGGCAATGCCCCCCCGTGGCGCCGGCCCTGCATCCAATCAAGACACTTTCTCTGCTTCTCCACCACCAGT
Organism: Engraulis encrasicolus; assembly: GCF_034702125.1. Lineage (NCBI taxonomy): Eukaryota > Metazoa > Chordata > Actinopteri > Clupeiformes > Engraulidae > Engraulis > Engraulis encrasicolus. The sequence goes on along the minus strand of NC_085874.1, from coordinate 49,885,467 downwards.
GGCCCTGTAAAGCCTGATAAACGCAAACATGATAGCAAACACTATTCACCATGGAATTCATCTACGTATTTGCTTTCTCATGAAGCAAAGACAAATA
>NC_085874.1:49862870-49880370 GCF_034702125.1 Engraulis encrasicolus | reverse complement strand
CACTCACACAGATCTAATATCCTGCCTGCCTGTTTTCAGTAGGAGGAGAAGAGACAAAACAAAAGCAGATATCCACCACACGCACGGACGCACGCGCTCAGATACAGAAGCCAAAGTAGATATCCCCAGATGAGACAGGAGATGTGGAGTCGTGCTCTTGGATGGGTAAGATATGGACTCTGAATCAGTGTGTGGGTGTGTGTGTGTGTGTGTGTGTGTGTGTGTGTGTGTGTGTGTGTGTGTGTGTGTGTGTGTATGCATGCCTGTGTGTATGTGTGTGTGTGTGTGTGCGTGTGTGTGTGTGTGTGTGTGTGTGTGTGTGTGTGTGTGTGTGTGTGTGTGTGTGTGTGTGTGTGAAAGGAGACAAGCTTTTTGCTTGTCTAACTGCAGATAAGGTTAAGACAAATAGAATATGCACCAGCCAAGAAAACTCAATTTGTATTCTCTGAGTGCACTTCAGTGGCGGTGTGTGTGTGTGCGTGCGAAAATCGCTGTAAACATGTATATATTTATAAACATATAAAAAATAATTTACACAACTGTTATTTTGACATTACCATATTGTTGCAATAATAACTATTAGTGTTTTTTGTCAGTTATTATGAACAATTACTTTTGCTGATTTTTTGCTGGGGGGGAGGTCGAATGCTGTCGCATGATTTTATCCCGTGGCATGTGGCCCCCACGATACAGTCCCTTGTGTGTGCACCTGGGTGTTGAATGTTGTATGATAATATGATATTATGATACAACATTCATATTATTAATATCTCATGCAAAGGCTTATCATGTTTGACTTGTTATGCTCGGAAGCCACTAGATGGTGAACAACTGTTCACACTTTAAGCTGCATTAGTGGTGATTTGTTTTGAATGTTCGACAATTGAATGTTCCACTGAATGTGTTTTGCTTGGGGTCCCAACTGACTCAAGACTTGCCTCTGCATGTGTGTGAACATGTGACATCTGATATTTCCCCTATGTGTGGCCCTGGGTGTTGATTGCTGCCAAATGATTATTTTTTATTTTATCACATGTGGTCTCTGATACATCCCTTGCGTGTGGGCCTGCCCTGACCTATCCCTACACCTCCATCCATGGCTGAAGTGCCCTTGAGCAAGGCACCTAACCCCACATTGCTCAAAGGACTGTAACCAATACCCTGTAATATCTGGAAGGTGCTTTGGATAAAAAAGCGTCAGCTAAGTGTAATGTAATGAAAGTGTTATGTAATGAATTTTGCCATATTTTTTGATACCTCCCCTATGTGTGGGCTTTGATACCTCCCCTATGTGTGGACTTTGATGCCTCCCCTATGTGTGGGCCTGTGTGCTGATTGCTGCCATATGATGTATATATTTTAATCACATATGTTCTCTGATACATCCCTTGTGTGTGGGCCTGTGTGTTAAATGCTGCCGTATGATTAAAAAAAAAAAAATACATATGGTCTCTGATACATCCCTTGTGTGTGGGCCTAAGTGTTGGTGCCTCCTCCAACCCGCCGACCCCCTCTTCCCCACTCTCTCCATGGGTCGTTACTTGCCACTGCTGAGCTGTGAACCAGTACAGTGCCGTGCGTATGTTTTTGCTGTGAACTGGTATGTTACATTCTCACTATGATAGCCATGTGTGAACTAACTGGTGAAGCCTGTTCTAGGCTTTGACCAGGCGCCTGGAGCAACATAGACGCAGCATTCAGGCTCATGAGATTTTAGATTTTTTTAAAGGTACACTGTGCAGGAAATGGTCAAAAAAGGCACTGCAACTATGCTGCTCATTGAAACTGGGCTGCCAATTTTGATCTTTATATGAAAGTTTACTAAGTAATAAACAAACATTTTCTAGTATGGTCCAAGTAGAGTAATTTGTGCAGCTAAAAATGGCTATTTTTGGAAATTCAAAATGGCGGACCATGGAGAAGATCCCCCTTTTCATGTATGAAAAGTGCAATTTTTCCAGTCATAATGAATACTTAGAATTTGATGGTGGTGGTAAGTATTCATGAAAAAGGTAACATTATTGAATGGGCAGCATGAATTCTGGTAATAAACAACTAAAAATCTCACACAGTGTCCCTTTAAATAAAAAAATAAATGTGAGTATGTTAGAGCTGAACGAACACATTCCAATGCAAGAGGAGGGTCCTAGCTTTTAAATGAGGGCACATTTTTTTTGTTGCAGGTGCCTAAGGCTAAAATGGGTAAAGGAAAACACTCAGCCCTAACCGATACCCTGATAAAACCCAAAATAGTCACAACAAGTAGTCCCATCCATTTTTTTTATTTGTTTTTTTTAGCCGTTTTGACATTAAAAGCATTTTACGCTTTTGCAAAATCTTAGAGTGCATCGTTTGTTTGTCTGTCTGACATCCTCCACTGCACAACATCAAAAGTAAAGACAGATAGTGCGGCGCAGCGTGCAACCGAAAACATTTAACCTTACACCTGTCAGCAGAGTACTGACATTCAGTACAGAAAATAAATAACAAACATTCAGTTGAGAAAACGGCAAACATGAAGAGCGTGCAGTTTCCAGCATGACTGAGGCATATATAAAACAGTAACTCCACTGCAAAACATATCTACCATCAGGGGTCATGTTGCTATTTTCACGTCAAGTTAGCCTCCAAACAGCCCCTCACAGCCCTTCAATACTCATCAGGTAGGTTTCTGTGCTCAGCTGCTTTGTGTGACGAGGAAATGTGTTTTTGACAGCTGAGTGCAGGAAAACGATATGCCTCAATGCATAATGATGACACTACTAAGAATTTCACAGATGGACTGAGGGCAAAATAGCTGAACAACTAGAAACGCTAAATGCTGCATTTCATGGCGAAACAGTCACAGATACAGTGATGATGGGCTCATTATGGCCAAACATCAACAGGATATCAATACTAATGCGAGACGATGGATAGGGCAAAGTTACCTTTGGGCTACACTATCCGTTCAATGTTTACTATGAAATTGTGATGCTGTTCCTGTTTTAAATCAATAAACTATGAATTCCTTTCCGTGTAATTTCATACCTGGCATCACATGGATGGCCAAAGTTAGATATAAATAAAATAATGTGAGGATTAGTCATTGAGCAATCTACCTCCATTTGCCATTTGCACCGCAAAAGACACATTTCGACATGACCAGCCTTGCGATGTTGATATTACAAAATGCTTGGTGATTACATGCTTCCCTTACTGTGTAATTCCAAACTCATAGTGATGTATGGTGACATTTCCAAATTCATAGCAGTTGATGAATGTTAAGTGCTAACGTTAAATGATATGTAGTGTCGACACCTGTCCCGCTTTTACCTCAATATCCTGGTTTTTAATGGTCTTTCCAGGGAGAGAAAGAATCCCTGAGCACATAATTAAGAGTGATGTGGCTTACAAGGAAAGGGTAAATTGGCTTGTTGAAATGTCCAAGGTTTTTAACATAAATTAGTCATGACCACAACAGCACTTTAATGCTTTAAGGCCAGTGAATGTTATATATATGACTGAGTTATACTGTATCTGAGACAGTACTTTACTGCAAAACACGTCTCTCCATGAGAGATATTTCGGCGCAGGTAGAACAATCACTAACTCTCGAATCAGCCCAGTATGTAGTGTTAACAGAAGCTGGGTTACAACAAGAGAAAAGAAAACATATACATGGGTGCGGTATGGCAACCGTTCAGTGGCCTTTCGTTTATCAACCACAAGCACAATCTCAAAAATCTACACTGATATGCCAGAGGCCCCACGCAGTTAATGATTAACGCATATTTGTGGTGTAAACGTGTTAGCTCTTTTGCTTGCAACAGTGTGTGTTAAATGCCAGCGCTTTATGACAGTGTGAGGTGCTTGAGATCGATAACTGCTTTCGTTGTCTCTCTCTCTCTCTTGCTCTCTCTCTCTCTCTGTCTCTCTGTCTCTCTCTCTCTCTCTCTCTCTCTCTGCCTCTCTCTCTCTCTGTCTCTCTCTCTCTCTCTCTCCCTTTCTCTCTCTTCCTCTCTCTCTCTCTCTCTCCCTGATGGATTAGTGTTGTTGACGTGGGTCTATGGGCTCAGACATGGGGCTAGGGGGTGAAGGGAGAGATGAGGGGAAGGGGGTGAAAGGTAGACGGAGAGAAACTGAAGGCTGACAGAAAGAGAGAGAGAGAGATAGAGAGAGGGAGGGAGAGAGATATTGATAGAGAGAGAGAGAGAGCGAGAGAGAGATATATAGCGAGAGAGAGATAGAAAGAGAGAGAGAGCGAGCCAGCGAGAGCGAGAGGGAGAGAGAGAGAGAGAGAGAGAGAGAGGGAGAGAGGGACAGAGAGAGATAGATAGATAGAGAGAGAGAGAGAGGGATAGAGAGAGACAGAGAGAGAGAGAGGGATAGAGAAAGAGCGAAAGATAAGAGAGAGAGGCGGGGGAGAGAGAGATAGAGGGAGAGAGAGAGAGAGACAGAGGGAGAGAGAGGGAGCTAAGGGATTAATGATGCTCAGCAGGACTTTGGGTTCATGGGTCACTCAGTCAGAACACACGGCCTCATCACTCACCACGACAACACTCACAGAGGAGGAGAGAGGGATAGAGAGAGAGGGGTGGGCATGGGGGGAGAGAGAGGTGACGATGGGGGATAGAGGGAGAGGGGTGGGGCTAGAGGGGAGAGAGAGAAGGGGTAGAGAGAGAGGGAGAAGGAGAGTGAGGGAAGAGAATGAGAGAGCGAGGGATGGAAGGAGACGAGAGAGACAGAGGGAGAGAAGGAGTGGGATAGAGGGAGGAGGAGAAGAGAGTGCAAGGAGGACAGTGTGTGTGTTATGCTTGCGTGCGTTTGTGCGCGCGTGTGTATGTGTGTGAGTGTTAGTGGATGGAAGGGAGCAGTGTATGGAGCCTAGGGAGGGGGAATTAATAGTGTCAACAAGGAGCTCCACAGATCGATGCGGCGCCACATGTAATATCCGCAGGACATGGGGCATGGGGCTCTGGGCCCTCGAACAGCAGACACGACACTCACAACACACACCAGATACACACAACACACACTCACAACACACACTAGACCAGACACTCACAACACACGCTCACAACACACACTAGACACGACACTCACAACACACACTAGACCAGACACTCACAACACACACTAGACACTCACAACACACACCACACCAGACATGGTTAGGGGAGAAAAATGAAAGGAGCGAGCTGGGGAGTGAGACGTGTGCGTGTGTGTGCGTGTGTGTGTGTGTGTGTGTGTGCGTGCGTGCGTGCGTGCGTGCGTGCGTGCGTGTGTGTTTAGGGGGAAGTGTGTGAATGTGGTATGAATGTCGATTGTTGTCCTTTGTCGTTTCATGTGTTGTGTTTGTGTTTTTTGTTTGATGTATTGAAACACAATGCAAATTGTGGATGAGGAGAGGGTGACGGAGAGAAAGAGAGAGAGAGAGTGGGGAAGGAGAGAGTGAACATACATGTCTTCAGATGAACGATACATATTGAGATGGAGAGAGGAAAAAAAAGATCCACTTTAAAACGAAGGTTTCGTATGTAACCACGTTTCTATGAGTTTCGGATGACTGCCAGGCCTTGGCAGTCACTTGTAATACTGACGAGACAATTAACAAGTTACTTCCGGGGTGAACGTGCGTAAATTGCGGGGAACGCATGCATTTCACCTGGGGTCGCCAATTGACTTTTTTAGTATTAACACCCGACTTGCATGAGCATTCCATGAATATTCAGTGCTAAAAGCACCGCCTGGTGGTCAGTAGAAACAAAATAGAAAAGGTCACAAACTAACTACAACAGCGTAGTTGTTAGCCAGTTAGCAACTTGGGTAGTTGTCAATGGGAAATTGCTTTGCAAACAACAAAGAAGCTCACATAGTTAGCAACGACGGTTTCGAGAAATGCATCCCTGTTTTGGAAGCAACATATTGTGCAGGGGTGGACAATCTCAAAGCCAGCCTTAAAAACAACTGCCAAAAACAATAAAAGCAAATAAATAAGCCTAACTGTGACAGACAAAAAATATAACATGAGTTTATTCTAACCAACTTGACTTCTTTTTTCAGAGCGTTATCAATTACTGGGCGCGTTCACCAGTCTTTTCTGGTGAAATGCGTACTCTACTCAACCGTGTGTTAATGTGCCTAAAAAAACAAACCCTACCTAGTACAGTATCTGCACTTGTTGAACTGTATGTTTCCTGGGTGCTAGTGATGTCAGCTATGACTATGTCCTTGATTGTAAGTCGCTTTGGTTTTAAAAAAAGTGTCTGCCAAATGCAATGTAATGTAATGCAATAGTGTAATAAAATAAAAAATGTTATTGTTGTCATCTGACTGCATGCAGAAGTGACAGCATGCGTGCCTAGCATCACTGCTGCCCTTCAGAAATGCAGTGACCAGGGGAGCTATGGGTGGAATGGCATTTTAAGCTGTGTGTGTGTGTGTGTGTGTGTGTGTGTGTGTGTGTGTGTGTGTGTGTGTGTGTGTGTGTGTGTGTGTGTGTGTGTGTGTGTGTGTGTGTGTGTGTGTGTGTGTGTGTGTGTGCGCGTGTGCGCGTGTGTGTGTGTTATGGCTACAGACTGTAATGGAGTGTGATGTTTCTCAGTGGTATGTCTGTGCGGACTACCAATGGGCCTTTTCTCACCACTAGAGAATGTGCACGGAAGCACGCAAGCCCAAGTCAAGTGTTGGGCAGCCATGCAGCTGTCAAAGCATTTACATAACACACACGCACACACACACAGCGTACTCGCAGGCAAGCGCGCGCACACACACGTGCACACACATGCGCACACTCTCTTCATCGTCACACACATGCGCACACGCGCACACACACACACGCACACACACACACACACACATACACGCAAGCGCACACACACACTGTTATCATGTGCAGATGCCAGCTCCATATGCTTGGCTTTCCCCATAGTAGAGCTGCAGATGAAATGAGGCGACTCTGTAAACACCTGCCAGCTGAGAGAGGCCATGGTGTTAAATACACAAAATGAAAATTCAGGCCTTATAGTTTTCATTTTTCGTTCAATAATTATCTTCAAATGCACGACCTAAGATACATAAGAATTAAAATACATAAAAATTTCCTTTTTCAATTTCATCTGCTTATTATTTATGTTGTTGGGCCTCCTTTTCAATTTTTTATATTATATATTATTATATTACTATATATTATTGTATTATTACATTATTATAAAATAAACAGACATTTCCACAAGTCTAATGTGTTTGCTTACTTTGTGGGGGAGTAACATTGCAGCAGCAGCAATAGGCGCCGTCTACCTGTATGTGGCCAACAAGAGCATCAGCACGGAGACCCAACATTCCTGCAAGTCTAATGCCTTGTTCAGACCAGGAGCGACCAACGCGAACGGAGCGACGGAACTCATTATTTCTCTATGGAGGGCACGCGACCAGCGCTACCAGAGCAAACCTGAGCGACCAAAGTGAATTTTTAACGTTTAAAGTCAAGCTTATCTTATGGTAATGAGCTATGACGCGATTCGGCGAAAACCAATTGGAATGTTCATATCAACGAATGTCCCAGGCTGCCAAGTCAGAGCCGTTATGTGATTAGCTAAATCAAACATGTCAATCTCACGTCCACAGCAAATACAGCGAATTCAAGGCGAAACTTCTTCTGCTACCACCGCTACCTGGCAGCGTAATTCGCTCTTGGTCTGAACACGGCATAATAGGGAAAAACCATGCAGATGATGAGACGTATTGTATTAAGAGAAAAATAACACAAATTGAGGTTCACATTGACATTGTGTGTCAAAGGCGAGTTTCTTTTATATAGGGAGGGAATGGGAAAGTACAAAAAAAAAGAACAGAGAGGATAAGGAGACATGCAGATCTAATTAGGGATGGCCTTTTATAAAATTACATGATGGATAATCATATGAATTGCAAGCCTCATGGAAATATTCTCTCTTAGGCCTGGGCTATTAAGGCAGTCATGGGTGAGCGGTTAGAGCGTCAGACTTGCATCCCAGAGGTTGCCGGTTCGACTCCCGACCCGCCAGGTTGGTGGGGGGAGTAATCAACCAGTGCTCTCCCCCATCCTCCTCCATGACTGAGGTACCGTCCCACCGCACTGCTCCCCATGGGGCGCCACTGAGGGCTGCCCCCTTGCACGGGTGAGGCATAAATGCAATTTCGTTGTGTGCAGTGTTCACTTGTGTGCTGTGGAGTGCTGTGTCACAATGACAATGGGAGTTGGAGTTTCCCAATGGGCTTTCACTATTTGTACTTGCTGTATGACTTCACTTACTTGCACGGCTGTGTGCGAATGAGTGCACATACTTGCTGAAGAAATATCCGAACACCGCACAAGACACTAGAGGTTTTATCTTTCGGCTATTCGGCCTCAACATGGAAGTTCGAAATGTGCAAGCGCACGTGTGTCCTACTGCAAACCAGGACTCTGTGTCCTTCATTAAGTCAGAGGGTCAGACTTCAATATGACCCATTCTTGCCAGTCCATAGATATGAATGGTAGATAGATACCTCGTTGACCATTCCCTTGTATTGGAACAAATGGCTGAAGTCAGATGGCCGCCATGTTTAACCGGTATATTGCTGTTAGGAATGGGTGAAAAACATCCTGTAGGTGGCGGTAACATCTATGAAAAATATAATACCGGCCAAAGACGGCGGCGCCCGGGGATTGGCATCTAGTGTTTATATCGATGTTGCCAGTCAAGGTCACTCTCCTGACTCCTGCGTAGCCCTAGAAGGGCAGCCTATCCCAGGAGGAGGAGCAGGAGGAGGAGGAGGAGGAGGAGGAGGAGCAGGGGAAGAGGAGCAAGAGGAGGAGGAGGAGGAGCAGTAAGAGGAGGAGGAAGAGCAGGAGGAGGAGGAGGAGGAGCAGGGGAAGAGGAGGAGGAGGAGGAGGAGGATGAGGAGGAGGAGCTGGAGGAGTAGGAGGAGGAGGAGGATCAGGAGGAGGAGGAGGAGCAGCAGGAGGAGGAGCAGGAGCAGGAGGAGGAGGAGGAGGAGCAGGAGAAGGAGGAGGAAGAGGAAGAGTAGGAGGAGGAGGAGGAGGAAGAGGAAGAGGAGGAGGTGGAAGAGGAGGAGAAGGAGGAGGTGGAAGAGGAGGAGATGGAGGAAGGGGAAGAGGAGGAAGAGGGGGAGGAAAAGAATTAGGAGGTGGAAGGAGGAGAAAGAACAGGAGCAGGAGCAGGAGCAGGAGCAGGAGGAAGAGGAGGAGCAGGAGGAGGAAGTGGAAGAGGAGGAGGAGGAGGAGGAGGAAGAGGAGGAGGAACAGAAGGAAGATGAGGAAGAGGAGGAGGAACAGAAGGAAGATGAGGAGGAGGAAGAGGAATAGGAGGTGGAGGAGGAGGAAGAGGAGGAACATGTGCAAGAGCAGGAGGTGGAGGAGGAACAGGAGCAGGAAGAGCAGGAGGAGAGGAAGCAGGAGGTGGGAGCAGGAGCAGGTGTGCTGCCTTCCATCACTCACGTACTGACAGGAGAGAATTGAGGATGAAAAAAAAAGTCAATACTAAAAAGTGAAGTAGAGAAAGGGGAGCGTGCTGTATGTGGAAGGAGAGGGAGAGAGAGAGACAAGATGAAGAGATGAAGAGATGGAGAAAACGAGAGACGAAAGGAGATAGGAAAAATACAAGAGAAAGAGAGACAGAGAGAGAGAGAGAGAGAGAGAGAGAGAGAGAGTGAGTTTGATGCGGTACAGTGAACGAGAGAACTGAAAATGAGGCTCTAGAGAGACTTGTGGAGAATTCCAAACACACACCATTCTGCTCTTCCTCATGTGCACGCACGCACGCACGCAGGCACGCACGCACGCACGCACGCACGCACGCACGCACGCACGCACGCACGCACGCACGCACGCACCTTAGTGATAAGCTCTACCTCTGCAGTGTGAAACGCATTAACCAAAAGGAGGAACCTCTGCTTACAAAAATATACACCAACACATGAGCAAATCAACACAGACACACACACAAAAGTATGTGAGCATTACACGCACACACACGCTCCCATGTACACACACAGACATATGCGCACAGACACACACATGCACACGGGACACATGCACGCACGCACGCACGCACACACACATGCACATGCATGCACGCCACACACACACACATCCGCACGCACAAACACACACACACACACGCAGAGTGAGAGTTTGCATGAACTTTGACTGACCGAGAACAAAGGCAGCAGTCTGCAGCTAAATGGATTAGATTCTTTTTCTGGTCCCTGGAGAACACGCAGCCTCCATCTCTGACCTACTTCTACAGGCAGTGGTACAGGGAGAGGGGGAGGAGAAGAAGAGGAGAGGAGAGGGGGAGGGGGAGGAGAGGAGAGGAGGAGGAGGAGAGGAGAGGGGGAGGAGAGGGAGAGAGGAGAGGAGAGGAGAGGAGAGGAGAGGAGAGAAGGAGAAGTGCAGGCGACAGGAGAGGAGAGGAGAGGAGGAGGAGGGGAGAGGGGGAGGAGAGGACAGGAGAGGAGAGGAGAGAGGGAGGAGATGACATGAGAGGAGGAGGAGAGCAGACGAGAGGGAGGAGAGCAGATGAGAGGAGAGGAGGAGGAGAGGAGAGCAGGGAAGAGTAGGAGGAGAGCAGATGAGAGGAGAGGGGAGGAGAGGAGAGGAGGAGGAGAGGAGAGGAGAGGAGAGTAGGAAACAGGAGAGGAGAGGAAGAAGAGAGGAGAGGAGAGGGGAGAAGAGGAGAGGAGAGGTGAGGAAAGGAGAGAGGGGAGGAGGCGTGGAGAGGAGAGGAGAGTAGAGGAGAGGAGAGACGAGAGGGAGGAGAGCAGAGGAGAGCAGAGGAGTGGAGAGGAGTAGAGAGGAGAGGAGTGGAGAGGAGAGGAGAGGAGAGGTGAGGAAAGGAGAGAGGGGAGGAGGAGTGGAGAGGAGTGGAGAGGAGTGGAGAGGAGAGGAGAGAGGGGAGGAGGAGTGGAGAGGAGAGGAGAGGAGGAGGAGAGGAGAGGAGAGAAGAGGAAAGGAGGAGAAGGAGGAGGAGGAGGAGGAGAGCAGACGAGAGGAGAGGAGAGGAGAGGAGAGGAGAGGAGATGAGAAGAGAAGAGAAGAGAGGAGAGGAGAGGAGACACGAGGAAGAAGAGAACAGAGATGAGAAGAGAGGAGAGGAGAGGATGAATGATGTACAGAGGGGTGGCACGAAGGAGGTGTGGGGGGTGAGGTAGGGGAGTGTGGGGGTGGTGTAGGAGGAGCGCAAAAGAGCTAAAGTGTTACAGGATGTCGGCAGAGGGCGGTGAAAGCGAAAGTGAGGAGTGTGTGGAGGTGGAAGTGCGATGAGACGGGGTGGGATGTTTGTGTGTGTGTGTGTGTGTGTGTGTGTGTGTGTGTGTGTGTGTGTGTGTGTGTGTGTGTGTGTGTGTGTGTGTTGGGTAGAGGAGTGTGTGTGTGTGTGTGTGTGTGTGTGGGGGGGGGGGGCACCCCAAGTGAAAAAACACTAGTGTAAAGGGTATTGGAGGTGACAAGAGGAACGTCCCTCTGGGAAAGAGCCTCTGTCATTTTGACATAGCACACCACAGGGCACACACAACAAAATTGCCCAGCAAGTGCCCCAAGGGAGCCTTGCAACAGGGGGGCCTGTGTGTGTGAATGTGTGTGTGTGTGTGTGTGTGTGTGTGTGTGTGTGTGTGTGTGTGTGTGTGTGTGTGTGTGTGTGTGTGTGTGTGTGTGTGTGTGTGTGTAGTGGGGGTGCTGACGGTGTGTCGTCATGGCTGGAGGAGGATGAAGGAGAGGACTGGTAATGTACTGTATTACTACCACCTGGTTACTACCTAGTGTCGGGATTCGAACCAATAGCCTACGGGTGGCAAGCCCAATGTCCTAACAAGACTGTGCCTGGAGACTAGAGGTGCACCGAAATGAAAATTTGTGGCCGAAACCGAAACCAAATAATAATTAATCACTTGGCCGAATACCGAAATCGAATATTACAATTCAGTCAAAAGTGATCAAAAAGTAGGTTTTTCACTATTTTTAAATATTACTGAAATCTACGGTTTACAATAAATGTTTTGACATATTTTTGAAAGAAAATAAATGTGTATTTGAAGTCTTCAAATGTTAGAGTAGAAGTGAAATTAGTTTACTAATGCCCATTTTCAATTCAATTCTATTCTGCCTCCGACTCGGCCGCTCAATTGGCTTTCGGCCGAAAACCGAAAGTGTCTTTTTTTGCGTTTTCGGCCGAATATTTTCTGCGGCCGAATTTTCGGTGCACCTCGAGGGAAGTTGATGTGATAATGGGAGAGTAGTGATGAGCGATATGTTACGAAAAAAAACCCCCAAATTGAACCATATACACCTTTAACCAACGAAATCCTGTATGAGATAATACCAAGGGTGAGCGAGAAGATTACTGTACGGAGAATGAGACTTGCAGGACACTGCCAAAGGCACCCAGAACTGAGAAGTAGAGATGCACAGGATTCGCAGGATAATAGGGTTTTTCACAGGATCCGGATCCGGCAGGATCTTAAGCAGTTGATCCGGTATCCGGCAGTTACCTAAAAATCAGGATCTGGTGCTCTAGCCTAGGTTTTTCAGTCAGTCTTTCACAACTCCAATTGCTACATGGAGTGAACAGTGCAGACAGTGTGGCAGTAAGCCAATGAGTCTAAAAAATAGTTTGAGCCAACGTAATAAAAAGGGCCCACGTGTGCGAGTAGGCTATGTGTTTCAACCCATTCTTAGGATCCGGTATCCGGTTCCGGATCCGGCAGGATCTTAAGCAGTGGATCCGGTATCCGGCAGGATCCTAAAAATCAGGATCCGGTGCATCTCTACTGAGAAGCCAGCAAACTGTGGGAACCGTCACGTGAGTGCCGGTCAAGAGGACGTCCCACACTAATATGTAGACATACTCAAGAAGGACGCAGGAACCCAGAGTACCAGCGAATGGAAAAAATGTATGGAGAATCGGGATGACTGGAAGCAATGATGGAAGGCTCATCTGTGGACGACCTAGAGGGAGAACCATGCCATAACACGATATGGATTAGCGTCCACGCGATATATATACCATCATATCGCCCAGCCCTATCTAAATATTGATGCGCTGTATACACACACACCCTCCGGTGTGTGTGTGTGTGTGTGTGTGTGTATGTGTTAAGACATTGCATCACATTGCCTTAATCCGGCCCTGCTATGGGAGAGGGTGGGTAGTGTGTGGTGTGTGGGGAGAGGTTGGTCCCAGGTCCCAGGTGGTAGATCCCAGATCCCAAGTGGTAGCCAGGCCGCGACCTCCTAGTGACGCAACACCTTCGGCGTTTCTAATAGGTCAAGAGCAATACAAGTACTCAGAAAATGTTTGGTTTAAACTTCGGCAGAGCCTTTTCTGGCTTCGACCAGTAACAACCAAGGGAGGTGGGTCAAGCATTCCATTTGAGAAACGTTAATTGTTATGCTCTAGATCCAGACCAAGTCTTGAAGAGAATTGAAAGTCGATGATAATCAGGCTACCCAGGTGGTAGTTCAGAGCCCAAGTCAGGGATGGGCAACTGGAGGCCCGGGGGCCACATACATGTACAGGTTGCCTCCTCACTCGGTGCAGCCCTTGGATAAAATTTGGCCACCATAGTTTCCGAAAATGTAAAAAAAATAATATATATATATATATATATATATATATATATATATATATATATATATACACTATATATATATTTTATTTAATTTTTTTTAACGATTTCCGTTTTTGTTAATGAATTACGATTTCCTTCGCATTTTCCTCCTGGAGTAAATACATCCTATAGAGAACACCACAACTGCTTGAAAGACAGAGGAAAAGCGTAGTCAAGTTGTTGTAGTTAACTTGGGTTTGGGAGTAATAAAAAAAACCTTCAGAGAAGGGACAGTTGGGATGAGTTTACTAACACTCCCCAGGCTTTGTTTTACAGTTGTAATGAGTTAGGTGACAGTAATTAGTTAGGTGACATAAATGTGTGATATGTTGTTCAGCCCTTTTAATGGGAGGAATTTTGAAAAACTTTGAAAAACGTTACCAGCACCCCTCATGTAATAATAACGATAATTTCATGATACTCAAAGTCGATTGAATGTGTACGCCTATGTGTGTGGGGGGAAAAGGCATAGCCTACCCTCTTAGACCCTTTTTGTCTATGCATTAACAATTTCACAGTGCTCTTAAATTCTTATCTCTGCTCCTATTTTGTTTTATTATTTTTTTCATTACATAGACCCCTGCATGAGGGACGAATGAAACTGTGTTGTAAACACAAATGATTCACTGTAAGCCTACTGCATTTTTATTTTATTTATAATATAAATGACAATGTACTACTATTATACATGTCATGGGTAAAATCTTATGTAGCCTTATTTCTCAAAATATAAATGGCTGAAATGTAGGCCTATGCCTATAGTTTCTCCATGCGCCAATGTCATACTGTACTCATTGTTTTGCTGTTTCAGAAGACAGAAAACAACCACGACCGAACAAAGAAAATACCAGCACCATCATCAGTACCAATCATGAGCGAGAGAGAGAGAGAGAGAGAGAGAGAGAGAGAGAGAGAGAGAGAGAGAGAGAGAGAGAGAGAGAGAGAGAGAGAGAACAACACAGAGGAAAACAGAGAAGAAAGAGTGAGTGGAGAAAAAAAGACCAAGAAATAGAGGGAGAAAGTAAAGAGGGTAGAGTGACAGACAGGAGGAGAGAGAGAGAGAGAGAGAGAGAGAGAGAGAGAGAAAGAGAGAGACAGAGAGAGAGAGAGAGAGAGAGACAGAGAGAGAGAATCCGCAACCCCATCCCCACTGTCTGGGCCTCACTTCCTTGTAAGGACATCGCTACCGCACAGACACAAGAGGCCATCAGTATCAGAAAAAAAGAGGAAGACAACGAAAGAGGGGGGGGGCGAGAGCGGAAGAGAGAATAAATAAGACAGTCAATCACCTCCTGTCTAAACATTGATGAGGCTGAAAATGGTGCTGTGTGTGTCGATCCGTCGGAAGACAAAGAATGTCGATGTCACTGGCAGATGCTACAACAACACAACTGTACAACCAGACAGAATTGTAACCATGACGACTTGTTAGAGTAGTGTTTCTCAACGGGGGCTCTACAGTCAGGGGGCTCTACAGTTATGATGAGGTCAAGGGGGCGTTTGTTAAAAAAATGTTGAGAACTACTGGGTCAAAGACGTGCAAAATGGCATTGTCATTCAGTGTAACGGATGCCTTCTGCTGACTGTAACTGTAAAAAACACGACTCTTTTTATTTATTTATTGTTACAGGGAATTCATGAAAGACTTTTAAAACAATTTAAAAATCACGTTTTTTTTTGCAGTTACAGTCGGCGGAAGGTGTCCGTAACACTGAATGACAAAGACGTCTTTGACCCTACTGTGTTATGGGTCAATGATGTTTTTTTGGGCTCAGATGTTAGATGGTACAACCACAGCTAATGCAGAAACTTTAATTAGCAATTGGTTATTAATGGACTGCAATGAATATCCTTCTTAGATAAAAATAAATCAATAATTTAATCCATACAATAGTGGTGTTAGCTGTGGTTGCACCACCCTGACGTGTGCTACTACTTAAATGTCATTGACACTAGAAAAAAAAGGTCATATTGAAGGCTGAAGCTAAAAACTATACCATAAAAACTAAAACTTCACTAATAAGGGCATATTGATGGCTGATGCTAAAGACTATATCATAACAACAATAAATCTTCACTAAAAAGGCCATATTGAAGGCTGAAGCTAAAAACCATTAGTGCGGGTTGAAATGTCTGAAAAAAGAGGTTTAGGAACTTTTCATATATATTTTTCCTAATTGTGTTTTTTATCAACTACAACCCTTATAGTCTTCAAATCCAACTGTTTCCAATTTTTTCCTGAAGTGGAAACACCCAAAATCCAAGATGGTGGATATGCAGTCATATTCTAACACAATTGAATGTAATGGAAGGAAACATGTCATATACATTTTTGGAATTGGTGTTTTTTAGCATCTCTTGGACCCCCTGAATACAAAACTACCTGATTCTATTTCCCCCCTTCATTTTTAGAACCAAAATCCAAGATGGCTGACATAACATATAGCAAAAATGACATGTTTGGTGTTTTGAGGTCTCTAAAGTCATTGTTTTTTTCTTGTATTTTTAATATTGTTGATGTATACAGGACCGTTCAGTCAGTCATTACATGACGTCTATAAAATGATTGCGCACCTCTCTATATGGCCAGCTAATGTGTCTCCTCCCAAATCTGAGCTGGCCCCTTTGATAATTTGTGTTTTATATTTCTAGGACCCCCTCTGAAAACAAAACAATCTGTTTCCAATTTTTAGAAGCAAAATCCAAGATGGCCAACATTGTAGCAAAATATGAACATTTGGTATTTTCAGGTCTATTAAGCTATTATGCTGTTGTGTATGCCTATTGGTAATATTTTGATAGGCACATAACTGTCATTACATTAAATGTTTCGTCTCATAGGAAGAGCATCTGGAATTTGGGGTGACACACTGTAAATCTTGTGCGCACATGTCGGCTAGCAATTGGCTAGTTGCAAAAAGTTGGCCTGTTGCCTCCAACTAAACTCTCTAGACTGATCAGAAAGTAAAAGAAAATCATATCAATTTGTTTCATAGAACAACTGTCCAAAAGAATGGGCAAGAGGACCACCTTCATGAAATTCCCAACATTACAGAATAATGTGCAGCATCATTGAGGGAGCCAGTTTCATTTCATTTTTATGTCAATTATTTTCATAAAAGATTCACACTTGTGCCACTTATACGGTACCTCATGATGCCAAAGGTCTCACAAAGGTCAGTGTATGATAGTGTGGCCATTACTAGGATCGTGGGTGTGCTCTCACTGTCAGGCCAATGAACCAGTCTCTTTGCTGCAGCTTTCAAAACTTTGCTGCAGCTATTATCTCTTTGCAGCAGCTGTCTGCTGTGGGAGCAGACTGGTTTTTAAAGGGATTTGGTGCACCTATGCACCATCTCCACTCATGAGCAATCAGCAGTCAGCGCACCTGCCAATCTTGCACCTGAAACACAGACAGACCAAGGAACCAGCAGGGAGGACAGCCAAGCCCCCTTGAGTCATGACATATGGTAGTACTTTGGGTTTGGGTTCAAATAACAGAAGGCCTTGATTCCAAGTCGTGTGAGCCCACTCTCCTCTTCTCCACAACACATGGCTTCAGAATTGGGATGACTTGCTGTGAGGCCAACATAGGCATGCCAACCGGATGAGCCACCACAGACCCACAGAGACGTGATCTCAATGGATGCTACTGATGGGTGAAGCATAATATTAGACACCATAGATGATATAGGCCTAAGTAAGTTGGGAATTATATGAGGGACGTTCAAAGCGTGTGAAGCACATGAGTGGGCTTACCGCAGGGAAGACCATATCAGGGTATGACCCATCACTAGAGTTGAGGATATTCTCTGACTGTCATGCCTAGTTCTGTGAGCAGAGAGCATGGCAAGATTGTTGGCATTGG
>NC_085874.1:49842870-49845370 GCF_034702125.1 Engraulis encrasicolus | reverse complement strand
TATCGTTATCGTGATATAAAAGTGCATATCGTGACCTTTCTCCTATATCGTTTATATTGTGATAGCAATTTTATCAATTTTATACAATTGAATATCATTTAATTACATTTCATGTTGTCACAATACACATTATAAGTTAATGTAACTGTAATTACTTATTACTTAATGTAACTGTACATTTCAAACAGTGGTGTAGTCTACTTTTTTATGCTGGGTATACTGTATATTTGAGCATTTTTTGAAGTGGATATACTGTATATATTTGTGCTATTCAAAACAATGGATGAATCCATTTTAAGTGGGTATACTGAAATCCCTGAAATTTAGAAGTGGGTATACTCCATATAGCCGCGTTCTACGTAGACTAAACCACTGATTTCAAATATCAAGTCCACACTACAAGTGAAAGTTGCCTGCTCGGATAATCTTTCGACTTGGTTTGAACTACTTGACTTGTCCTTTCCCGTGACGCAACCGATTGTGAAGTGCAGGGCCAAGGAGGATATCTCTCTCTTCCTCCAGGTGTTTACAATTGCCCACGCCTGGCTATGCCTTACCACGCAGGGGGGAAGGAAGTAGGGCTGTGCAATATTATGATTTATTATATGGTGTGACGTCATCAGTCGAATGCTCCATTCATTTCAACGGGGCTCCCCAACGTTCGCACGTCTGTTATTTTTCGATAACGGACGGGTTGGTCTATAACAGACCGCTGTCAATGGCAACAAGACTTTTCACTGCTAAAGCGACTTTTCAACAAGACTCTAATCAGCTGCTGTGATAGACAACACCTGTCCTGGCTACCTAGCTGTTGCCTAGCGGTGTTCCACAACGGCACTGTTTTGTTTTGCGCAGCAACAATCTTAACATTAAATAGGCCTAAAGAAATGTCCCCGCCATCTGTGAATCATTTAAGTATATCCATATAATAAGCGGGTTAACTTTCGGCGAGTCGGTCGCTTTGTGGAATAGCAGCACTTCAGAGAGAACAAGACCCCTCCGCTCCGCGTCGGGATCTAAAGATTCTCTCTGTCGTAGGCCTACTGCTATTCCACGGTAGCGACCTTCTCGCCGAACGTTAACCCTTACATAATATCGTGATATCAATATTGCACCCTGGATATGCCTTACCCCGCAGGGGGGGGAAGGAGGAAGTACATTTCAAATATCAAGTCCACTACAAGTGAAAGTTGCCTGCTCGGATAATCTTTAAAATTCAGTTTTAAGTACTTAACGACTTCGTTTGAACTACCTGATTTCTTGTTTTCCCTATTCATGTGCTTCTCCTTGATAACACAGGGTGGGTCACCAAAACTTGTCTCTACATTTCTTCAGTTAAAGTAGGACAGTGTTTCTCAAACTTTTTCAGACCGAGGACCACTTTGTCCCCCCAAAAATGATCAGGGACCACCTGTCAACCGAATTGGCAGTTGATGGGTGCTAATTTGACACTGCTAATTTTGATGCAGATCACTTACTTTTTATTCACATTGTAAGCCTGTCTTATTGAGTTGAAAACATGAAAATGTTACAAATATAGCCTACTGCTAGCTTATCTTGGAAAAGTAGAAATCCCCTCGCGGACCACCTGAGCTCTTTCGCGGACCACTAGTGGTCCCCGGACAACACTTTGAAAATCACTGAAGTTGGACAATGTGATTATCCTATGATTGTCTTTTACTTTCACAAAATGTATTTGATAGGAAAGAAAATCATTACTTGGAGAATTGTCAACATGAGCCTGTACATAACGTGTGTGTGTGTGTGTGTGTGCCTGTGTATGCATGCATGTACGTTTGTGTGTGTGTGTGCTATGCAGTATACTGTATGTGGCGTGCAAAGTGTGTGTGTGTGTGTGTGTGTGTGTGTGTGTGTGTGTGTGTGTGTGTGTGTGTGTGTGTGTGTGTGTGTGTGTGTGTGTGCGCGCGCACTATGCAGTGTACTGTATGTGGTGCGCAAAGTGTGTGTGTGTGTGTGTGTGTGTGTGTGTGTGTGTGTGTGTGTGTGTGTGTACGGAGGGGTGGTGTTGACTACAACACTGCCATTTATATTTCCATGACATTTACAGTTGTAGTGTGTTATCATGGGGTTGACAGCCTATCATTGGTGTTTTCGTCAGCATTCTGGTGGAGAGGAACAGGACGTTGACATTTACGTTTTAAAATCTCTGCTTTTAACACTCAACTGAAGCACTTGACAACTGTAGTGAAATACATTACATTTGCCTTATAAGTTAACATCAGTGTATGTGTGTGTGTGTGTGTGTGTGTGTGTGTGTGTGTGTGTGTGTGTGTGTGTGTGTGTGTGTGTGTGTGTGTGTGTGTGTGTGTGTGTGTGTGTGTGTGTGTGTGTGTGTGTGTGTGTGTGTGTGTGTGTGTGTGTGTGAGAGGGGAGAGGACAGTTGGATTATGAGCTGTGTCCATCCCTCCTGTACAGAACACTGAGAGAGAGAGAGAGAGAGAGAGAGAGAGAGAGAGAGAGAGAGAGAGAGAGAGAGAGA
>NC_085874.1:49800370-49830370 GCF_034702125.1 Engraulis encrasicolus | reverse complement strand
GACTCACTGAACTACTAGGCTACAGAACTACTGACTGAGCCGCGCCATGCATTGGCTGCCAGCAGATACAAGCGAGGCAACACAGCGTGAGCGCGCAATCACCTATGAAGTTCAAGACACTTAGGCCTATTTTACAATTACAAATTACAAATTAATTATTAATAATTATATATTTTTAATGTCCATTCGTCCATGGCTTGTAAATTTCGTCTCGTCTTAGTCTCCTTGACGACAATATTTTTTTATTTTCGTCATATTTTGATTTGCTTGAGGCAATTTTTAGTGCGTCATCGTCTCGTCATCGTCAAGGGAAAAAGGGGCGTTGACGAAATATTTTCGTCATCGTCGTGGTTGACGAAATTAACACTGGTGTGTGTGTGTGTGTGTGCGCGCGCTACTCACGCGGTGACCTGCTCCTGACTGTCCAGATGTGTGACGAGCAGTGTGATGTGCAGGGTGGCGGGGGGGATGAGGTGTGTGTGTGTGTGTGTGTGTGTGTGTGCGTGTTGAGGTGTGTGCGTGTGTGTGTGTGTGTGTGTGTGTGTGTGTGTGTTTGTGCGTGTTGAGGTGTGTGTGTGTGTGTGCGCTACTCACGCGGTGACCTGCTCCTCGTTTTCCAGATGTGTGACGAGCAGTGTGATGTGCAGCGTGGCGGGGGGGATGAGCGCGCGGCTCAAACGAGGGTCTCGCTGGATTACTGCAGCCTGCACCGCCTCCACCCCGGCTCTAATCTGCCGCACACACACACACACACACACACACACACACACACACACACACACACACACACACACACACACACACACACACACACACACACACACACACACACACACGCACACACACACGCACACACACACGCACACACACACGCACACACACACACACACACACACACACACACACACACAAGGATGGATCAGCACAAACCCGGACCAACATAGACACATGTATGCTTGTATACTGGTATGCTTGTATGCTTACTGTTCGTGCAACATACACACACAAGCATGTATGCATGCATGGATGGATGCTTGCACACTCACACACACATACATACACAGGCATTGCACACACATGCATGCACATAGATGCACACATGCAAACACAGACTTCATGAGGTCGGCAACAACCACGTGAACCAATCCCAGTCCACAGTTGATCGATGACACACTGTCAACTTGTAATAGTGTGACAGTCACTTCTAAAAAAAACCCCACTTTGCTGCCCTCTATGGGCTAAACCTCACATAACAGGTTTGGAAGAGCAGGGCATCTCTTCACTTCTCTCTCAGTGAAAACTCCTTTCATCAATACTTTTTATCAATAGATGTGTGTATGGATGGCTGAGGATGTGTATGTGTTTATGTGTGTAAATGGTGTCTACATGTATTGTAAATGGGCGGTGTTCTACAAAGATCTAACTTAGGGGTGGGCGATATGACGATATTATATCGTGAATCGAGATATTGAGTAAAATATCGTCTCGAATCTGCCAAAGTGGAGAAATCGTATAGATCGTCTTGCAGTGAGGATGTTTATTATCAGCATCAGAGTGACGTTTTCTCACTTGTGTTGTTGTCTTCACTTTATTCTTTACATTATTGTATTCCAATTGTACACTTTATGAGAGTATCATCAGTGTGTTAACATTTTATTGACTGCAAATTACAAATTGCAAGTATATGAAAGTTGTTTTTTGTTGTTTTTATTTTTTGGATGGAAGATCGTGATAAAAAATCGAAATAGTGATTTCATGTTAAAAAATCGGGATACAACATTTTTGCCATATCGCCCACCCCTAATCTAACTAATGCCGAACCTGATGGAAAACTGACTTGTCTGATGTGATAGCAAATATCCCTATGGGACAATAAAGAATCTAATCCAACCTGCTGGGTAACCAAAAACAAATCTCTAAAATTAGCTTGTTGTAGTTTTAAAGGATAAGTTCAGCCAATTTCAACATGCAGTTGTATTGCTCACACTACCCTGGACTTGTCAGTACCCAGTGAGGCTGCATTTTTTGACTCAGCCCTTTCCGATATCTGAGCTATTCTTATGGGGGCAGATTTTGTTTACATTAAAAACTTTCTTAACATAGGCCTAGTCCAAATATTTTCCCAAAAGTTATCGCTGTTTGGTAGTCGTCTGCTGATGTTGCATAACCTTTTGGATGTTTTTGGGAATAAATAAAAATGTAAAGAAACAACTGCCCCCATTACAATGACCAGGATCTTAGAAAAGGCTGAAGAAAACACACACACACACACACACACACACACACACACACACACACACACACACACACACACACACACACACACACACACACACACACACACACACACACACACACACACACAGACACAGACACATACACACACACACACACACACACACACACACACACACACACACGTCAACGCACGTCATCAAGAGGTCAGTTCCATATGCAGCTTAATCCTCGGATGGAGAGCGAGCACAAGCATGAGGACACACACACACACACACACACACACACACACACACACACACACACACACACACACACACACACACACACACACACACACACACACACACACACACACACACACACACACACACACACACGTACCCTCACACGCATACATACAACTGCATGTTGAAATTGGCTGGAGTTATCCTTTAAAACTCTTTCGTCAGCATCCTCCTCCTCCTCCTCTCCTCCCATTTACTCTACTGTCGCTGGCTGCTCAGCTGGCTGCAAGCTCATGAACTCTCCTCTTGTTAGAAAGACCTTGAGTGCACCAACCCTCCCTCTCTACTAACAAAAAGAAGAAGTTGCCCTTTGCCCTCGTCCCCTTACTGCTGGCTCTGTGGAGCTATGACTGTAGGCTTTGTGACCCTCCCTGAGATAACTATACTCCACATACTCAACAGTATTCAATTTCGTGTGTGGAATGTATTAGTCAGTCCGCAGATATTGTATTGGCTATCTGTCCCATCACACATTCCCAACCCTTCCCCTTCCCCGTCTCACTCTACCAGTAATTTCCTGCCAAAAAAAAACTGTGGAATATCTGAGGCATAAGCAGTAGAGATACCTCAGGGTTGGTGATGGGGATGGAGACAAAGTAATTGGGTCGGTTTGTCGGTTGTCTTTTCTTCTTCTTTTTCTTCTCGGCATCCTCCTCGCTCTCGGCACTCTCGCCAAATTTTCGTTTTTTCTTCAGCCGCTCGGAAGTGGCAACTGGAAGACACAAACAGCCATCATCACTAAGGTTCAATATTGTACTCTAGACCAGCTATCATCATCACTAAGACTCAATATTGTACTCTGGATCAAACAGCTATCATCATCGCTAAGGCTCAATATTGTACTCTGGATCAAACAGCTATCATCATCGCTAAGGCTCAATATTGTACTCTAGACCAGTGGTCCTTAACTTCGGACCCACACTTTCTATCATCATTATGTTCTGACCCAACTTTTGGACATACCGTCAGAATCTTCAAATAATTATCAAAATAACGTATGCATGCATTTGACAACATGCATCAGCATTTGAATTGTATGCTGACATAGAACATGGATAACATGTTTCACTCCCTCTTCTTGTTTCAATTTTTGTTCCTAACAATAAAAGGGTGGATTAATACATCTTCTTTACGCCATAGCTCCACGACTCTCCCAGGGTACCCTCCATGACCAATTTTTGTCGTTTTGTTGTTTATCTTGGTCTCTTCAGACCACACAACATGGTTCCAGTGATCCATATCCTTGGTCTGTTCAACTCTCTTGAGACCAAGATAAACAAATTTGCTTTAGATGGTGTCAAGCATGTGTGGTGGTAAACAAGTGAGTTGTACAAAAAGGTGTATCCTCTCATAAGCCAAGCATGGTAGTGGGACTGACATGGTTTGGGGATGCATGAATGCTGTCAACATTGGCAATCTGAAATACACCTAAAAGAAACATACATGTCAACATGCACTGTGACTACTGAAGCAGATCATGATATTCTCCATAGGATTGCATTCAAATCTCACACCAATCTATTTAAGCCAGATGCAGACTCAAAATGTAAAAGTTCAATGCAAAGAAAGGTTGAAATGTGCACTGATGACCTCCCTTTTCATCCCTTTTCATTTCGTTTAATTTCGAGACGATTCGAGCCAACATAGCCCCTTCTCTACCGGATTTTAATCTGGGGTGTACTCACTTTTGTGAGTACATGTTCAAACATTAATGGCTGTATTTTGTTTTTTTCTGAGTGAACAAGAAATTTAAGCGGTTAAATATGTTGTTAAAAGGTCACTAATCATTGTGTCAAAGTTACATTTCTGTAATGCTTTCCTATGAAAAGATATACTCAAACATCTGCAAAACTGTGAGGGGTGTATTCACTTTCGTGATATACTGTAATTGCGAGCTAGAAATTCAGGATAACGTGTCATTTTTTTCACTTTTGGGCAATCAGGTCCCCCCTAGCAGGTGGGGGCCCCTAGGCTGCAGCCATATCTAGCCTGTGCATTAATCCGGCCCTGGTCCCAGTCTACCAACCTACTGCTCTAGATGCTTTCATAATATATTGGCATTACAACTAAGCGGCTCTGCGAAATTGAACAACTCAAGTGACAACACCGACAGACTGAGTGTGCACAATTTAGAAAAAAATCAAATAATATAGAAGACAAAAATGTATTTCCAAATTTGTGTATAAAACAAAAATGTGTATTTTTTGCTATTGCTTGCCCATTTGTAACCCTTACTTCTGTCCGCTCTGTACTATTCATCTATTATACACAAGTGACAAATAGTAGCAAATTACAAACGCAAGATCCAATACATTTGAGCATAGTACATGCATTGCTAACACGCAAACTTTGCAATGACCCTGAACATCAGTAAGTACCAGTCCTCCTGAATACAGGACTAGATTTCTAGTCTAGAAATGTATTTGACACCCCTATCGGCCGCAAATTGAATTTTGGCTGTAGGGGTTTCTCTTGTTAGGCTACTAGATTTCCACATTTTGTGCATGAGGGATCCCCCCCCCCAAACACCCATCCACACACACACACACACACACACACACACACACACGTCCTTCTGCACATACACAGCACATGGCCGCCTGTTTGCTTCACAGTGAAAAAACAACAAGGACTCATTGTTTGTTTACTGCTGTCAACATGTCTGATTTACAGTCAGGGCCGCTGACAGCTTTGGCTGGGCCCAGGACAAAATCATCTGAAAGGACCCCCCCTCTCAATATATACAATGTAATGGGGTCCCAATTCTGGGCCCCCTCTCTCCCTGGGCCCGAAACAACTGTCCCCTTTGTCCCCCCCTGTCAGCTTCCCTGTTTACATTAACCAACAAAGACCACCACCACTACGCAGTAGATCAACTACAAAATGGTATATTTGAATTGCATCAGTACGCAGACACAACTAAGCAAAATATACAGGATATAAAAAAATTACAATTGTCTGGCGATATTTAGATATACATTATTATTATATGCCTTGGTATTTAGTAATATACTAAATACAATATTGCCTAATACCTACCGGTACAGCATTAGTAGGCATGTATTGCCCCAGCGTGTTGACATAAACAACCCCACTCCGACATTCATGACTTTGGCTTGGGCATGTTCCCCTATTTGTCAGGGGTCTGGGCGCCAGTGCTGCTGTGCTGGTTCTCTCTTATTGTTGTTTATTCCAGGCCTGTGTATTCTGGTGTGTACAAGAGTTACTGGCATTGAAGTTGCCAGGCCAGGGAGGGAGAAGGGGTTCACGGGGCCGGATTAATGCACAGGCTAGATATGTTCTGCAGCCAAGGGGCCCCCACCTGCCAGGGGGGGCCTGATTGGCCAGAAGTGGAAAAAATGCAGAATTTTGACCCAATGCAACATTGAAAAATTTATCTATTGTGTTGCCCTCAATTCCTAGCTCGTAATTATGACATTGTTTATGTAATTTTCCTGGAAAATTTGCCTTACAGGAGCCCCCACAACAACCTGTAGCCTAGGGGCCCCGGGCGGGCAATGTTAATCCGGCCCTCGGGGTTCATTGTCCAGGGCCCAGGGAGAAGATTAAGAGGGGCCCAGAATTGGTGTATGCATGTATTACCGTGTATGCATGCACATATTAGGTGGGGCCCTTCGGATTACTTTGTCCTGGGCCCGGCATAAGCTGTCAGCGTCCCTGGCTATTAGTGCATGTTCAAAGAACTGTATATTGTGGTGTGCAGAAGCCAGTGTTACTGGTGCGTGTTCGAGGCACTAGCGAGGTTGGTTATGATTATGCCCTCTTTTGAAAGTCACTTTGGTTATAAAGCATCTGCCAAATGCAATGTCATGTAATGGCATTGATTGTGTTGCAATTGTGGAGTCTGAGCCTGGAGCATTGGCATGGTGTTGGCAGAGAGAGTAGAGAGAGAGAGAGAGAGAGGTTCCATTGGCCCATTGTTTCCGGGTTCTATTATTGCAAGGGGGAGGGGGGGGGGGGGGGGATCCCCCTTTAGGCAGACCTAAGGACTGTTCTATTCAATGCTAGGAGTATTATGACACGCCCCTTTAGGCAGACCGGAACCTGGTCATGTTAGGTGCCCATAGCAACCTATTACATTGGCATATCTCTATATACTTAAAGAATCTCTGGTGTTGGTAAGCACTGCAGTGGTGGCCTGAAGGCCTGAAATTCAGGCCTGTGCAGTGGTAGCCAGGCTGTGCCCTCCTAGTGACGCAACACTTTCAGCGTTGCAACTAGTTAGGTCAAGAGCAATGTAATGTACTTTCTGAGTTCCCGAAAATATGGGAACTCCTCCCACTTTGTTGGTAAGCAAACAACCATAAGCAAACCAAGGGAGGCGGGTCAACCATGCCGTTTGGAAAATGTTAATTATTATGCTCTTGGTCAGACCAAGTCTCAAAGAGATTTGAACGTCGATGACAATCAGGCCTATGCAGTGGGGCATTGTATAGTCTAGTCCAGTCGGCTGGCCCGGGCGGCCGTGCAGCGCAGCAAAACAAGGCCTGCATTATTCATGAGGTCTGGACAGCTGGCTACAGCCTGAATGTGGCGGCAGCTGCGGTACTAGGAGGAACCCTCGCATCTCTTGGCAACCCTGGCAACCAAGCAAGGCAGTGTGTGCATTCCAATATGCGACCTTGCGTCCTCCACTTGTGCTTGTGGCCTCGTACCAGGAAGAAATATGTCGCAATGACTGTCCACAGCATTATATTTCAATATCTCGCAAAAGCTCAATTGTAAGGTCATTTTCTCATTTGCAAACTGGATGGTGAATGAAGAATAGTCCCCAAAAAATTGTTGTGGCTAGGCTGACAGCAGGGAAACTTCATTGTTTTCTCCACAGAGGCGAGGCGTGAGGCCACAAGCACAAGCACAAGTCGAGGATGCAAGGCCACATATTGGAATGCACACAGTGCCCGCGGCGCGCTGCGCACACAGTCGCTTGTCAGTACTAAATAAGCTTGTTAAGTTTGGTGGTGGTGGTGGTACCCTCCCCTAAACATCAAATTTACGGTGCGGTCTGTCCGTCTTCCCTTGACAAAGAGCATGTTAAGGCGGCTGTATAGGAGAGGACTGATTGGAGCTGGGTGGTACTTGCTGTACCACTGCTAACAGTTGGGGAAGAGCTCAGAATAGTGAAGGTATGTTACTTTCCACTCATTTTACTTCCAGCAGCAAATGAACTTTATTTGTTCGTTTTTTTCTTCTTCTTTAACTCCTTTAATTTGCTTGACATGCAATTGGGCCGGAGGAAGTCATCATTTTGCAGAATTCTTTGCTTCCTCTTCAACCACTTAATCTTATCCGCCTTATCTTTCTGATTAATCTCCAATTTGTCGATTGAATGGAAGACTTGGTAATGCATAATTATTAAGATTTAAGTTCTAGTTGGTCACGGCTTCAATAACAAAACCTGCACATGTTTTAAACGCACTGAAACAGACGTATTGCCGGTGGTATAGATGATGCTTTGAGAGGCTAACATTGGGTGTACTTCAGACAGCCTGCTGAGCTACCCTTTATATATTTTTTTTACTTCCTGGTCCTGTGTCTGTATGTATGTCATCTGTTTTTAGCATAAACAGTATGTATGTTACTGCTGCAACACAATAATTTCCCCATCATTGTGGGATAATAAAGGGCATATTTATTTACTTACTTACTTACTGACATACAGTATATTCACCCTGAGCATGTAGGTCTAAACAAATACATAATACTAAGTGGTCTTAACTGTGTTTAATTTCAGTGTTTATTTTCATTGACCTAGCAAAACAAAACCATGGTTCTTTTGGATAACCACTTACTCACTCCACTTTGACTTCTCTGTAAACTGCGTAGTGAGGACCCAGCTGATGCTCTGAGGATATTGAGGTAAACATCTAGTGGTACCCGAAGTCAGGGTCCTAGCCCTCTACCAGAGGAGTCCAAAGTTAAAGTAAAATTAAAAGTAATAGTAAAAGTAAAAGAAAATGTATGGTGTAACTACAACACTAGAATTTGATATTACATAGCTGTTACACCCATTAGTAAATTGTACCTAATGAGGCAGACAAGTATAGTACAGGCAGAGAGAGTAGAGAGAGAGAGGTTCCATTGGCCCATTGTTTCCGGGTTCTATTATTGCAAGGGGGAGGGGGGGGGGGAAATCCCCCTTTAGGCAGACCTAAGGACTGTTCTATTCAATGCTAGGAGCATTATGACACGCCCCTTTAGGCAGACCGGAACCTGGTCATGTTAGGTGCCCATAGCAACCTATTACATTGGCATATCTCTAAAGAATCTCTGGTACAGGTCTACTGCTGACTAAGATAAGTTCCCTGTATTGAAATAAAACTGTTTCTTTTTTTCAACTCTTACCTTTGACACCTCTGCCCTCTGATGGTGCTCTGAGGTTACTGAGACAGAAGCACGTGGTGTGGTGCTCACATAGAACATCAAAGCCAGTGAGATGACAACAAAATAAAAAGCAGCAAAGCCATAACTCACAGTCAAGGTCTTTCCAGACTTCTGTTCCAGCGAAAGGCAGTTCGGCCATCAGGTCATCGATACCCTCTAATACTTTTGGCTTCTTCTTACGGCCTCGAGGCTTCTTTGCCTTCTTCTTGGCTCTCTTTAACTTCTCTTTTTCTAAACACCAAGTAAATGAGACGTCAAGAAGGCGAACGGGCTTAAACTGTATCAGCAATATCAGGGAAGTGTCCATAAAAAAAAGAAAACACAATGCAACGGGGAAAAGGACAGGACACTGTGCCACGCAGCATAACTAAAAGGAAAGATATGGCCAGCACATTGGCGTTGGGAGTATAATAGACCTTGTGTGTTTCTAAACAGCCTGGTCAATCACGATGTACACCTAAAAAGAGCACATGCCTAGACAGCAGACTGTTGCCATAGCCTGGGGTGGGGTGCTTTCTCTTACTCACATGTTCTGCTACCCACCCAGAACACAACAGATTCACAACAACACACTGCACAGACCATTGTGACAACTTTGTTTTATTATTTCAGAATCAATCAAAGTTAACTTTGCAATATAGGAGAAATATTTAGGTCTAGGGTTAGGATTTTAATAAGTTGGCCTAGGCAATTGCAACAGCAATAACAACAATATAATAATAATGGTAATAATGATAATGATGACAATAATAATAATAATAATAATAATAATAATAATAATAATAATAATAATAAATTGTGTGGGCAAATTTCAATATGTCTGAACACCAAGTGTGACTGTCAATGCAGACCGTCAATGCAGTCAGTAGAGAGGGCTACTGTTCTATCTCACCATTTCTGGCGTCTATCAGGACAGAAGTTGAGGCGCCATCCTCTGGAACAGCGACAACACTTGGCAGCGATGAGGATGATAACCCATGATCATCACGCTCCATAGGAATATCGATCTCAACGAGAGGGTCACTTTCCAAACCGCACGGAGCCTGCATGTCCATGTAACTACCGGTACGCTGTTTTGGCGAGATGTTGCAAGCGTTTACTCGAGCAGACTGAATCAGTTGTACTTGAGGGTACAGGTAAGCCACTACTCGAACATTTGTAGTGCCAAACTGCAACCCCCTGCGAATTATGAGCTTTGTCAACGCCTCAACGACGTGTCGCCTTATCATGTCAAATTTGATTACACTAACTCCGCTCGCCAGCTAACTAGTATCAGTTAGCAAGCACAGTGACACTCGGTCGCCTGTAGGTTCCGCTGGCTGCAAAGAGAACAACTGCAATCTTTTCACTGGATCAAAAAGGTGGAGTAGGACTAAAACGATGATTTCAGCAGAGTGCATCAATTTGCAACTGCCACGGGTTTGACCAATGACATATTAGGCTATACTTAAATTTTGTTTGCAGCGCTTGCTTGCAGATTGCATGCTTGTGAACAAGCTAACCAACACCTGTTGTCGATAAAAACAACCTTCGTTCTGAATCGCAATAGGCCACAGGCTTCCTGAATATGTAGTTGTATTTTTCTTGCCTTCCTGCAACAGTGTTTTCTGTGTTGTTGGCAAATGTCTTGCTAAGCTACGTAGAGTGCTACGTGTTGTTGGAGGTTATTTACAGATTAACGTTAGCTTTGGCAGCTCCTTGAATGCACACTGCATTCCTTCGTCCTCATGTATCCCAATGCTAATGCGCAAGTAGCATGTCAAACGCGACTTTGCCACTGTAAACACACTTAAACGACGGGTGCTGTGCAGGGCCAAAACGCGCGAACGACAACCGAACTCTTGTAGGCTGTGTTTTGGGCGTGCTGTGTCGTGGGCAGCAGTGTTTCGGAATCTGTCATCGGTAATGTGTACAATCTGTTTACAATTATCATGTGTATTACTATCTCTACCTGTTAGTGTACAGTCTTGACTATAGCACGGTAAGGGCAACCAAATGAGGATGCATTGCCTTTACAAACAGTGACATGTAAGTAGCTTATCATGTCACATATTTAGCAATCTGTAATGATCATGTTAGGACCATGTGGGTGGTAATAGCAGACCTTCTCTTATTATAGCTTGTTCAACATAATCTGGGGATACCGGGAGGACACCATTCGTCTCTCGTGTGTATCTTTTTGAAAAACAAACCATATCGACCAGTGCAGTTAATCATGTTGACCCAAACTGTGAACCACATATGGCTGGTTTCGCATTAGGAAGTCACGAATACATGAGCTGTCATAAATCAGTTCTAATGAGTTTAATCGTTTAATGAGTTTGACTTCAAGTCAAACTTGGAGAAAGATTCAGCTTACTCTCACACAAATATGAAATGTCATGTGATGACAGGAACAAGGAAGTCAGGAATTTAGATGATGGTTTTTATTTTGACTCTGCCTACTGTAGGCCTATGGCAAATATGAAAAAAAGTTCTCTATTTTCTAAATCTGGTGAAAATGTAACCCTTCGATTGATATGAAACACCCTAAAACACACTCAAAGGCATAGGTGTTATAACTTAACAACTAAGGCTTAACTTCAGCTACTAACAGGACGTACAGTATGCGAGAGGTGTTCCACTGTTGTGCATGGCTGGCTGCTGGTCTCACATGACGGGTTAAGACCACGGCTGTGGTTTTAAAGGGGAATGAGGTAGTGCATGACTTCTAGTTTTGAGTGGGTGTGTAACAGATGTGTGAAAGTGTTACAGTGTTATGTTATTATAAGTACGCTATCACACAAATGTCTAGTTGAGGGGTTTTATGCAAGAGGGAAACTGAACATCTGATTGGTCTGTTCTCCTCAGATGAAAACACATGCCTTGTTTTGTTGGTCAGGAAACAATAGCCTGCTGTAAATGTGGTCTCAATTATCAGCTGTGCACCGGTAACGCCTTTGTTTGTGTTTTGTAACCTTACACCCTCGGATATGCTTTCAGACTTCAGGCAGAGGGAGAAACTACCAGGAGTGCGAGGCGACGACAGGTGCATACCCGCGACCAGTTAGGCTGCTTCCACACAGACACACACACACACACACACACACACACACACACACACACACACACACACACACACACACACACACACACACACACACACAGGCAGAATCCAGAATCCAGGCAAAACCAGAGGGTATATTAAACACCACACCGACCGCCTGTGTTTCTGTGTGCCTGAAGGACTGCCATTTCAGGTGAGTGCCACTGCCACATACTGTACTTGTGTTCTGTTTCTACCTCCTTTAGACTTCTCAAGGTAGTGTTTCATAGTGTGTATTGTGTACAAATGGTTCAGCGGTGTGGGAGGGGCTGCAGCAAACAATGCCTTACAGCAGCGGTTCCCAACCTTTTTTCCCTGCGCACCCCCTTGTACATGTTAATGTGGTTCGCACACCCCCATGTTTGTGCTATGGGATAGCCAATCACCGCACATTATGCAGTCGTTTTGGGGAATCGTCATTCCCAATAGTCTAATGTTTTTTTCTGCTGTCATTACAAAGTACAGTAACTGGTTGCATGACAATATAAATTACACTATAAATTACACTTCCAATGGACCCTTCCAGCATACAATTCACCATACAATTAAAGACTTATTGTTCATTAATGCTATTTAAAAACACATATCCGCCATTGCTCTATTCAGCTCGCGCACTCCCTTATGGCAGGTTGTGCACCCCCAGGGGTGCACGCACCCCAGTTTGGGAACCACTGCGGTACAGTAATGGGCAGGGTTGGTCATGGGAGCTGCTGTAGGCTTCTCAAAACTCCAGTTTGACAACTGTGACACAAGTATGATGACCAATATACAGAGTGCCATATATTTACACTAAACTACATATAAAGTAATACACCTTTTTATATATGGTGTTATATAGTTTATCACTAAATAATTTACTGTGCATGAAGTTTTGGATGTGTGTGTGCACTATATGGGACCAATTGTAAAAGTCCTCTGCTTATATGTAAGGTAGATGTGAAGGTAGTTATTTGTATTGTCATGTTATACACAGGTCAACATTCTTCTTCAAGGTGTACACACTTACGTTTGTGTCCTATTATTTTGAGCCAATACTTTTTGCAGAGCACTGCTAGATGATGGTTAAAAACCGGAACATGATTGGTTGGTGGCAGTAGTCGAGTAGAGTAGAGTAGAGTAGAGTAGAGTAGAGTAGAGTAGAGTAGAGTGGTCAGTAGGGCTGTAACGATACACTCAACTCACGATTCGGTTCGTGTCACGATTTTTGACCTACGGTTCGATACACCCCACGATTTCTGAAATGTATCTCCACTGAAGTTTGGAAAAGCTATCACATCAAATCATAAGGCTGTTTTCTGGACTAATGGGTAATACAAATGTGAAAGGGCGTATCACGATACTGCTTCCTTGTATCACGATACAGTATCGTGACTCTATGTATCACGATTTCTCGGTTCGATACAATATCGTTACAGCCCTAGTGGTCAGGTTGCCTGGTGTTGTCATCCTTTCGTAGTTCATTCATACAGAGGTTGTGGAACCGGAGTTTTGGGAGGGGTTTGGTCCTGTTACCTGACAACCGGCTGATCAGCAAAGAGGGGAGGGGCCATTGGGGGGGGGAGGGGGGCGCACATTTCGAACATCAAAAGAGTTCACCCCTCCTACCAGAAATCGTTTTTCAATGACATGAACAAATGTTAACGATTGGATGAAATAAGATGCGTATTTCAGCAGAGTTCCCTCCTTCTGCCACAAGATGTTTCTCACTTCGGTGAATCCAGAGGCTCTGTGGGAATGAGAGGATGGTAAAACCAGGCTAGTAGTAGTGATGTGCACAGCACAGTTAAGGGGAATTTGCATCTCGTTGCTCAAGGAACAGATAATCTCACTGCAGATTACAGTGCACTTGCTTTGCGTGAGTGTTGTTCACTGCCCTATTGCCCTTGTCACTCAGTGTCAAGGTCACCTCCACCTTCCCACATCACCCTGCCCCTGGTTATCACCTAACCTAATCACCCTGCCCCTGACTACAACCTGACCTAATCACCCTGCCCCTGACTACAACCGGGCAGAAAATAGTGCAGTTGGGTCAAAGATGTGCAAAATGAAATTGTCATTCAGTGTAACGGATACCTTCTGCTGACTGTAACTGTAAAAAACATGTTTTTCAACATTTTTTTATTTAATTTTTTTCTAGTGAATTCATGAAAGCCTCGGCTGTCATCCATTCACTTGAAACAATTTCAAAATCGTGTTTTTTACCGTTACAGTCAGCAGAAGGTATCCGTTACACTGAATGACAATGCCATTTTGCACGTCTTTGACCCAGTTACATGCAGGCAGTGTTCCAGTTTTAAACGGAATAGTGGCAGTATTCGCTTTGCACATGAGTCATGTAAACACTTTATTCATTCCAAATCTGGCCATGTTCGGAGAATATTACCTCCTCTCTGATATTACACTTGCAGAACCCTGTTCCACACATGTAAACGAAATACTCCGGAACTTGTTTTAAACCGACTGTTGACAATATTCAGTTTGAAACCAGAATACTGCACGTATGTAACCGCGGTCATTGACAGCCACTGGTGTCAACCAGGGTTCAGACAGTAAAGAAAAGAATATGCCGCTAAGCTAGTGAAAGTCAATGGATCCGTGTAACATGCTACACGGATCCATTGACTTTCACTAGCTTAGCGACATATTCCCTCTTTTAACTTGTTTTAAAGCAAGACAACGCTTAACTTGAAAAATAAGACTCTTTACCACCTTTATAAACCCCAGCCAACGATGTTAACTGTATTAAGCCCCAAAATAGTGGCATACCCCTTTAACGCAGGTTCTAGATGACCCACTCTGTGAAGTCACTGTTCGTGTTAGGAGGAAAACGCGGCTGGGTACTTACTGAACTAGATTTACACGTCTTGTCACTTACATACAGTAAAGTACATAGGTGTCACAGGCACGATTTTTGCTGAGACACCATGTGCTCATGATGTGTATGGCAAAGCTCTGACTCTCACACACACACACCCCTCTCTCTCTCTCTCTCCGCGTAAGGCCTCATGCTTCCACAGCAGTCTTCAGATGACAACAAGGCCGAATGTTATCATGTGAAGCCTGTGCCTGTGACTGAGTGAGTCAATCCCATGTTAACATCGAGGGGATTTAAAAGCAGAGCAGGAGTCAGCAGCACGCCTGCTAGCTAATCCAGCCCCATCACCTTAACCATTAGCCTTCTCAGCTAATCAGCAAACAAGGGGCCAGAGAGAGAGAGAGAGAGAGAGAGAGAGAGAGAGAGAGAGAGAGAGAGAGAGAGAGAGAGAGAGAGAGACCGTAGGTGGAAGAGGGCCTATTTTTAAACCCGCAGGCTTCTTTCTTTGAACCCCAGACCAGACCTGTGTGTGTGTGTGTCCTTCGGTGTTCGGTCTTTACAGGTGAGGTGTGTGTTCTGTCAGGGGAGTACCTCGACAGCCCCAAAGGGTACGTACGTAAGGCAGCACAGACAGGACATCTAGTTGAATACTCTTCTCGTTTTATTCTCTTGCTTGATATCCGTGAGCCAGATGGTGGCTCGTGATAATTCTGTTGGCTAATCCCCTTTTCCGAAATCGGTGTAGCCATGCTCTGGGATTTTGCAGGAAACCTTCCAGAGAGAAAGGCGTTGGAGGAGGAGGGCAGTGTTTGTTAGTAGTACCTGATATCTTCTGCTATAACTTATAATACCAGTTTACTTGGAGAGAAATGTCTATGGTTGTTTGTGCTGCAGTGCTGAAGCTCCAGTCATAACATTGTATTAACAAGGTGTATTGGGCATCACAAGGTAACATGTTAAGTTATTTAGGTTATTCATTGTGTGTATGTGCAGGTGCCAAGAATTTGCCAGTGTTGTATTGTAATGTGAGGCTTGCCTGATAATGCTATCCTCTTTTTTTTTGTTCTCGCACTTGGCGGGCATGAATTGGGTCGACGCTATTCCTGGAATCCGGCACATCCTGTGGTGAGTTCACTAGTTTTGTAACCTATGTCACTAAAATATCTCCTCTTTTTTTAAAATCAGCTACTGCATGTTTTTTTATTTGTGAAAAAGGTTGTATTTCATACACATTCTATGTATATATCAACACAATTCATAGCCCTGAAATATGCTGCAGTAATTTGAGGAATGTTTGAGCACCATGTTTGATTTGTCTTAAAATGTCTTACTCACACATCTTGGTGACTTCAGCATGTTGCACTCTCGCCCAATGTTCTGTAAGGCACTGAACTTCCTCACTGATGTTGATACTTAGATGCTAGGAGGACAACTTCCGTCTTCAATAGAGAAGTACCATGTACAGTGTTGGACACCTGAAGTGAACTTTGGAAGCACAGTTCACTAAGGCATGCCTATTGAGCACTTTGGAAAAAAACATTTTTTTCTGTGGACAAAAAATCCATGAAGGGCAGTTCTACTGATAAGGTGTCTCATATGACATAGCAAGCAAGCAAGCATGGGTAGACGCTACTGGTTGGTGAATGTTACTTAGAAATGTAGTCTTTTGCTTTTCGTTTGCTTTGCTGCTAACGCATGTCCACACGCGTGCACGCACACACACACACACACACACACACACACACACACACACACACACACAGACACACAACCGTTTCAGTTTATTATTAAAAACAAAACTATACTATTATTATTTTATAGGTTGTTATTTTTTATCAAATATTGTGTTAGTCCACGTCAATACTTCGTCACCTGTGTGTTGCCTGCAGACCCCAGGTAGCCCTCCAGGAGCTTCTGGGGTGCTCACCAAGAATAAAAAAAAACAGTGAGGGGTTTTACTAACAGTTAATTATTTTTCATTGTTTTAAACATTATGTTATTTCCTTATAGCCTATATCTATTAAACAAATAACCATTCAATCATAGTGTGATTGGGAGAGGATGCCACTGCTAAGGCATGGGTAGATAGTTTTGAATGAGCAAGTAGCCCTCGGGTAGCCCCTGTAGCCCTCTGGTAACCCTCAGACCTAGAGAGGTTGGGGACCAGACCACTGCTCTATTTCTCTGCTTGGGCAACTGGGCTAATCCGTGACCTCAATGAAGCATTTCAATATTTCACCAGCAGTTGGCGACATTTTACAGCAAATTGAAAACATTTGGGAACGGTCTAAAACTTGCATTCTGGAGGCAACCAATTGAAAACTCCCATTTTTTACAGACATTGAAGGTAGCCAGTGCCATTGTACGTTTTCAGCGCAATAATTACACTCGGACCAATCAAATTTGAAGAAGTCCGGTGTCAGTGTTTTCAGTGAGGGGGAGGGTGCGTAATATTCAAGTATCTCTTGCGTTGGCTTTTCTCCCAGATAGATTTTGGTGTGGGAATTTCAATTTTAAATCTGTGAGGTTGTTTGGAGCTCACTTCAAGGGGACAGACTGTTAAGATTTTGCCACTCAAGCTGTTTTACAACACCAGGTAGACTACAGTAAGTAAAACTAACTTATAAGTTTATCAATGCGTTTAACCTATTTGGATCCTGAGGGTATGTTTATCAGAACGGATTCTGGCACAATCAGAAAAAGGTGTGTGCGACTCGGCCGACTAAATTTGTCATAGGGAGAAGTTGATATGCAGGATGGCTGCAGGATGGATTCGTGGCATAGAATAAATTGATACATTGTAGCCACATACATTGATGCCCTTTCCGTAGACGGCGCTTTGGTCATATTTGAATGTGTCTCATTCACGCGTCCATGTGGATATTTGCATTGAGGCTTCCTAATGCGGATGTGTTGCGCTTGTTAAACGTGTCCAATCCATTTACAGTTTTATCCTTGTTCTCTGGCAACAAAAGAGTTTACAACAATACAGATTTTCCGCTACTCAGATTTTGAGACAACGTTGTCTTGCTTGCGAGCTATCTCACAAACTTAGCTAAGGTGTGTGCTTTTTTGGTCTACAAATCGACCGATGGTTGTGTTTACTTGTAGCATTCCACGTCAGGAGGAGAAGGGGACTTTGCATATTTTATGTAACTATAATCTGGGCAGGCGGACCACATCATTGCTTATGCAGCCAGTGACACTAAATTCGTCCTGATTTGTACTATGCCTCGCTAGCGTTGACAACGGTAATCCTCTTTTTGTTGAGGCTCATGCCGCCGTTTTTGCTCTGTTTTGTTTTGTAGTTGGATGTGTGTAATCTGTGCAAAAACATTCGTGTGTACAAGTCTTGGCTGGCTTTGGCCTCTTTTAGCGGGTGCTTTAGCACGTGCCCAAAACAGATTCCGAGGCAGCAAAGTGATTGTGCGGTCCAGCCAGGCACCGGATTGACTCTGTGTGCAGTCAGGCAACCCAGCAACGTTGCACATTAAAGTCTTAGCATATCCCTCCTTTGCACAGGAATTCCCATTGATGTCTCTCTGTATTCCTAACGGTAGTATACAGCTGGCGGTGGTCAACCTCTATGTTGTTACGGAATAAGTGGGGGATGAAGACGCCATTTTATGCTAGATTACCAGGTGAGCGATGATGTTTACAGCAGACGATGTTGGTAGGGGACCTTCTACGTGACCCACCACACCATCGTCAAAAAGTTCGCTTGGTATGGTTTTCTGTTAACAGCGAGTCATGCGACTACAGGTTAAATCTGTAGGCTATAAGTGTGTCTGCGTGTTTTCTACACAATTTAGAATGAGTTGTTAACCCACCCGCCCATACATAATGACAAGTTAATTTCTTGAACATTCGCGACCAGTCCATGATGGATCATTTCAGTTCTGTAAAATAAAAGCGCCCATGTCCAGGCATTCTTCAAAGCAGCCTTGTCACTTCAAATCGAACGCACGCATGTGCCACGCATTTCCCGCCTGCAGGGCACAGTATTCTTATACTATAGGGCCTACTCTTCTCGCAGTTTCCATACATTTCCCTTTAAACCATACAATAAGTAGTAGGATGCTTTCATTTAACACACATTGTCATCAGGGATACTTGGCTGTTATAATGGCATCCTCATTTTATTCCTGTTAAGTCTGGAGTGTTTAAGTTCAGCAATATTCTACATGTACTCCAGTGCATAGCCTACATACATCCCTGAGGAGACATGGACAGATGGCCTCAACTCACAGGGACTCCACTTGCAGACATTCTTAATGGAAAGACCGCCATATTGGAGGCAATCCAACTGTAATTAAAACCCCTAAACCTTGGTCAAGGCATAGCTATAGTAAGTTGCAGTTATCCTCTCTCCCGCCCCCTCCCAAATGTGCGCACGCGAGTGCACACGCACACACACACGCACGCACGCACGCACGCACGCAAACCAAGACTTCACTTCACAAGGTTCTCTCTCCCTAAACCATAATCCTAGTTTGCACTTTTCGTAGACTGTCAGAGATGCCTTCAGTGGTTATGGGTCTGAGGACAGGGCTAAAACTTTGTTTACAACAGGGAAAAGCTAGGGCATATTTCATGCTTCAAGTTTTGCTGAATGCTTTGGGTTTGGAAAACACATTCATGCTCTATAATACACTTTAGATACATACACTTTTGAAGCATCCATCTTAACATCTCCGTTTGCTTTGACCAAACCTCAGGACCCCCCCCCACCCCCCCAACACCACCAACACCACCACCACAATCAATATGGTTGCCTACTACTTTACTCACACCAGAAGGAAATGCTGCTATGTAATTGACAGAACTTTTAACAGAAATGGGGGACAACATCTCACAAATGGAATCATGGCATTCTTCTTCTAAATTTGAATCATGGCATGGCCTGTGCCCCTAGTACAGTGGGCCATTGTAATGACTCAGGCCTAATTGTATGGAGATTGGTTGAAGGGTCTTTTTTGTCTGACAGTTACAAAGGAGGGCTGCAATGCTGTGTTACAGTTAGTTGAGGTTAAGCGGTTCAATGGCACATACCCCCCCTTGCTCTATACTGTGCTGTTGTGTTCTTAAATGTTGTAGGTGTAATCAGAAATGTCTCCAACATGTAATTTTTCTGTGCTCTATTTCACTTAGCTGAGCTTCAGTGGTTCAGTGGCACAGATCCGATTTGCTCTATACCAGAGAATATTCATGGAGGGTCGCAGGTCTTTGTCACTGTTCAGTTGTGTTCTAGAATGCTGTAGGTAGAATCGGAATGTCCCCAACATATCATTTCCATGCCTGAGATAGGCCTCTGAGAGAGAGAGAGAGGGAGACTGTGGTTTCTCTCTCCTGCGTGGTCTGTGCTGTGGCCCTGCCGTGCCTTGCTGTGAGCGCTGTGCGTGTTAAAACTTGGACCTCTATGACATGGCTGGGGGGTGTTTGGGCTGTTTGCCAGTCACGGTCTCTGCTTTTGTCTTATCAGCTGTGGGAAAAGCCTCCCAGCTTTGCTTTTTTTCTTTTTTTTTGTGTCAAGATTTTTTTGGGTCTTTTTTCGACTTTATTCGACAGGACAGTGAGAGAAGTGGACAGAAAGTGAATGGGGAGAGAGACGGGGAGGGGTCGGCAAAGGACCCAGGCCGGGAATTGAACCTTGGAGTAGAGAGGGGAATGTGTGGAGTTGGCTACACGGTACCTTGGTCAAGAAATAGCCCCGTAGCCTATATGATCTCTGTGTATAGCCAAACCCATGCCATTTAGTTGCCTTAACAGCTTTACTAATGTTTCATTCAATCAGTAATATTGTCCATCATCACAAACTCCACCCTGAACTGTTGTATAGGCTTACATCAGTAAGCTTATGATATTATTCACAATGTAAGTTAAGTCTTACATATCGGCTTTACAGTATGCCTACTGAAAGTAAGAACATGTCAGATTGAACAAATTAGGCAAAAGTCAGGTCATTAACTTTTCAGGTTGATGCAAACTTTGCACCACGTCAAACTTTGACCCAGTGATCTAAACCCCCAAGTACAATTATCTATGCGGTGGTTGTCAGCTCTCCTCCTTTTGCCGTTTTCAGGATTGCGCCTGCCTGGGCCTCTTTATCGAAGGTGTAGTTTTACAGCCAGTGCCGTATACATAATGACATCATACTCACTCGGCTCCTACAAGACCTTTGGCCACATGGCTCTGAGCCAGTGCCAGCGTTGCCAGATGTGTCTGATCAAATCCCGCCCAAAAGGTTCTCAAAAACCGCCAAAATTCGCTAAATTCCGCCCAATTTCAGCAAATTGCATTGATTTCTATGGGAAACGCCAAATGGCAATTTTCTTCCTGTGCTTACCCGCAGATGGCCATCCCAAGTAGCCCAATTGGGCGGGTAACCGCCCAATCTGGCAACACTGGTCAGTGCAGCAGTTTGTATAGGGAGGGAAAAGGCATTATGGTGGAGGATATTTGCATAGACCATGTACACCATGTTTCTATTTTCTTTGTATATTTGACATGATTCAGAACAGATGAGAAGTTATACAAGTGAGATTTTTTTCCCCCAGTGCTTTTGCAGAATTCCACTATAGGACCAGTATCACTAATGTATCTCTTTGGTACAAGCTTTGAACTCTCCAGCCGTAGGGTGAAGAAAGTTGTCAACGCACACTAAAACAAGAGCAGGTTTTTCTCAGCAGGTGAGGTGGCCTTTATCATCAGAGATGATGTCCCCATCTGTAGTCGATTAACATCTGTCTGTCTGTGCAAGATTGTGATTTATCATCGCTGCTTATCTTGAACAGAAGCTGTTAGACTACCAGAGCTGGGGGTGCATTTCTCAACACCACAGTTGCTTACTACATTAGCTACTTTGTTGTTTTCAATGCATTTTCCCATTGACAACTACCGAAGTTGCTAACAGGCGTACAACTTCTCTTTTGAGAAATGCACCCCTGAGTTGGGCTGGTACTCCTGCGAGTAGGAGCTTAATAAGGCATTGTAAATGAGGAAATGTAATAATTGAAGTATATTGTGACACTTGTGTCATACTTGTTCGTATTATAACGCTAATGTGAGCTATTCAAAAACAATGGTACAGTAAGGTAATCTAGCATTAAATAAGTTACTCACATAAGCGACTGAATTAAAAGGGTCTTTTTGAATTTGAATTTATTTTATTAAAGCAACAAGAATGTGTCAATGTCGGCAGTCGAACATGTGTGGTGTGTGCATCTTACTCGTACTTCGATCACAATAAAGAACTCTACTGATCATGATGCTTTATAATATTAATTTGCACTTGGCACTTAGAGAAAGGATGTTTGCGCTTTAGCCCTTGTGGTGCTCACAGTCCAGGACAGCTGAATGTAGACAAACTGGGCTACTTCTCAGTGACTCGAGACCCAGGGATGACTGGAGCACTCAGAATACTTTTGAGAGTTTTTTATTTTTTATTTTTCTGTGCACCAAGAATTAGGGATGTAAATAAAATGGAAATGTATCGATGTATCGGCCGGCGATTTAATCGAATCGCATCGTATCGTGGGGCATTCTAAAGAATCGAATCACTGGCCCCTGTGCAATGCCCTGTCTCCATAACACAGTAGTATTGGAAAAGTAATTGGAAAAAATCGTATCGAATCGCATCGTATCGTGATGAATTCTTAAGTATCGAAAAAAAAATCGAATCCCTGATTTAAGAAATCGATACTGTATCGTATTGTCATGAAGGCTGTGATTTACACCCCTACCAAAGAATAAAAAACCTCTTAAAGTATGCTGAATGC
Organism: Engraulis encrasicolus; assembly: GCF_034702125.1. Taxonomy (NCBI): domain Eukaryota; kingdom Metazoa; phylum Chordata; class Actinopteri; order Clupeiformes; family Engraulidae; genus Engraulis; species Engraulis encrasicolus. Next base: position 49,807,765 of record NC_085874.1, on the reverse strand, counting down.
TCCAGTCATCCCTGGGCCTAGTCACTGAGAAGTAGCCCAGTTTGTCTTCATTAATTTGGAGTGGTTGATCTGGTGAAGAGTAGGGATGCACCGATACCACTTTTTTGAAAACCGATACAAGTACGAGTACGTTAATGTGTGTACTTGCCGATACCGATACCTTTTACCACCAAAATACAATGAAAATAAATGCAGGGCCTTGTTTTTTTCCACCTGTGATATTTTCATTGTCCATTTTCCATGTTGATTTAAATGTTAATAAATATATGAGGTGGCACTTTTTTCCATGCTGCTTTCAAGTCCACAGAACGTGACAAGATTTTGCATTGTTTGGTGTAATAGAAGTATCGTTCCTGGTATCGGCACGTGCATGAGTACGAGTATAATGAGCAGTATCGGGTGCCGATACCGATACCAGCAGGGCTCTAAATTAACTTTTTCCACCACCAGCCAATTTGGCTAGTGGACATTTTTTCTTACCAGCCAAACAGAAGTTCAACTAGCCATTTTTTTATCTCGCCAAAATAAACTATGCATTAGGCTAGTTTATTATTATTATTATTATGGTCATTTTGTTCAACTATTTCTACAACACAGATACACTATAGGCCTGCATAGGCTAGCCTACTATATGCCTCCATAATAAGCATATTATAGGCTATATATTTTTTAATTATTTTTTAACTTCTGCTTTATTTTTTTACTTTCATTACTTAGGCCTAATCAATTTGATTTAGTTTTTGTTCAATTCCTCTGAAAACAGCTGAATCACATCACACAAGCCACTCACATAACAGACCTTTAACATACAGTAACCAAGCACACAGCCAAACCACATAGAAGAGATGAGAGGAAAAGGAGGGGAGAGAGGAGTTCTTCTCTACCACGCGCAACAAAATGACAAGAGTAAACTAAAAGTAAATAATATCTCGGGAATCTTCGCTTCCTTTGTTACTTCCACAGCTTCGTCGTTGGTTGCTTTTTTTGTCTTTACGATGGCGTGGGCTTTCCAACTTAGTTGCGCCAGGACTCGGAACATTTCAGAAGACAACTGAACTGACAGTTACGGTCACACTACTCTGAGAGTCAGCTCTCCTCCTCTGCCCTTGTCGCCATTTCGTTCCACAACCACTCATTTTTAACGTCACTATTATTATGGTTACAATTACTACTAGCATTCACCAACACACAGAACCTTGCTCTAACCCCCGACACATTCTCATCACTCGCACCAAACATAGTCTACAGAACAGAAGTAGCTCTATGCATAATCTGCGTCCTGTTATTGAAACGGTCAGGGCCTCGCTGCTTTAAAAATTCAGCCTGTTACAGCAAGGTTCATATAGTAATAATAGCAGTAGTGACGTTAAAAAAGGTTGTAGCGAAAGCAACGAGAGCATAGGAGGAGAGCTGCCTGTCAGAATAGTGTGAGCGCAGCTTAGCTGACAGAAGGCTGGTCGTCTGAAATGTTTTCAATCCTGGCGCGCGGAATAGCATGGAGTTGCCGCTCTCTGCACTGAAAAGCCCACGGTGGGAGGCTACGTCGAGACGCTAGGGTCCATGGGTAATGTAGGAAATCTCGCCGTCTAACGTTCGTCAGAGCAGCGGTTTACCGTTCATAATTTACTGTAGTCGGGCGCTACTAGCCAAATTGGCGGGTAGGTATTTTTTTCTACTAGCCAAAATTATTTTTCACCCGTGTTTGGCGGGTTGGCGTGTGTTAATTTAGCGTCCTGGATACCAGTATTGGTATCAGTGCATCCCTAGTGAGGAGGTGAGAGTCACAGGTGAGGTGCACCTGCGTGTCATTTTGTCTGAGACGTGCCAACTTTAAATTGCTGCTAAAGACGGAAAAACTGCAAGGGGGGGTTCATAAGGACGTGACGCAGAAACCTCTCGCAGAGAGAAGTGGGGGATTACGACTAATTTTGGAACAAAATGTCTCCAATTTTTAATCTAATGCTGAGCTTCCTGCTGGAACTCTGCGCTTTTGACACCACTCTCCCATCTAATTCTGCTGTGTGTGTGAGAGAGAGAGAGAGAGAGAGAGAGAGAGAGAGGGATAGAGAGGGATAGAGAGAGAGAGAGAGAGAGAGAGAGAGAGAGAGAGAGAGAGAGAGAGAGAGAGAGAGAGAGAGAGAGAGAGAGAGAGAGAGGGATAGAGAGGGGGATGGAGAGGGGGATAGAGGGAGAGATTGCTTAACCATTCGGAAGGGTGGTGGGAACATCGCCGTGGCCCTTGTGGTCGGAGGCCTACATTCCCTACATCCTGTTTCTGCTTACTCTGTTTCTACAGCGATTGTCCCCATAGTGACCGCTCATATGGAAGCTCCCAGCCCACGGATATATACGGGGACTGACTGAAACCGTCAGTGCCACGATGAGCGTAGTGCGCTCTCACACTTAGCGGTGATTTTTTTTTGAGAGAGGGAGGCAAGGGGGTGCAGTTGTTACTGTGTTGTCATCTCTCGGGTAACTTATACTTGTAATTCTTGGAAGTGTAAGAGGGCCCGGCCTGTCTACTGTCCATTCCACCAGCAATTAAACTTCAATACAACATTTCGGTGGTCATCCGACCTTCTTCAGGTGAAGAATGACAATCTCACTGGGTTAATATCTGATTTAATATCTGATGCACCTGTCCATGTGGGGTATAACTTACTCATGAACGGCGTGACGTTTTCCATGTGCTTTACTTCCTTTTGTGGGGGAAAACAGCCAATGCAAGTCAATTGGTGGTGTTAGGGTTTAATAAACAAAAGTTAAGGACCTGTAGCCTAGCGTTGCCGGCTGTTCAAATAATATAGCCAAACAGCCGTGGCTGAATCATGGACTATGTTCATTTAGGCCAGCCGACGTAGCATGTAAGTTGATGAGATGTTCGGTTTGATTTCCCCCATAAAGATGCGTAACGCACATTTACTAGCGAAGTACCCGGATGGCCGTTCATGCCTATGGACAAGCTACACGAGGGAGTCAGTCGCCCCACTTGTGGTGGTGACGGATAACATGAATTCCTGATTGGGAAGCTCGACATAAAACGTGCTGAAAGTTTTGCTTCCACGTCAGTTGACCTTTTTTGAACGAATGATAAGTAAAGGGTTTATCTGCAAACACAAGTCGTTTTTTTGTTGTTAGCCTATTATGTGTTCACCACAGTGCGCTTGTTGGACAGCGGGGGGCGGAGAGAAAGGAACAGCATGAAGTCAGCATGCAAATTGAAGGAACAGAATTCACTTCAACAATAACAAAAAAAACGCCTGTGATTTGGCCCTTCACCAGACATGGTTAAAAAGAGATTATCCGCAGGACTCCAATTAAGCTGTTGGAGGTTCTGGAATTGTATCAAGGCAAATCTGTTGGCTGTGTCGGCAGTGACAAGTAGATGTGATTTGGTCCTTAATCAGGAATTCCTGGTGTTTCCAACCTGAAAAAACTGAAAACCACTGTAGACATTTGGGAGGAGGCTTTTGTTATTTGTGGGACTAAAGGGCCGTACACACACGTCGCTACTAGTTACTCGCTCAGGGAATGAAGCCAATAGAGTGTTGATATGTTCCAGCGAGACTCGCAGGCGAGTAGGCGAGTACTGTACAAGCGATGCGATGTGGGCGGATCCTGAGTTGAAAATATTTTATCTTCGAGCGAGGCGAGTAAGCGAGTAACCAATTGGAATGCAGAGTTCGGTACTTCTCGCCTGTTCATTGGCAGTTAAAGCTGCGGGAACTTTCAGCGAACGTTTCATGAAATAGTGGCGAGTAGGCGAGCAAGCGAGCAGCTAGCTTTGTGTGTGTACGCCACTTAAGGCTGTTTATCCAATAATATGCACCAAATGCTGAACCCCATGCTCCTTTGTGATCTACTCAGTTGGCATGGCAGCTCTTTCTCCTCCAGTGAGCAAGTAAGTGTGAAGGACTGCTTGAACTCACCATTGGCTCCTTGATTCATAAATACCCCCGTTAACGTAATCAATCGCAAGCTTTGAAACTATTATCTTGCTTTTTTCCCTGGAAACAAATGTGAAGTGAAATATCACCTCAACACCTTTTTTGTAGTGAGTTCACTTCATTTCATATAATATTCATTCATTGAGCAGCTCTATTGCATTTGTGGAAACCCCCTTGGTTCCCTCCCCCGCATATTCTGAGAAGGCACCATGTAATGAATGCAGTCAATTCACCACCACATATAGGGCTTTCAGGCCGACCAGAACGGAGCCGGTGCCCGCACCAGTTACGTTTGGCACTTAAGTGCTTACTTGCGAACCGCCCGTGTTCATACCAGGCTCTGAACTTTTTCTGCACGTGACTGTGTTACCCGGATGAACCTGCTGACGGCCACGCTGTTGTCACGGTTCGAGGAGAAAAACCTAGTATTTTGCGGTTCGCATTGCGAAACAACTTTCCGGTTTGCGAGCGCTAAAATCTGTAGTGTGAACACGACGGCCGGTTCGCGATTAGGTGCGGGAACGGGCACCGCCACGGTTCTCAGTCGGCCTGAATGCACTAATAGTGTAATGCAGTTCAACAACTGCATGGTCGTCATGGACCACTAATGGATGCCCCACTTCCCCATTTAGATCACCACGCTGTTCACATCTCCGAAACCCGGTCAAAGCCTTTCTCCTTTTCCGATTGCACTCTTGGCTCTGCGGTTGTTGCACTGCACAACCTGTGTCACATTGCTTTGCACCCGGGTTAATCAGCTGGTTTGTCTGTGTACAGTACTCTACACCCACATACAGTGGACTGAAGAAGGCAGCAATCCTGAGCTCAGGCGTTTGTTCGTTTTTGATGGCTCTGCATAATGTGCTCAGACAGGCTGTCTGTTTTCACATTCAACATTTTTGAGTTGAACTGTGTCAAATGACCCCTCAGAGTTCCTTTTCTCTAGTGTATCACAGAAGGAACTAAAACTAAAACACAATGTCACACAGTCATACTCATTGGCAGATACACAAGAACCACACACTTGCCATTCCAGGGGGCCCCAACTGGAGCCCTGTCCTGGCCTAATGCCTTCTGGGATGCCATGAACGTCAGAAGCTTTTGACAGCGGCGCTGTTGATGTGCTAGTTTGGGGGTGACCCTGCCTGTCCCCCAATCTTGCTGGGGTCAAAGAATGCAAATGGTTTTTTTTGGGGTGTCCGGACCTGACAAGACGGCTCTTGTTTCCACAGTTCATAGCGATAGTAGCCAGCCACTGCCATTCATACATTCATTCATTGGGCTACTCAGGACTTCCCCCACCCCACCGCTTGGCCAGTTGGTCACACACACACACACACACACACACACACACACACACACACACACACACACACACACACACACACACACACATTAGGCCTCTGCGTCTTTCTTTTCCTCTTCACATTCAGACAGTGCCCAATTAGTTGGTTTTCTTCAAGCCTTTGAGAAGAGGCTGTAGCCTTTAGTTCAGAACCCTTGGCCATGTGTTTTGGAAAGCCCTCCTCATTGACTGTTGAACTTAACCTGTTGCTGAGGAGGAGGAGGAGGAGGAGGAGGAGGAAGCACAGTCTTGTGTTACGTTCTCACAGTCCAGCTCAATGAGCGTCTAAAGAGCTTCGATGATGAGGCTGAGTTTAAATAATGCCTTTGTGGAATCTGAGCTTCATGTGTGTGAAAAGGCCATGGCTTTGTGTGGATGTGTGTTTTGGTCATTCAGAAAGGGCTTTGAAACTGATTTTGATGGAGGTTCCGTCATGCTTATGTTCTAAGGTCTTATTGATACCTGCGTGATCATCGTTGTCGGCAGCACCATTTTTTAGAAACGCAAAACCGTATCAAAATGAAACTCATTGTTGTGTATTGTAAATTATGGGTCTTTTGCACTATTTTTTTATGACGTGGATCACAGCCTTTCCTAATAAAACAGAGATTTGAAAAGCGAGTGTAGAGGAGCGAGTGAGGGAGAAGGATTCGACTGCAAGCGAGAAATGCGAAAAGAAGAAAATGGAGGATAAGGAGAGCAGGCGAAGAGGAAACCGTGGGGTCTGTGGGAAGGATAGAGACCGTCGCTGTTGCCGATTTCCTGTCTCTCCAGTCCCATCACCCCCTACCCCGCAACTACACACACACACACACACACACACACACACACACACACACACACACACACACACACACACACACACACACACACACACACACACACACACACACAATCACCCCCTACCCCAACCCTACAAGGGTAAAGTTCATCGGCTGTTTTGAACAGATTCTGGTGCTGTCTCTCTCTGCTGTGGTACTGACAGGCAGTAGCATGGGAAAATAAATATCGGTCCTCCTCGCGACCCCTGAATGTCCGGGGTTAATGCAGGGGGGACACATGGTGGAAGCATGCAATGTATGCAAACATTGACCAGGCATGTTTGTTCATTTGTCCTGTCATATGGTTTAACTTTCTCTCATGAAGGTTCTCCTGTAGGCTTTTGTTTGTTTGTTTGTTTGTTTGTTTGTTTGTTTGTGTGTTACCCTGAAGGTTAATTTCATTGTAATACTAATATCCCTCTTGCATGGAAATGCATTCTGGGCCATAGGGTGGTTTCACAAGCGGTGTTGTATGCAATAAAATGCATGCTAGTTCATGTTTTAGTTTACAAAGAAGTAGACGATGCTTTCCAAGTGGAGTGAGATCACAGAGCATCACATTTCAAAGCCATACATGCGACACATCAAATATTGTGGTTTCGACAGGAACCATGGAAAAGCCATGATCTCCATCAAAGCGTTCATCTCTTTTGATAAGAGCGAGCAGGAGCAGTGTGTCTCCTTGGCAGTTTGAACGTGCTGCTCTGTTGTTGTTGTCTTTGTCAACACCAAATGTTACCCACAGACAGTCCCTCTGGTGGGCCTTTAGTTTACCTTGGTGACCTGTTTCCATGGCAATGTCAGTGTGCACCTGTGTTGAGAGACCGGTCTCGAGGGAGGGAGGGGGGGGTTGCGGGTGGGAGTGTTCTGCAAGATCTCAGAGGAAAGCATGGAAGACGGTGCGTGAGTTCGAAAGGGGGAGAGGGGACGAGGGGCGGGTGGTAGTGCTCTGCAAGAGCTCTGAAGAGAGCATGGAATGAGGTGCGAAAGGAGGAAGGGGCTACGAAGAGAGTAGAGCAGTGATTTTCAAACTATGGGCCGGGGCCCACTGGTGAGCCCTGAAGGTATTCCAAGTGGGCCTTGAAATCATTTTCTACAAATTATAATCATATTTTGGTGCGTGTTGCTATTGATTTATATGAGTTTTATTCTTTATTGGGTCAGAAGTGGGCCCTGAACATTTGTGACAATTTCAAGTGGGCCCCACGTTGGAAAAGGTTGGGAGAGCATGGAAGATGGTGCACGATGTCGAAAGGGGGAAGGGGTGGGAGGTGGAGGGGGA
>NC_085874.1:49765370-49795370 GCF_034702125.1 Engraulis encrasicolus | reverse complement strand
GAGAGAGAGAGAGTGAGGTCTCATATTTTCCTCCTCTGCGAGTGAATCTAAAGTAGGGAGAAGAGGAGGCCAAATGTGAGCCTCTGTTTCATCAGATTGATGTGCGCTGCTCTGCGCTGCATATCTGCAAAGCGTAGTTGTTAGCAGTTAGCAACTTCGGTAGTTGCCAATGGGAAATTCTCTGCTCCGCTCCTGGGTAGAGGGATTTGCTCGCGTCGCTCGCTGGTCTGCAGAATGGCTGATTCGTCTTGTTTTCTTGTGCCTGTGTCTCCAGCCCAGCTGTGAAAGACATCTTGGCCTTCCAGAATTCAAGTCTTTTTTCCCCCCTCCTCGTTCCGAACGGGCGGGTTGAGAAAAGGGGAGGGGCATAGCCTCAACGTGCCATCCCCCCTAACAGACAGACACGCACACGCACACACACAGGCACAGTCACATATAATGACCCACACAGTTACAAGAAGAAAAAAAAGAAAGAAATCATGAGAATCTTGTTAATACCTCAGGGGTAGACTCTGGGGTTTTATCGGTGTTATGCAACATCAAGTTGAGACACGTACGCCAATTTGATTAGGAAAGCAGGAAGATGAAAGAGTATTCTAGTTGAAGCAGCCACGTCTTTTCTCATCTTTCAAGCGTGTTACTGCACCAGGCGACTGTCATGGGATTCATTCAAGGTTTTAATGTGTGGCTGATTTGATGGAGATTACACACCACACCTTGCAGGTATCTTGGTCAAGGAAACACTTTATTCTATCTATTTGAAGCATAAGGTAAGCGTACCCATTAAGCCCATGTACCCTTTAAGCCCGCTTTCAACTTTGAGGTCAATTTAAAGAAAGGGAAAAGGTGAATTTTGTTGTTCATCACCCTATCCAATTAAAGGGTTTAGTAACTGACAAAATGTTTTTTATTGCAAACAAATCACATTTTTTATCGTCGAGTTATTCCCGTCCAAGTGAATCCAGTCTCAGGACTACTGACAAGAAGTTGCCTCAAAACTTTGCTGTTTTGGGACATGTCAGAAATCATAGAATATCAGCTAGTTTAAGTCAAATGTTTTGAAAATACTTTCATATTTAGTAAACTAAGAGGTAAATGTAATGATTTTTATATATATACATGCAGTGTTTTACTAAATTATAGCATTTCCCTTCAAATGGAAAGATGTGTTTTATGAGCGAGCACACGCCAATATTTTCTTGATACAACCACACACCATCTTTATCTTACTCTACCGTAAGACTTAAGGTGGTTAGGTATGAATTCTAAGCATATTCCAGTTTGTTTGGCATTGGTCTTTAAAGAAATGCATCATGAAATGTTTTGTGGAGTTGATTATTTCCATAAAATAGCTTTTTGTATAGGCGGGCTTAATGGGTACAAGGTGGGCTTAAATGGTACACCCCATTGAAATGCATGCAAGTTTGCATGCATGCTTATGAAAAATGCCTTTGAGGGACATAAAAAGTGCTGTACAATCCCAAGTTGTTGGTTTAAAAGGCGTAATGTAATGAACTAACAATAATCAATAAGAAAAAATACATTTCTCTGTTTGGATGAAGAATTTTATGAAGTATATGAAGTAAAAGATGCCGTAATATTTAATTAGGTTTTATGCACTATTTTTTGAGCAAATCTTACATTTTTGGTCTGAAACCATTTATGCCATGTAGGCTCCACTGTTTAAATTCACACACCTCACCAGGTATTTTGATAGAGAAATAACTATATGAGCTTATTTGGAACACAAGTGGGCTTAAATGGTACCAATGGTACCATTTAAGCCCATTCAGACTTTTCACTTTTCTCGTAAAAATCTTCATATTGTACTTTGAAATATCCATCAACTCAGTGACAAACATTGAGAAGAGAGGTAAATCTTACTATTTAACAAAATATTTCACAAAAAAATTATGTGAAGATGATTGAAAAATAAAGAAATTTAGATTTTGGTGGGCTTAATGGGTACGCTTACCTTATCATTGGAAGCTAACAACCCCTAGACCTAGGTCTTCAATTCAGCACTAGTTCTCATCTGTAAATTTGAATTGTATACAGAATTTCTGCCGTTTATAAAAAGCTATTGCCCCTAGGGCACAGATCATATTAGCGTATTCCTAAAGATGACTCCATGTCATGCAAGTCTAGAAATATTTTATGTAATGTGCAATGGTAAATGGCTGGGTTTTGACCAGCGACACCTTTTTGATTGTTGAGTAGCGCAAAGACGACAGCATTAGCCTCTGGCCGTGTCTCAAATGCCGCACTTGTGCACTTCGGGCACTGTTTTTCAGTGCCTAGGGCGCTCACGCTGAAAATTTCAGTTGAGCCAGTGCACTGAAAGTGCCAGGATGATCCGCTAACAATGGCGAAAAAATGCAGTGCTTGAATGATGGCCACTGCACGCACTAAACGGCGGCCATGTGGACAATGACACGGAGAAAATGTGGCATTCAGTTCAGTAGAAGAGTTTGGTCAACAGTCTCCTAATTCTGTAAGTAATGTTGATGGGACACCAACCTTTTCATGCCAAACAACGTATTGTATGTGTGATTGTTGACCTTTGGGGTGAAGGACATGGAAATACAAGCACCAGATGCTGTGCATTGTAAACATCAGCCAACTCATATTTTGTCAAGCTAATGCCATGCTCAGTCGTCACTTCCAACGAGGGCACAGTGCATAGTGCTCACGACACTATGCACTAAAGACCTCAGTGCACTGTGTGCACTGTGCACTGACTGTCAGTGCACCGACAAAAGTGCGTAATTTGAGACACAGCCTCTGTCTCTCAGGCAGCAGAAGTGGCCAAGTCGGCTATATTCATCACTACTTGGACGTCTCTGCAGTAACCCTTTAAGGAAAGAGGATGCTAGAGGGTGTGTGAGTGTGTGAGAGTGAGATTTGGATATCTTTGCAGTAACCCTTCAAGGAGTGTGTGTGTGTGCGCGTGTGCGTGTGTGAGAGACTTCGATATCTTTGCAGTAACCTTTAAAGGAAAGAGGATGCTTGTGTGTGTGTGTGTGTGTGTGTGTGTGAGTGTGCATGTGCGTGCGTGTGTGTGTGTGTGTGTGTGTGTGCGCAACTTGTGTTAAACAGGTTCCGTTTTCTGTTCCCAGTTCAATCCCCTCAGGAGTATTGCTGAAGGCCATGTTTGAAAGGACCTCACTCGAGAGCTCGAAGGCATTTTGGCAAACTTGCGCACACACACACACACACACACACACACACACACACACACACACACACACACACACACACACACACACACACACACACACACACACACACACACACACACGTGTTTTCGTTATGCCATGGCCCACATACGTGACAAATGCCCTGAAGTACTCACACAACACACACACATACACGCGCGCGCGTCTGTTCGGTTCATGGCCTGGGCCACATGTGTTACGGTGCGGTGACCCTTCCCTGACCTTGTCTCACCCCATCCGTTGCCGGTAGCGACGGGTCGAGCGAGTGCTATCTCCCTGCGCCATCTCCTGAAGTGTCAGCACTAGCTTTTATTCTTCTACAATGTCTCTCGGAAGTGTGTGTGTGTGTGTGTGTGTGTGTGTGTGTGTGTGTGTGTGTGTGTGTGTGTGTGTGTGTGTGTGATTTGGGGGGAGGATGTGTGTGTTAAAGCAAGTGAAAGAAAGGGACCATCGAGTGAAGGGTGTTCTGTTCCCCTAACTATGGAGTACACACACACACACACACACACACAGAGAGTTTGACAGTGATTGATCCGCACTTTGTGTCTGTAGAGACAGCCGGGGTCATTGTCAAGGAGACAGAGATGTACTCTGCTGCCACAGCGGTGTGCGTGTGTGTGTGTGCATTGCTGGAAGCCACATGGTTCTCAGCACAAACACCTAGCCGTGTGTGTGTGTGTGTGTGTGTGTGTGTGTGTGGTAAATGAGAGAGAGGTGGTTTCTGAGGTTTTAATGTCCACTGCTGTCCAGGGCGAAAGTGGGAAACCCATGCTTGCTATATGAGCGTGGCTTTGGGCTTTGTGGGGCTTGTTTTATTAGGATTCTTCCCTGTGTGTGTGTTTGTGTGTGTGTGTGTTTGAGTAAGTGGTGTTGTCATGGTTTGTCCAGGATTTGTGTGTGTGTGTGTGTGTGTGTGTGTGTTGATGGATACAGTGTATTCATCACACTGTTTACTCTTAAACTTGTCTGTCAGGGTTTTGGAGCAGATGACTGTCTGGAATGCCGCAGTGGTAGGGCTGCACGATTATGGAAAAAATAATAATCGCGATTATTTTGGTCAAAATCGTAATCACGATTATGAATGAGATTTTTTTTTTTAAATTACAGCAAGATGAAATATAACCAAGAATTAACTATATACGGGATGAGAAAAATGAAATGAATTGTAATAATTATGTAAAGGCAATAGCATGAAACTTAGGTGGACAGATTTCTGGCCAGAAACACCAGCCTGTCAATAGTTCTGGCTTCAAGGACGCTCTCAAAGGTAGGTCACTATTGCCACGATTAAATCACGATTAAAATTTCGAATTCGATTTCACTAATTTATCACGATTTTCGATTAAATGTGCAGCCCTACGCGGTGGTATTGGTTCTTTTTATATGACGACCCGTAATTACGAGATCATCTTGAGTTGAGTCATGACTGCATGGGTATTCTGCGTCCGCTAGTACCGCTACATGTGTTTTTCATGTGTTCTTCTAATTCGGTCTGCAAATTAAGTCACTAATTGAAGTCATTTGTTTCCTGTCCAAACTCCCGCAGCTCGTGTGAAGGAGACATGCTGATACTTGGCCTCTGTCTTGTTGTGCAGACTCCCAAAAGGGATCTTTGGTTCAAAGAGCTTTTCCTGGGGTTTTTTTCTGCTTTTTTCCCTCCTCCCGTCCTAATCCTTTTTGGCACTCATGTCCACTTCTCCTCTTTAGAGTGTAGAGTCTTGCTTTTCATTCTACTAACTTGCACTCTCTCCTTTTGTCTGTCTGTCTGTCTGTTGGCTTGTTGTGTCACCGGCCCCCATGTGCCAACTGGGGCTGACTAGTCGAGTCACAGATGGCGTGTCGTGTGTGACCAGGACACTCCCCTGTGGCCATGGCAACGCAGCTGGTGAAAAAAAAGAAATCTGGTTTAATTTGCTGAAAAAGAGCCATGTAACCTTAGCCACTTCAGAGAAGAGAAGGGGTGTGTGTGTGTGTGTGTGTGTGCGCGTTTGTGCGCTCGTGTGTGAGCGCGCTCGTGTGTGTGTGTGTGTGTGTGTGTGTGTGTGTGTGTGTGTGTGTGTGTGTGTGCGCGCGTTCATCAGGCTGTTTACCCGGCAAGAGAAGAGAAGAGAAGTGAAGTGCCCTAAACTGAAAGGTCGGCGTGAAGTGCCCTAAACTGAGCGGTCGGCTTCCTGTTTGTGATATTTTGACTTATCTCCCCAGGCACAGGTGCTCCCGATGGAAACACACACACACACACACACACACACACACACACACACACACACACACACTAAAGCAGCAGCACTCTTTTGAACACACACACACATACATACACACACACACACATTAAGGCGCCATGCTTTTAAACACACACTCACATAGACATTAAGCCGGCATGCTTTTAAACACACACACACACACACACACACACACACACACACACACACACACACACACACACACACACACACACACACACACACACACACACACACACACACATTAAGGCGCCATGCTTTTAAACACACACTCACATAGACATTAAGCCGGCATGCTTTTAAACACACACACACACACACACTGCGCACACATTGGTGGAAGTCTGTGCCCTCTGTCCACACGGTGTGGTGTGGTGTCATAGCCTGTGGCAGGTGCGTGCGGGTTCATTCGAGTTCAGGAGTGCTTACGGCCTCTTTAGGCTCCATTGAGCTTCCGTTTATTTCCCAGGTAGGAAGAGAGGGAGGTAGAGAGAGAGGGAGAGAGAGGGAGAGAGAGAGAGAAGTAGAGAGGTAGGGAGAGGGAGGTAGAGACAGAGGTAGAGCGAGAGAGAGAGAGAGAAGTAGAGAGGTAGGGAGAGAGAGGGAGAGAGGGAGGTAGAGAGAGCTCAGAGAGAGAGAGAAGGAGAGAGGTAGAGAGGGAGGGAGAGAAGGAGAGAGGTAGAGAGGGAGGGAGAGAAAGTGAGAGAGACACAGAGGGAGAGAGAAAGTGAGAGAGAGAGAGAGAAGGAGAGAGGGAGGGAGAGAAAGTGAGAGAGACACACAGAGGGAGGGAGAGAAAGTGAGAGAGAGAGAGAGAGAGAGACAGAGAGAGAGAGAGAGAGAGAGACACAGAGAGACACAGATAAACAGAGAGAGACAGAGAGAGAGAGAGAGAGAGAGACAGAGAGAGAGAGAGAGACAGAGAGAGACAGAGACAGAGACAGAGGCTGAATTCGAAACGGGAGGCAGTGACTCGATGACTCTCCTCCTACATAAACAGGTCACTGATCAGAGAGGCGAAGTTAGCTGATGAGGCAGCTGTTACGAACGGCACTAACGAGTGCGCCGCCTTGCGCATTTGATGTTACGGCGATTCTTGCGATTCTATGGCGGGAGTTACGTTCATCACGTTAGCGCTTAGCTTACGCATGCTATTTGAACGGTGAATGATCGCCAGACGGCGGAATCGTAAAATAGGCTATAAATAGATCTAGCGACAGCATATTTAGATACTACAATGTTGATTTATGCATTCGATTTTCAATATCTACATACATAAGTGTCAGAATAAAGAGTATGATAAGGTAGTAGCTTGGGTAGTAGCCATGTTTGTTTTTCAGGTTTCCGGTTGAGAGGGAGGTGGCGCACAGCATGTTGGGTACCAAGGCAGCGAAGTCAGCATCTGATGTATCCTCGAAATATCCTCGTTACGCCCACAAATGCAGTCAACTGCCGAGAGAGGAAATAAAGCAATTTTTCGTTTCGATCCACACTTCATGACTCGATGTCCAGTTAGCTCACTGGAAGGACAGCTGCCTTCCCTGTTTTGAATCGGGCCAGAGACAGAGACAGAGACACTGGGACAGGTTCAGTGTTTCCTGCCGGCCGCAACAGTAGTGTTTGCACTAGTCAAGACCCTGTGTGGTTTAGGACGACCATGAATGTGTACTGCACTGTGTGTACTGAGTATTTAATGTGTGTGTGTGCATGAGTGCATTGCCAGCCTGAGTATTGCATGTCTTCATAAGTGTGTGTGTGTGTGTGTGTGTGTGTGTGTGTGTGTATGTGCATTAGTGCATTGCCAGCCTATATGTCTGCATGCCAGCCTCTGTGTGCATGTCTCTGTTCTCTGCATGCATCCTGCATATTTTTTGTTCTCCCTGCGTTAGTGTATTTGGTTTTTGTGTGTGTGTGTGTGTCTAGAGCAGTGTTTCTCAACAGGGGTGCCGTGGAAACGTGGCTGATGAATAAATTATGTAATATAATACCTATTTGTCTAAATTGATAAGTTAATGTTAGTCAGTGGAATCTTTCATCTGCCATTTACACACAATAAAGTAAATATAGGTCGCCCCAGTCAGCTGCAACTTTGAACGTAGGTCGTGTGATGTCTCCAAATGTGTTACTTTACTAAGCTTGTGTGGTATTTGGATGCGATGCCATATTACTGCTTGTTGGTTTGGGGTGCCTTGAAATTTTTCATGAATTGAAAGGGTGCCTGGCCTAAAAAAAGGTTGAGAAACACTGGGATAGAGTGTTTTATCGAAATGTCTTGGCTAAAAGAGGTCCCAGTCTGAGGAATAGCCATGTTATCCCTGGCAAAGTTTGGGTGGAAATACCCTACTGTCCCCCAGGTCCTTACACACACACACACACACACACACACACACACACACACACACACACACACACACACACACACACACAAACAGGGCCCTGCTCAGAGCCACAGTGGTCAGAAGGCGAATGCCAAGAACACTTGTGGTCTCTGCTGTTCTCATATCCATCACGTTGGTCAAAACTCTCCTTGGGCTTAACACATACACACAGAGACAGACAGACACACACACACACAAACAGACAGACCAATTTTTTTGCTCACACACACTGCGTAAAAGTATTCATAGTGTTGCCAACCCTTATTGAGGTGGCCGGTTGCTGGATAGCGTAGAATTTTTTTTATTGTTTCTTTGCACTTTTATTTTGATCTTTGTTTTGCCAGTTAGACACACAAGGAATTAAAACCCTCTTTTGACGTCTCTGTTGTCATTGAGGCAGCCTTGGCATGAAAGAGCTTTTCTTTTGTTGTGCTTTTTATTATAAAGCCGTTTTGGGTGGACAGCTCCCCCGTCCCCTCCCAGCCCTCTACCCCCCCCCAAACCCCTCCTCCCAGTGTCCTCTGGGGGAGTCTGTGTGCCCACCCTCCTAAACCCCTCCCAGTGTCCTCTGGAGGAGTCTGTCTGCTCCTCTTTGGAAAGGGACTTTATTACCCCTAATCCTCATGTTCTGCTGCCCTGCCCTGACTAGGGGGCGTGTACTAGGAGGAGCTGACCTTTGACCTCCTTTTGAGGACACACTTTGTCAAGGTCATCGGTGTAACTATGCCAACATTGAAACTGAAAAAAAGGCCTTCAAAGTAGTGGTATCAGGTTGGATACTATAGTTACTGCACATTTGACATGGCACATGGCAGTCTCTCTAAAACTGGACATATGTGGACAATAAGACTTTGTCGCAGGATAAAGGAGGCAATTTTCAGACCATCTTCAGTCTGAACTAGATTTTGACAAAATATGTAGTTGCTCCACTTTGCCTTGGTGATTGCGTTTTTAGGGGCCAAGCAGCGAAGCTGGCGAAGGCCCCTATAGAGTTAGTAGGTTTTCTTCATTATTATTATTATTATTATTATTCTCTAGTCACCATTCCTATCCCTCTGCAAGTCTATGGCAGCCCATAGAACTGTAGCCAGGAAAATGCTGTAAATTGGCACACACATTCGGGGCAGTCTCAGCATTACCCACAGCAATTTATAGGACCCCAGCCCCAACGCTCTAGCGCCACCAGCAGGTCAAAGTTGCAGGTACATTTCTGCTTGTAACTTTTGAACCGCTGGGCCAATTTTCATAAACTTGGTATCCCTGGAATCCTTGAGTCAAGACGAATCCAACGCACCATATGACGTCATTTTCCGCCAGGATAGTTTTCCCGCCATTTTGAATTTTGTAAAATTCAATAAAAATGTTAATTTTCCCGCAATTTTTGACCAATTCACCCGAAATTCGGTATATAGTATCTCTGGACTGAGCTACACATGGGGTCTTCAGGAATATTGGATATCTTTTATCGTTTAGCCGTGAGAGCCAATCAAAACTGTCGTAAACGTGGCGAAACAGGAAGTGAGGTCATATCTCAGCAACCGTTTGTCGAATTGGGCAGGGATTTTGTACACACATAGTAGTCCATCCCATGACCTACCACAAAAAAAATCAGATCCCCAGCTCAAACTCTGTAGCGCCACCAGCAGGTCAAAATTTTAGCTACATTTTTGCCTGTAGCTTTTGAACCGTACTCCCAATTTTCAAAATATTGGTACACAGGTCATCTTCACACTATGCTGCACCCAGGTATGGATTTTCGTAACGATTGAAAAAACTATCAGCTCTCAGCAGCCATTCAAAATTGTGGAAAGAATGGAGGGATTTTTCTCATCTCTCTGTCCCCTTTGCCAACGGCACCTGCGCACGTTCACTGACACCATTCTCGGCAGGGGGTCTCTGGACACACAAGAGCTTAGGTGTGTGCGTAGTCTGCTATTGCTCTAGTGTCAACCAAAGCCCCACTGCCCCAGCCCCTGCACATACCCCCCCACCCCACACACACAGACAGAGGGAGAGGGAGAGGGAGAGGGAGGGGGAGAGGGAGAGGGAGAGAGAGGGAAGGAGGGAAGGAGGGAGGGAGAGAGAGAGAGACCATTGTTGTTCTCTCGGTTCCTCTGTCTCTCACACACACACACACACACACACACACACACACACACACACACACACACACACACACACACACACACACTTACTTCTATATACACCAATTCCTCAGACCAGTCTCTCAAAAGGCTGGCCAACATTACATTGCAGCCTATAGGATTCTTATGTTTAGGATTTCAAGGACATATCTATTTTCAGTAGGCTCCCGATTCTTTTCCATAATATTGTATGTCATATAAACAATTTTACTAAATAGAATGATCACAGAGGATTATAATTGCTGTCCAAAAAGCAAGCCTCTCAAGTATAGAAATGACTTGCTGATATTTTATAGACTAATTTGAGAGGGAATGGAAATGTGTTACTCAATATAAATCAAGGGCAGCACAGGCCCTGCCATGGCCAACCGGTAGGGCACTCGTCTATCATGCGGCTGACCCGGTTTTGATTCCCAGCCCAGGTCCTTTGCCTACCCTCCCCGTCTCTCTCCCCATTTTCCCCTCCAAGGAATGCACCCCAACATTGGCGAGATTTGGGCCAAAGGGGGCGCTGCAGTTCCTTCTGTTGCCATGGCAACTTTGGCATGTTTACTGCTTGGCCCCGCATTGNTGCTTGCAGCTATATTTTTCTTGTGCTTTTCAACATCTGATGTGGCATCTGTTGGTTTCTCCATTTATGCCTCTGGTGTGATTTGACTTCTGTGACCCGTCCTCCCCATCTGTGTGTGTGTGTGTGTGTGTGTGTGTGTGTGTGTGTGTGTGTGTGTGTGTGTGTGTGTGTGTGTGTGTGTGTGTGTGTGTGTGTGTGTGTGTGTGTGTGTGTGTGTGTGTGTGTGTGTGTGTGTGTGTGTGTGTGTGTGTGTGTGTGTGTGTGTGTGTGTGTGTGACAGACTCATTAACAGGGTATCATATTTGCTCGAAATGTAATTTGGTCTGCAGCACTCTAGCCATTAGAATAACCCGATTTACCCCAGAGAGTGTTGGTAGGGCTGGTTGGGCAACGAGATGCAAGAGAGTTGGGATGGGGTAGGGCTGGTAGGGTAGCGAGCTGCAAGAGAGTGTTGGGGTAGGGCTGGTAGTGTAACGAGATGTAAGAGAGTGTTGGGGTAGGGCTGGTAGGGTAATGAGATGTAAGAGAGTGTTGGGGTAGGGCTGGTAGGGTAGGGCTGGCAAGAGAGTGTTGGGGTAGGGCTGGTAGGGTAGGGCTGGCAAGAGAGTGTTGGGGTAGGGCTGGCAAGAGAGTGTTGGGGTAGGGCTGGTAGGGTAGCGAGCTGCAAGAGAGTGTTGGGGTAGGGCTGGTAGTGTAATGAGATGTAAGAAAGTGTTGGGGTAGGGCTGGTAGGGTAGGGCTGGCAAGAGAGTGTTGGGGTAGGGCTGGTAGGGTAGCGAGCTGCAAGAGAGTGTTGGGGTAGGGCTGGTAGTGTAATGAGATGTAAGAGAGTGCATATTGGAATTCGCCCATGGTGTGGTGTGGTGTGGCGTGGTGTGCCACCCCAGGGAACAACAGGCTTGGGCAAAGGCAGCCACAGAGTGTTTGGGGAGATGACATGTCTGGCACCACTGCTAGTGTTTGGGGAGATGACATATCTGGCACCACTGCTAGTGCATGTCTCTTCACACACATATCTTCCTTTTTTTCAGCTTCTGTCTGACTCTCTCGCTCAACTGCCTCAAGCTCTCTCTTTCTCTTTCTCTTTCTCTTTCTCTTTCTCTCCCTCTCTCTCTCTCTCTCTCTCTCTCTCTCTCTCTCTCTCTCTCTCTCTCCTTCTCTTTCTCTCTCGTTTTCTAATTTTACACCCTCCCTCCTTTCCTCTTTTGCAGCCCTTCCTGATTCTATTTCTCTCTGACATGGGGGTCAAAGATGTCCAAAAAGGAATTGTCATTCAGTGTAACGGATACCTTCTTCTGACTGTAACTGTAAAAAACATGACTCTTTTTATTTATTTTTTTTCCAGTGAGTTCATGAAAGCCTCAGCTGTCATCCATTCACTTGAAACAATTTAAAAATCATGTTTTTTTACTTTTTGGACGTCTTTGACCCATGGTCATGTCATGTTCTACAGCCTTGTCCCTCTTCCAAGCTTCTTTTCTCCCTTTTTGCCTTTCTGGCTTTGCCATTTTGCTTTTCATCTTTTGCTTCCTGTAATCTCTCTCTCTCTCTCTCAATATCCTGTCTCTTCCTCTCGTCCTCTCTCCTGTGCGTTCGTGTGTGTGTGTGTGTGTGTGTGTGTGTGTGTGTGTGTGTGTGTGTGTGTGTGTGTGTGTGTGTGTGTGTGCGTCCGTGTGTGTGTAGATTGTCTCTCAGCCTTTCACATCTTTTCCCCTCCCTCTTGTGCTCGCTCTCGCTCTCTCTCTGTCTCTCTCTCTCTCTTGCTCTCCCTTTCTCTCTCACTCGCTCTCTCTCACTCGCTCTCCCGCCTGCTAGCTCTCTCTCTCTCTCTCTCTCTCTCTCTCTCTCTCTCTCTCTCTCTCTCTCTCTCTCTCTCTCTCTCTCTCTCTCTCTCTCTCTCTCTCCCTCTCTCTCCCTCTCCCTCTTGTGTGAGTCCACTCCCTCTGTCAGCAGTGCAGTTCGGCAATGAGAGCGTACAGAGCATCAGGAGTGTGATCAGCTGCAACAGAGCAGAGGACCGAGAGATAGAGAGATAGAGAGATAGAGAGGGGAGGTGTAGGGAAGAGGTAGCGAAAAAGGGGAGAGAGCGAGGAGGACGAGGACCAGCGAGTGCACGGTAAGGTTGCATCGTCGTTTCCTCTCTTCGTTTTTATTTTATTACCTTTTCATCCTGGCCGATATCCAGCCATCCTGTGCACTGCCTAGTGACTTTATAGCGGGGTGCTCTGTGCAGTGCAGTGCTTGCTCATGATTCTTCTCATAACAGACCGATGCCATCCTGTGCACTGCCTAATGCCTTTATAGCGGGCTGCTCTGCTCTGTGCAGTGCTTGCTCATGATTCTTCTCATAATAGACACGTCTCTTGCAGTGCTCTGTGCGTGGCGCTCTTGCTCACGGCTGGC
Organism: Engraulis encrasicolus; assembly: GCF_034702125.1. Classification (NCBI taxonomy): domain Eukaryota; kingdom Metazoa; phylum Chordata; class Actinopteri; order Clupeiformes; family Engraulidae; genus Engraulis; species Engraulis encrasicolus. The sequence goes on along the minus strand of NC_085874.1, from coordinate 49,782,416 downwards.
TGATCACGGCTGGCTGAGATGTCGAGCGAGGTCTGATGATGTGTGAGGTCTAGAGTGCGTTTTAATATGCGACCTTGCCTCCTCCACTTGCCTCCTCCACTTGCCTCCTCCACTTGCTTCTCGTCATGATGACATCACTGACAACAGTATTATATTTCAATATGCAAAAGCTCAATTGTAAAGTCTTTTTCTCATTTGCAATTGGGATGGTAAATGAAAAACAGTCCCTCAAAAGTTGTTGTGGCGAGGCTGACAGCTGGGAAACTTTATCGTTTTCTCCACGGAGGAGGGGTCAGGAGGCGGGACGAGGAGACAAGCACAAGTGGAGGAGGCAAGGTCACATATTGGGATGCACCCCTAATGTGTGAGGTCTTATGATGGGGTGATGATGGGAGGGGGGGCGGATTGATGATGGGAGGGGGGGCGTGGTGATGTGACCTGACATGGAAGGTGAGGAGGGAGCATGGCAGTGGTGGTCGTTTTTTGAGTGCTGCTGGAAGCGGGGAGTGCTGGAGAAGGGGGAATCAGTGTGCAGGGCTGATGGTATTCAGGCTCCATGCCTGATTTCAGCAACATCGTGGCTTGGGGAGAAGGGAGGGGTCTGAGGTGTGAGGGATGTGGAGAAGGTGCTTGTGTGTGTGTGTGTGGGGGTGTGGGTGTTTGGGTGGATGGGTGGGTGGGGGGTTGCGGGTAGGGCTGGGTATCGCAGCCATGTTCCTGTATCGATTCGATTTCGATTCTTAGGGCTTTGAATCGATTAATCACGATTCAATTCGATTCGATTCGATTCATTCCGAATCAATTCAATCCGTTCCCTTCTTGGTGCCAAAAGAAGCTGTTACCCATTTTCATATAAAAATGTCAAAGGGCTGTGGCTTGACAGTGTTAACAGATTGATCATTTGTAATAAGAAGGCCTAGGCCTAATTGACTAATACCTACTGGGTATTTTCCATAGACCTAAATTAAACAAAAAGAACAAAAAGAAAAAGAACCAAAAAAAATCGATTTTGTGCCCTGTGAATCGATTATGTGAATTTTAGATTAAATCGATCGATTATCGGTAAAATCGATTATTTTACCCAGCCCTAGTGGGGGGTGTTGCTCAGTGGTTACGGCAGCTTAGTGCAGGAGGAGGTGGGGTCAGGTGATTTCAGTTTGCCAGTGAGGACACAAAGAGGTTGTTGAGGACAGAAATGCACACCGACCGAGTCAAGGCTTTGTTGCAGTCACAAGATGAGGAGGATGAGGATGAGGATGATGAGGCTTTTTATTCTTTCTTTATTCCTGTTAAGGCCCATTATTGAAGATTGTCAGTGCCGTGTTTTTAGGCTGCTGTGTGTCTGATAAAGAGGGGTGCTCTGTTTGACCTGTGTCATGCTAGTGGGGACTTGGCATAAAGATGAATAGTCATGATTGATGTCGCTCTGGTCAGATATTTTCTCCACGTCTTCTACGCTCATTGCTATGCACTCTGTCAGTGTGTGTGTGTGTGTGTGTACTGTATGCCTCTGTCAGTGTTTGTGTGTGTGTGTGTAGTATGCATCTGTCAGTGAGTGTGTGTGTGTAGTATGCATCTGTCAGTGAGTGTGTGTGTATGCCTCTGTCAGTGAGTATGCCTCTTGTCAGTGAGTGTGTGTGTGTGTGTATGCCTCTGTCAGTGAGTGTGTGTGTGTACTGTATGCCTCTCAGTGTGTGTGTAATGCCTCTGTGCCTACTGTACGGCTGAGTCAGCATGTTTTATATGTGTGCCGCTGGGCTAAGTTCCAAGTGTAACACTTTTGCAAGCAAGAATTCTGCAGGAATGAACATTGGCACACACACACACACAAACAGCCTATGCATACCTCTTCTGTTTGACTTGGGAGCATATGCATTTCATATGCTTTGTCAAATTGAAAATACACGCCCACAGTGTGTGTGTGTGTGTGTGTGTGTGTGTGTGTGTGTGTGTGTGTGTGTGTGTGTGTGCGTGTGTGCGTGTGTGTGTGTGTGCGTGTGTGCGTGTGTGTGTGTGCGTGCGTGCGTGCGTGCGTGCGTGCGTGCGTGCGTGCGTGTGCGCGTGCGTGCGTGCGCCTAAATTCCTTTCTGAGGAATTTATATCAGGAGTAGGGCTGCACGATAATGGAAAAAAATCCTAATCACGATTATTTTCATCGAAATCGTAATCACGATTATTAATCACGATTATTGATTTTTTGCAGATTTTTTTGAAAGTTATAACAAGATGAATGAAATATAACCAAGAATTAACTATATACGGGATGAGCAAAATAAAATGAATTGTAATAATTATGTAAAGGCAATAGCATGGAACTTAGGTGGACAGATGTTCTGGCTTCAAGGACGCTCTCAAAAGTAGGTCACTATTGCCACGATTAAATCACGATTAAAATTTAGACTTCGATTTCACTAATTCATCACGATTTTCGATTAATTGTGCAGCCCTAATCAGGAGTTATTCTATGTGTTTCCTTACCTTTATTTACATAAGGCATACGGGGTTGCTTGCTAGGTGTATGAAAAATATGTTTTTAAAACCAATTTCCCTTGCCTCACCTCACCTCACCCTGTCTCACCTCACCCTGTCTTACCTCTTTCTCTTGCCCTCGATGCCCCTTGTCAGATTGTTTTGGGTTTTGGGTTGGAGGTGGTAGTCTAGGCACTGTACAGTAGGGATTTCTATGGCTCGTTTGGTTGCATACGGTAGTGGCTATGGTTGGTGGCTCAGGCTAATAAATGTTGGGATTTTTATGATTTGATTGTTTGGATTTGGTAGAGCGGTAGTGGGTATGGTTGGCGGGCTACTACGGTAACGTTGGGTTTTCTCATGGCTTGTTGTTTGGTTGGAAGTGGTAGTGAGGAGTAGCCTTGTATTGTTGGCAGGGCTCTAAATTAACTTTTTCCACCACCAGCCAATTTGGCTAGTCGACATTTTTTCTTACCAGCCAAACAGAAGTTCAACTAGCCATTTTTTTTTTAAAATCTCACCAAAATAAACTATGCGTTAGGCTAGTTATTTTTTTTTTAAATTATGGTAATTTTGTTCAACAATTTCTACAACACAGATACACTATATATAGGCCTGCATACTATAGGCCTATGCCTACATAATAAGCATAGGCCTATTATAGGCTATATATTTTTTCATTATTTTTTAACTTCTGCTTTATGTTTTACTTTCATTACTTAGGCCTAATCAATTTGATTAGTTTTTGTTCAATTCCTCTGGCTTGTGTGATGTGATTCAGCTATTTCCACTCACATAACAGACCTTTAACATACAGTAACCAAGCACACAGCCAAACTCTCCAAAACCTCACATACGCACACCACAAGGAAGGAGAAGAGAAGGAGCTCTTCTCTTATCTACCATGCGCAACAAAATGACAAGAAGCCTAGTTTAACTAAAAGTAAATAACTTAATATCACGGGAATCTTCGCTTCCTTTGTTACTTCCACAGCTTCGTCGTTGGTTGCTTTTTTGTTATTTGTTTTCTCTCCGATGGCGTGGGCTTTCCAACTTAGTTCCGCCAGGACTCTGAACATTTCAGAAGACAACTGAACTGACAGCTACTCTCACACTACTCTGACAGTCAGCTCTCCTCCTCTGCCCTTGTCGCCATTTCGTTCCACAACCACGGTTACAATTACTACTAGCATTCACCAACACACAGAACCTTGCTCTAACCCCCGCCACATTCTCATCACTCGCACAAAACATATGCATAATCTGCGTTAGTCATGTTATTGAAACGGTCAGGGCCTCGCTGCTTCAAAAAGGCAGCCTGTTACAGCAAGGTTCAGCCTAGTAATAATAGCAGTAGTGACGATAAAAAGGTTGTAGCGAAATCGACGAGAGCATAGGAGGAGAGCTGCCTGTCAGAATAGTGTGAGCGTAGCTGACAGAAGGCTGGTCGTCTGAAATGTTTTCAATGCTGGCGCGCGCAACAGCATGGAGTTGCCGCTTGCTGCACTGGAAAGCCCACGGTGGGAGGCTACGTCGTGACGCTAGTGTCCATGGGTAATGTAGGAAATCTCGCCTTAAGGGCTCTACGATACGATACGATACGATGATACTTTATTGTCAGTTTGCACTGAAATTCAGTTTGCATCCCTGAGCAGCACTCGTTAAGACGAAACCGAATACAGAAAACAGAAAAACATAGGCCTACACAATAACATGCTCTGCATACTTAACGTGCGCACGTTCGTCATAGCAGCGGTTTACCGTTCATAATTTACTGTACTCGGGCGCTACTGGCCAAATTGGCGGGTAGGTATTTTTTTCTACTAGCCAAAATGAATTTTCACCCGTGTTTGGCGGGTTGGCGTGTGTTAATTTAGAGCCCTGATTGTTGGTGATTTGAAATGGGACAGGCCAGGAGAACTGGACTGAACAAGGAGCTGCATGTGATGTGAAGGGGAGGAGAGGAGAGGAGAGGAGGAGGAGGAGGAGGAGGAGGAGGAGGAGGAGGAGGAGGAGGAGAGATGAGCCGAGAGGAGAGGAGAGCCCAGCGGAGAGATGAGATGAGAGGAGAGGAGAGGAGGAGGAGAGATGAGCCCAGAGGAGAGGAGAGGAGAGGAGAGCGGAGGAGAGGGGTGAAAATGAAAGCAGGGCTGTCGCTCGCTGATCCCCTTTTGAAGCGCATTCCTGTTGCTGTCCCGTACTGTGGGAGCACAGGCGCCAAGCCAAACAGCCCAGCCATCCACCATTCCAGCTATCCACCAATCCAATACAGCCATCCACCATCCCAGCCATCCACCAATCCAATCCAGCCATCCACCAATCCAATCCAGCCATCCACCAATCCAGCGACAACAGTTGTCCCGGGCCCAGAGAAAGAGAGGGCCCAGAATTGGGTCCTCATTACATTACATGTGTTGGTTGAGGGGCCCTTTCACATTACTTTGTCCTGGGCCCTGCCAAAGTTGTCAGTGGGCCTGTTCACTGGGCTCACCCCTCCCTCTGGCCGCCTCTGTTGTTCGTATGCATCACACACGTCAACTAAGCTTAGATCCCCTTCCTCTCAGTTCTTTCTCTAAACATCTTGGCCTCTTTCTTTCTTTCTTTCTTTCTTTCTTTCTTTCTTTCTTTCTTTCTTTCTTTCTTTCTTTCTTTCTTTCTTTCTTTCTTTCTTTCACTCACACACTCACACTCTCTCTCTCTCTCTCTCTCTCTCTCTCTCTCTCTCTCTCTCTCTCTCTCCCTCTCTCTCTAAAATTAGATTAGATGAGTGACTCAACAAAACAACCATACAAACAAAAAAACAGAAATAGTTTCTGCTTTAGTTTCTCTTTTCTGCTTTATCTGTTGTTTTTTGGAGACGAGAGTTCAAGAGGTTTTGCGTGAAACGTGTTTGTGTTGGTGGGCAGATGGCGTGAGCACAGGGGTTATGCAATAGAGTACAGTACTACTAGATGCAATAAAGGGCACATTTCATGCTGGTTGCCTGCCATCAGAGAAGATGAAATAAAAGAAGCAATAAATATCCACAGCACTGTTGTATGCTCCCAAATATTTAATGGCACAATGTTTCGGACGCGTAGTCCTTCATCAGTCGTGACATACAGTGTTGCGGACCGAATCTTGAACCGCCTGAAGTCAGAGTGTTGTCACTGTTGTGGAACGAAAGCAAATGGTGATGACAACGTGAAATAGACTTCCTAGAGATGTTCCTTGTGTAACTGCAGGAACTGGCAGTCAGTGACTCTGTTTACAAGTGGTCCGAAACAAACAAACAAATTTGATGAGGAGGACCACTTGTAAACAGAGTTGGGGAATAGGATGGTCCTACTAGGTCCAACTATTTGATCACAGCCCTTTTCTGGCCTATAGGCAACTGATTCAACTGTTGATTTGAATCAATGAGCATTGTAGTAGTATCGAAAATAATCGAAATGATCGTCCTAAGAAATCGATATCGAATCGAGTCGTCACAAAGGTTCTGATTTACACCCCTATTCTCCTTACTAGGGTTAGGCTGCAGACTAGTCATCTGGTTCCCACATCATTACATTACATTACATTACATTGCATTGCATTTGGCAGACGCTTTATAACCAAAGCGACTTTCAAAAGAGGACATAATCAAGCCAACATCACAAGCAAATACAAAGTGCACATCACTGCTGCAGCACGGGCAGAGTAAGCTGATGAGGCCACACTGCTGTTTCCAGTCCAAATTAAATTACATGGTTCTGGGCAGCAGAGTCTCACCCAATTGTCCATTACTTGCGCACACACACACACACACACACACGCGCACACGCACACACACACGCGCACACACGCACACACACGCACACACACACACACATGCACACACTGCCCGATTTGTGTATTGAATCTTTTAAGTCTGAAATGTTGAGGCTGAAAGGCAGCGTTGCAGAGTCGCACTGCTGCATTGATGGGTGCGCGCCAGAGTGCCAGATCAATTTCTGCAGACATCCTCAGCCTGGTTTTTATTAGAGATGCACCGGATCCAAGATCCGGTTCCGGATCCGGCAGGATAATAGGGTTTTTCACAGGATCCGGTTCCAGGATCCAGGATCCGGTAGCCGAGACTTTTCATTCAAAATAGTTTGAGCCAACGTGATAAAAATGGCGAGTAGGCTATGTGTTTCAACCCTTTCGTAGGATCCGGTATCCGGTTCCGGATCCGGCAGGATCTTAAGCAGTGGATCCGGTATCCGGCAGGATCCTAAAAATCAGGATCCGGTGCAGCTCTAGTTTTTATATCAGTATTTTTGAAGTAGCTTTAATGGCTGTCTGCTTTCTAACTTGACAAAGTAGTATAATGGAGAAGTCTGCTTTTTATGTCAGTTCGGAGTAGACGACGAGCAGGTCAACTTGGTTTGTACAAACCCCAACTCCGATGAAGTTGGGACGTTTGGTAAACAGTGAATAAAATCAAAATGCTATCATTTTCAAAACATTAAATCTATTCATTAGATGGAGAATAGTGAAAAGACAACATATTAAGTGTTAAAACCGAGAAAAAATATCGTTTTGGGGGACATATGTACTCATTTCTAATTTGATAAATCCAACACGTCTCAAAAGAGTTGGGACGGGGATCAGTGAAATTTAGTAAACATCCAAATAAGATGAAACAACAAAGAAGAACATTTCAAAATGAATTGTACTGACGGACAATATAGGTGTCCAGGTATAAGATCATCACAGAGAGGCTGAGTCACTCAGAATTAAAGATGCAAAGGGAATAATTACCATAGTTATTACATACATTTTTGAATTCCCTTTGATTTACCACGATTGAGTGTATATAAGACATATTTCTGTTAATAAAATCATTGTATAGGTTCATGACATCATGAAATATATATTGGCTGTAGTCTCACTCTAATTCCTGGAGTGCTAGAGCTATTGAAAATTTACCATAATAAGAATGCTTAATGCATGAAAATGATACAGGGGTGTAACATTCTCCTAAGCACCTGAGCTCACTTGAAATAGACTCAGAAGACATGGGAAACTGTCCTTTGCTTACAGAAGTCAGCAGAAGTTGTAGAAGTCCATTCTTTTTGACAATAATAGAGCATTGCATATCCTGTGCTACAGTAAAAATGGACCATCCAACTTGTGTTAGTGCTAGCTTCAAAAGTCAGCCTCCATGATGGCATGCGGGTGCAGTAGTGCATTGGTTAAGATGTTCTCACTCATCTGTAGAGTTAAATACAGTGCTGAATGGTATAAATGGGTTTTAAACAGCATGAAAAGCCACTCATGCATTATATTTTGAAGGGAGATCTTCGATTACTGCCACATAGTAAGGTCAAACTGCATTCTCTACTATGTTTTAACAGTTTGGCTCCATCATAAGGACCAGCAGGTGATAAAATGGTGGGTTTTTGGTCAAGACCTGTCACACTGTAAGCACTACAGAAAGGAAAACATTGCAAAACATGACAAGGAATACACCCACCATTTAAGCTGGTGAAATCATGTCCAAGATAGGAATTAACACTGTTTTTTATATAAAATCATCTCATCGGTTAATGTATTTAACTGTTAAGTGTTGTCTTTTGTTTTGTTTTTAGTCTTCCTCGACATTTGCTGCCATTTATTGTCCCCGTCCCAACTCTTTTGAGACGTGTTGGATTTATCAAATTAGAAATGAGTACATATGTCCCCCAAAACAATATTTTTTCTCAGTTTTAACACTTAACATGTTGTCTTTTCACTATTCTCCATCTAATGAATAGATTGAATGTTTTGAAAATGATAGCATTTTGATTTTATTCACTGTTTACCAAACGTCCCAACTTCATCGGAGTTGGGGTTTGTAGTATAACCGTGGAAACACACAGAACGTGACGAGTGACAACGATGCCGAAAGTAATTAACCTTGTATAGAGGAGCTGCCGACTAGAGACCTTTTGAGCGACAGTTTGTATTTGGACGTGAGCGAATGTTATGATGATGAGCTATGATGTGGTTCAGAAACAGCCGCAGCAGCCAATCAGAATGAATGTCACAATGCTTGCATCCTGCTTTTAATGGTCCTCCTAATCTGTCGCTTGAGATCTTACTTTGAAACAGTCCAGCGATGCCTGGTAGCTTTGGTCTCTTCTGTCGTGTTCTTGCAGTAAGGATCGCAGTGCACAAAATCCTACCGACATCTAGGCTAGAAGGGGCCTTAATTGGCCAACAGTGTTATCAAGTACAGCTGGTGGATCTCGTGGTCCACCCACACACACACCCGAGCTCTGGCCAAAGACAGCAACATCCTCTTTAGCGAGACCTCTGTAGCTGATAACATCTTGTAAACTGTGTGTGTGTGAGTGTACGTGCGTGCGTGCGTGCGAGATAAATTGCTGATGGCTTAGCTGTATACTTTTAGGCCTGATCAAAGATGTTTAATTGGTCCCACAATGTAAACTTGCAGATGGGGAAACTTGAGGGTTTAACTTACTTCCACTACCCCGATGGCACCTAACGTGAAACATGGCATAGTCTTTAAAGGATGAATGACTGACTATAGTAAGTATAGACAAGCATCCCAAGCTCGGTGGTGCTACAGTCCACACCCTTCTTGAATTTTCTGCATGCTGTAAACTTAATGTGCATGTGTGAGAGTGATGAGGGCGAATGCTAAGCCTTCTTTTACAGATATCGCGCTATGGACAGGCTGACTGTAAGGTTGCACGTTTTGTTTTTTTGGGGGGTAAATGGCTGAAATGTTAAGCCCTATGTCATGTCCGTGTTTTACCAAAGATCTTCAATATGTTAAACCTAGATAAGACACTGCATGCGTCACCAGTGCAACAAAGTTGGATTCACTCCGGACTCCTAAATGGGTGGGACACGCCATTGAACTCATTCAGTCTCCTAAGTGTCCTAAAGGGGCATCAACGATGCTCCCGGAGGATAGCAGCTTAACCCCTTGCGTCTTATTGATTTCGGAAGAAACTCCTCAGCAACCATCTCCTCCTTATCTATGGTCTCTGGTTTTAAAGATGTTTTTTTGTGTGGTCTTTTTCGACTTTATTTGATTGGACCGTGTGAGAGGTGGATAGGAAGCGGATTGTGAGAGAGACGGGGAGTTGTCTGCAAAGGACCCGGTCTCTGGTTTTACTGATGAACAGTTACATAGAATAGAGTATGTGCTTAGGATAAGCCCAATCCCAAACAACTCCACATACTTAGTGTTAAACTTATGCGTTTAGGTGGTCGTGTTGTCATTTCGTGTCAGATTATAAGGGGGTGTGGGGAAATACCATAGCAGTGTTAACAGCCTCTCTCCACACACACACACACACACACACACACACACACACACACACACACACACACACACACACACACACACACACACACACACACACACACACACACACACACACACACACACACACACACACACACACACACACACACACACACACACACACACACACTGTGTATGTGGTAGTATGTGGTATGGCAGACCATGACTCCAAGTCTGTTGTGTCTGTTCAGCCCATGGATTAGGAGCGTGCACATGTTAGCCTCTTAGAGCAAAGAGGATCTAAAGGCATGAGCACACACACACACACACACACACACACACACACACACACACACACACACACACACACACACACACACACACACACACACACACACACACACACACACACACACAGCAAGGCAGCAGCCAGCGCTAGCAGTGCTAGCTCCAGCTCCAGAGAGGCCATTTTGTATGCGCCAGTGCAGGGAGACGTTATTGGTTTTGACAGGTCGTGTTGTTTCGCCCACTCTCATCTGCAAGCATTGCAGTTTGAGGATTTAGGGCTAGCCTCGCCGGCTCTGCCAGCCGGACTCACGGGGGGAGTGGACGGGGCTGGTGACACTGATGCTTCCTGACCGTTTATGTAGAGAGAGATAGGGACACACACACACACACAGACACACACACACACACACACACACACACACACACACACACACACACACACACACACACACACACACACACAGGGTCTCTACATAAACTGTCAGGGATCTCTCTCTCTCTCTCTCTCTCTCTCTCTCTCTCTCTCTCTCTCTCTCTCTCTCTCTCTCTCTCTCTCTCTCTCTCTCTCTCTCTCTCTCTCTCTCTCTCTCTCAAACACACACAGTGTTTTGTGGGTGTGTGTTTGTGATCTCAGACGATCCATATTGAGAGACCTAGTGTTGTGTGTTCCTCCTGTTTCACAGCTTCCTTTTCCCCAGTCCAATCCAGTCAGAACTGGTCTCTTAACCAGGACAGAAAATAATTCCAGTCATTTCCCTGTTGGAATACTACGCGTCAGTTAAGCTCACATTCATTTTCAATTTTCATCTCATTGAGTCCTATTCAGATAGGCATCTTTTTAAATGCTCTGGCACAATATGAAAACCTTATCTGATTAGAAAGCTTTGGGCCTAGGTGTCTTTTTAGAGTGGAACATATTTTTTCGCCTAATAACCATCATACAGCAATTATTATTACACTAGTCGGCTTCGCTGAAGTGCATGCAAAAGAACGGTTAAGAACTGCATGTCGGTTAAGCCTATTGAGATGTCTTTTTTTCCCCAAGGGTCTTTGTCCACCAAAGTGTTAGTGGCTTCACGTTTCAGATCTGTATCCATATTACATGTCACAGTGCACCTTTACGCCTCTCTACCCCGGTGAAACTGTGTGCCAGTGGCCAGAGTAGGTATTGCAACTATGCTGCTCATTGAAACTGTGCTGCACTATTGTCAAATTTGGCGGACAATGGAGAAGATCTCCTTTTTCATGTATGAAAAGTGCAATTTTCCCAGCCATTATGAATACTTAGAAACATGATGGTGGGAAGTGTTTATAGGTAACATTTGTGAATGGACAGCAAGAATTCTGGGAATAAACTACTAAAAATATTACACAGTGCACCTTTTTAAGACGCATGACCTGGGGTGCATTTCTGGAAACCAAAGTTGCTAACTTTCGTAGCTACTTTGTTGTTTGCAATGCAATTTCCCATTGACAACTACCCAAGTTGCTAACTGCTAACAGCTACACTTTTGAGAAACACACCCCTGAATAGCAGAGGCAGGCCAGGCCAGGCCAGGCAAGGCTCTCCAGACTGGAAGCAGGCCCAGTGTAGTGGTAGCATAGCAGGCGATGGGACTCGCAACGCAAATGCATTTTTATTAGGGCTAAATGAGTTAGCGGTGCAATCCAATAAGGCTACCAGCTAGCAGAGTAGAGGGGGACAGCTGGCCTTGGTCAAAACGCTCAACCCACATCGATGCTGGCAGTACTTGTTAGTTATACACACACACGCACGCAGACTCACACACACGCGCACACACACACGCGCACACACACACACACACACACACACAAACACACACACACACACACACACACACACACACACACACACACACACACACACACACACACACACACACACACACATGGTCTCCACAAGGCCCTTAGTCCACTTGGGCTCGTTAATGAGTTCTATTGTCTTCCTGTCTCTTTCCATCTCTGTATCATCCTCTCTCGTCCTTCACATTCTCTCTTGCTCTCGCTCTCGCTTATGTGTGCGTCACTCTCGCTTACTCAGGCCAACTGTTGAGCCCAAGTTGCCAACGTTTTGGAGGTCCTACCGTAAGTTAATACACAAGAGAACCTTTTCAAGTGAAACAACGTCGTAGCTCTTGTAAAAAAATGATGGCAACTCCTTTAAGTCACCTCAGACTAAACCAAACACACATGATGATGGTGATGGACAGAGATGCGCAGAAACTTGAGGCTTGAACATTGTGTATTTTTTTTTTCTTTCGCATTTCCACTGAGGCTGTGAGGGTGGCATTGCATCAGCACAGTGCTTCGTCAGGCTGTTGAATATACTGCTTGAACTTCCCCTGTGTTACGCTCATGTGTCATCATGTATCATGTGATTAGCTTCAAGTTTTCCCGCTGTCAACAATTTTTTGAGGACTGCTCTTCATTCCCCATCCTGATTACAAATGAGAAAATGACATTAGAATTGCGCTTTTGGAAGATATTGAATTCATGTTCTGTCGTCAGTGACGTCATCATGAGGTCACAAGTGAGCAAGGGAGGATGGGAGTCCGCATATTGGAATCCACCCTGTGTCTTCCCATGCCCCCATTTCTTCCACTTGTAGAGAGTTACTTGTGCACAATCCCTGGTGCTGAACAAAAAGATTACATATTTTTTGAAAAAAGGTTCGCACACTCCTTTGGATTTTTTCTTCTTTAAGTTATTTCTTCTTTTTTCTTCTTTTTATTCATTCATTCATTGGCAATGACGTTTCGACCTCTCGGTCTTCCTCAGATTCCCATTTCTTCCACTGCCACTGCTGCAGCCCCGTCCTCTACTATTGCATCTGTAATGGCTGATTCTGCATCTGCCTCATCCACTGTGTCTGCCATTAGTGTCCCTTCCCCTCCCTCTACTGGTGTGTCCTCCCCTGCCCCCATTTCTGCAGCTGCCACTGTTGTAGCTCCATCCTCTACTTCTGCCTCTGCCCTCACTGTCTCTTCCCCTGCCATCGGGGTCTCTGCCTCTGCCATTACTGTCTCTTCCCCTGCCCTCAATGTCCCACTCTCTCTTCTCCTACCCTCACTCTCTCTTCTCCTACCCTCACTGTCTCTTCTCCTACCCTCACTGTCTCTTCTCCTACCCTCACTGTCTCTTCTCCTACCCTCACTGTCTCTTCTCCTACCCTCACTGTCTCTTCTCCTACCCCAACTCTCTCTTCTCCTACCCTCACTGTCTCTTCTCCTACCCCCACTCTCTCTTCTCCTACCCTCACTGTCTCTTCTCCTACCCTCACTGTCTCTTCTCCTACCCTCACTGTCTCTTCTCCTACCCTCACTCTCTCTTCTCCTACCCTCACTGTCTCTTCTCCTGCCCTCGACACTCTCTATTCCCTCACTGTCTCTGCCGGTGCCATCACTCCTGTTTGGTCACCTGCCATCAATGTCCCTTCTACTCTACCTCCACTGCTGTCTCTGTCCCGGTCTCTGTCTATCTTCCCCTCTCCTCTTCCTCTACCTCCACTGTTGCCCCAGGCGCCGCCTGTGTGCCCCTGCCTCTGCAGTCCCTGCTATTGCTGCTGGATGGCAAAGCATAATGACTCAATGGCTCGTTTCTCTCATAACTCCATTTCCAGCCATTCAGCGCCTGCTCCCTCCACACTCTGTCTCCTCTCGTGTCTGCGTCTGCTATTTATAAATTCCCTCTTGCGTGGGCGCCGAAAATAAGCTCTCCCCGTGAAATGTGTGTTTTAACCCTAACACACACGCATCGATTGTGACTGGATAGCTCAAACTGACAGAATAGTCCTGATGTAAATAGCCTAACACAGACACAGACACAGACACACAGAGAACGTGTGTGTATATATTCATTCCTCTTGGCAAAATGATAAGTAGTCTATATATAATGTGCTTGAAAATGCTCATAATGCACATTTCCATGGCTGAATCATCAGGGTCATCCTCCCAGGCTGCTTTATTGTTGGATTTTTAATTGGGTTCCTTCATTTTAATTGATGGAACTGTTGAGACGTTAGTAATGCATATTCATTAGGGCTGTCCGCAAATAAACGACTAATCGTTGGTCGACCAAAAAAAATTCTAGTCGTCCGAATCCCATTGGTCGATTGGTCGCAGCGGAGGAAACAAAAAAAAAGCGTCTCGTCTAAGGGCTTTCTGAACTCTTAACTTGATGGGCGTGACAAAGGAAGACGTGTTGTGGATTTGTTTGACAAGGATAGAAGGCTTCAAGTTATTTTGGCTATGTCTGGTGGGAGGAGCTCTAAAACATGGGATCCTTTTTGTCAGCCAATGGTCACTAACTTCGAGCGAGAAGAACCACGCGAATTCGAGCGACAGGTGCGTTTAATTATGTAAGTTCACCACCACGGGTTGGGGGGGGGGGATTAATCAATTAAGATTAGTCGGAGTACATGACGACCTTTGGTCGACCAACAAAATCCTTGGTCGTGGACAGCCCTAATATTTATACTATGTTGTTGCCAGCCCCAGGTATGTCCCGTCCTCTTTTTGGAGCTTTTTGTTTTTTTGGACGTAGACTGTAAGTTCTTACAAGTTCTTGATGTTGAGTGTATGGAGCGCTAGCGTGTCAATTCACAGCCAAATCCTTCCATACATTCCATCTTTACCTGTGAAATAAAAACCTGGTTCCTCAATTCAGTCCATGGTTTGAAATCTCTGCAAGCAGTGCTTTTCTTGTGCATCGTGGTCTTGTGCACTGCTTAGAGTTGAGGCTTTGTGCAGTGTTGCCAGATTGGTCTGTTTCCCGCCCAATTGGGCTGCTTAGGATGGCCGTGTGCAGGAAAAAATGGCATTTAGCAGAAAAACCCACCCAATTTTTGCCGTAGAAATCAATAGAATTGGGCGGGATTTTGTGCTTCTAGGCGGGTTTTGAGCATTTTTTGGGCAGGAAATCATCAGACTCATCTGGCAACCCTGGCTTTGTGTTGTGTCTTTCTGAGGATGGTGTGGTCAGGGTGGGTGTCAGTTGCTGTGCGCTCGTTGTCTCGTCACGTCAGTGATACTTGGGGAGGAATAAAAAAAAACAAAAAAAAAACCCGTAATATTCTCGGTAACCCCTGGAGTCTTGGTGCGCCATTTGGCATTTAGAGGACTTGGATTACATAATGACGCCAGAATCCATTATACTAACGTCCTCACCCAGCTAATCTGAAAGAAAAGACTTGCAACTGTATGAAACTGTATGCCGTTCTCATGTGAAGCATCTCCGTAATACAGAACAACACACCAAACAAGGCTCTCCAGGCTCGCAGCTGCCTCCTGGGTCAATATTTAACCTGCCTCTTGGTGTCCCCTGTGGCTCTAACGACTTTGTTTTTGTCCTCCTCGTGACTCATCTATGTAGTGTTTGTTCTGTTGTCTCTTGTGTCTTGTCTTGTGTCTCATTTCCCATCTCCCTCTGGTGCTTTCAGACCGTCAGAGAACCGTGCTGCTGCACGAAGGCAAAGTGCAGTAATTGCAACGTTAGTCAAAATTGACGTTTAGAGACTGAAAATGGTCTCCATAACGCCTCCTAAAATGGGTCTCGTTTTAGAGATATTGCCATTTCAGATTTGCTGTACAATAGTACAATATCCAACCTAATACCAAAACTTTGAAGGCCTTTTTCTCAGTTTTGTTGTTGGCGTAGTTACTGCACTTTGCCTTTGTAGGGCAGCTTGATTTTGCATTCAGTTTGAAGTCACCTGCGGAAACTAGCAGAGTTCACAATCTAAAGTCATAACGTTGGGGAATGGGGAAGCCAAGAGTTGCTTTGCAATGCGAACCGTGACTACAACATACATAGACGTTGGCAAGCTCATCTGTGTCATTTTTGGTAAAACAATCCGGTATGAACACGAGTCGTTGTCTTTGGTTTACAATGTTGCTGGTGCTGAAACCAGTACTAATACCGCTCTGGGCACCCTTGACAGTGTTTCTCCTTCTCACCACTTAGTAAGAAATTGTATCCAAGCAACCAAGCAAGTTGATAACCAAGTTAGCAATGATGCTGTCAAGAGATACCCTTTTGTCGGCCTGAAAACTGTAGTGTGCACATACTACCATGTCAAGACTTCTCTTAGTGCCGTTGTCTCTCGTCTCCCTCTCCTCTCCTCACCGTGACTTACCTGTTATCTCTCCCCTGTCTCCTCACAGCGCGGCAACCAACGGGCGACCATGACGACAGAGGTGGGATCTGAGACGGAGGTGAAGAAGGAGCCGGAGAAGGCGGAGCCACAGTCGACCTCGACCAATCCCGACCCGGCAGCAGCAGCAGCACAACAGGAGGAAGAGAAGCCGGCTGCCAGCAGCGCGCCAGCCAATCCCGAGGCAGAACCAGCACCAGAGGCCGCGGCTGCAGCAGCTGAACCTTCGACCGAAGCAGCAGCAGGAGACGCAGCAGAGGCCCCAGCAGACGGCCCAGCCACTGAGGAGCAGGCCACAGCGGAGGCAGACAAGCCCAAGGCCTCCGAGGAGAAGAAAGACAAGAAGGAGAAGGAGAAGGAGAAGGAGGGCAAAGGCGGCATCTCCCGCTTCCTCCCCCCATGGCTTAAGAGGTCCAAGTCCCAGAGCCAGGTGGGACCCAAGGACGGAGCAGCAGCAGGAGGAGCGCCGGCCAAGGAAGGAGACGCAGAGGCGGTGAAAGAAGAGGAGGAGCAGGAGAAGAAGGAGGAGGAGGAGGAGGGCAAGGAGAAGTCTGCTGCAGAGGAGGCCAAGGTCGACGGGGAGGTCGAGCAGGCGGCTCAGGTGTCTAGTGCGGAGGGGAAGCCGGCGGAGGAGGACAAAGAGGAGGAGAAACACTCGCTAGGGAGCGCAGACACACAGGTAGGAGAAACACTCGCTAGGCAGTGCAGACACACAGGGAGGAGGAGGAGGAAGAAGAGGAGGAGAAGAAACACTCGCTAGGGAGTGCAGACACACAGGGAGGAGGAGGATGAGGAGAAACACTCGCTAGGCAGCGCAGACACAAAGGTAGGAGGAGGAGGAGAAACACTCGCT